>NC_136484.1:77774701-77842201 GCF_053919585.1 Euprymna scolopes
GAATGGGTGTGGTAAACAAGACAGAATGAGGGGAAGACAGAAGACATGTTTTTAAGTTATATCCATTAACACATTCATCATAAATAGAGACACTTTTTACAAACAGCACCTTCCTCAAGACTGAACCCCCTCTCTCAAGCTGCAAGTGCATCGAAAGTGCTGTAATCACCATGTGACATAAAACTCAGACTCTGATCTTATTCCTTAAACAGTTGGAAAAAGTTCAATTCAAACAATGAAATATACACAGTGAATTATATACTATACATAATATTAGGCAATGAATTTTTAATAAGCTAAAAAATTCATTTCATATTTTATGTTCAGAAGGTAAAATAACTCAGAATAACAAAGATTAAGAATCTGTACAAAAAAATCGTATTTGTTATCAAAACAAAATTTTGACCAAAAACAAATCAAAACATTTTTACTTGAGTGATGGCTTTCCCCTTACATATTTCAAGAGAAAAGATTCAATTTTTTCTTTTACTTACTTTAGAAAATTGATTATCAATTGTGTAATGAAATTGCAGTAATGTTTATTCACATTCACTAGTTTAATTTCATCTGATAATATAAAAAACATAATTAAAACAAAAAACATTACCTGATGGCAATCAACACTGCTATAAACATGGAACATATAGGATCAGCTATCATCCAACCAAATTGATGGATCAGACCAGATGAGATAATAACCCCTACACTGCCCAGTGTGTCAGCAAGGATATGTAAGAATACCCCTGAAACACAAGAAAAAAAACCATTAGCTGCTGAAACAAGTTTGTTTTCCTACTTGTTATAACATTCATGCAGGAATTGAATGAATTTATTGAGTTGTATAACATTTGAATATTTAAAAATATTAGGTTGGTGCAAAAACAATATTGTTTTCTCACATGTTACTTTTATATCTGATTTCTGAATTAATTCATTGATATATATAACCATGTAATATATCATTTTGGAGCGCATTTTTCACTATTGAATCATGTTATTCGTTACTGTTGTCAATTTTTTCATTCGTTTTTTTGCAGGCTTTTCAACAGCATGGACAAAATTCAAATCCACATTATTTTCTTGTTCTTGTTCAAACTAAGCTGAAAAGCTGCCGAGACAGCTCATGATGTCAATCATGTATTTGGCCCAGGAATCACTAATGAACAACAGTGGTTCAAGAAATTTCGCAATGTTGAGGAGAGCCTCGAAGATGAAGATGGTCGTGGTCGGTCGACTACAGTTGATAACGAACATTTAAAAGCTTTAATTGAAGCTGATCCTCGCAACACAACACGAAAAGTTGCTGTTCAACTCGAGGTCGACCACTCAACAGTTGTTCGCCATTTAAAGTAAAGGGAAGTCAAAAAGTTGAATAAATGTGTGCTGCATGAATTGAAAAATAATTTTAAAAATTGCCGTTTTTAGGTGTCTTCTACACTCACTCTGCGCAACAAAAATTACCCATTTTTCAAGCAGATTGTGATGTGTGATGAGAAGTGGATCCTTTACAACAACTGGCAATGTTCAGCACAGTGGTTGGATGCCAGAGAAGCTTCACAACACTCACTGAAGCCGAAATTGCACAAAAAAAAAAGAAAAGAAAAGAAAAGAAAAAGCTTATGCTGACTGTTTGGTGGTCTGACCAGTTTTATCCATCACAGCTTCTGATGAAACAATTACGGCAGAGAAGTACTGCTGACAAATTGGCGAAATGCCCCAGAAGCGTTTGTGCCTGAGATTGATCAATATGAAGGGACCAATTCTCCTCCGTGACAATGCTCACCCACATGTTGTTTAACTGACCCTACAGAAGCTGAACAAATTAGGCTATGCGACTTTGCCTCATCCGCCATATTCACCTGTCGCCCACTGATTATTACTTTTTGAAGCATCTTGACAACTTCCTGCACGAAAAATGCTTCAAAAGCTGAGATGATGCTGAATCGGCCTTCAATGATTTAATCATTTCCAGAACTCTGGATTTCTATGCTAATGGGATAAATTGTTTCTCATTGACAAAAATGGTTCTTATTTCGATTAATAAAGTTTATTATGAAAGGAGTTATGATCTTTCAAAGTTGAACGTCAAAAAATGACATTTTTGCAGCAACTTTATAATTGAATAATACTTTTGTGGGGGGGGGAGGGTATTTTTAACATTTTATATAAAACTAGCAGGACCCATTAACGGGCGTTGCCTGGTGGTAGCATCCCTCACCCCATGTAAAAAATTAAAATACGGTTGGTGGTGTTATTGTAGTCAAACCACTAACCTCCTCTTTTTAAGAACTGAAATCGGAATGGACACCCCCAACCTAATTATGTTAAGAATTGCTTTTGCAACAGCCACCCCAGTTTGTGAGTGTGAGTGTGATTAGCAAGAAATTAGCCTGAAATGTAAGGTATATAATTATAAAAAACAATATATTTAGCTTTGTGATCTATTTGAGTTAAAAATTAATTACAAAAACATTCAATACTAGTTATAATAGATGAAAGTACACACAAATAGTTTTAAACGTCAATGGCATTTTGCATTCTGACGTATTTGTGTGTGAAAATAAAAAAGGAAATATTTAATAATAGTTAATCTTAGTGCAAGGTCTCCGGAAAGAAAAATCCATAAAAATGTAAACAGCAGTGCTTACCGGTTTGAGCACCTGTCCCTGCTCTCACCCCATAAAAATAAAAACTTAAGGAAGAAAAGAATGTGAAAAAAAAATGACGTCCTTGCCGTTGCGCCCATTGTCAAACTGGAAGTGGCGAAGGTTTAAATTAAGTTAATCAATCAAAAAGAGAGGATGACTTAAAAATATTGGGAAAAAAAGCGCCCCCTCCTTGTAGAAAAGTGCCCAGTTGAAGGTGAAAGAATTACTTTTTTTGGCCAATTTTTAGATATTTGTTGTCTTAAGGGTAGAGCTTCAAAACAATACTGATCTCATGAAAATTTGTTGCCTCTGTCAAAAGTTTTAGGCAGACATACATTTAGGCAGACAGGTGAGATTTATATAATAAACAATTATAAAAACTTCAAACATTGGGGGAGACACTTAAACCATAAAAAAATTAATCACGGTAACATAAGTGCATAGCAACATTATTTTTTTGTCTGTGGGAAAGTTGTATGTTTGTAAAATCCGGCAAAAAAAATTAAAAAATAAACCATATAACAAAATAAATAGGAAATTACAAAATTCAAGGCAAATTGAAAATTGTAATTTTCAATTATTGAATAAAAAAAAGAAAAAAAGAATTAGAATGAGAACAGTCGTATTGTCAAACATTTTTTTTTAAAGTCAATAAAATAAAATTTCAGTTTTTCGATATGAGCAGAAAGGGAACAATGCCTGCAACGCGCTGCATACAACATTGTAGTCAGTGCATATTTCTCAATCGTGTACATTCGACCCAAACGTGTTCAGAATTAAACAAGTAGGAAGAAAAAAAATCTATGTTATTTTTGTAGTATAAGTTTTTCAAAAGTAAACAGAACTACGATTTTGAGGCAACAAAAGGATATTATTTTGTAAAGGAAAAGAAAGAAAGTATTTCCCAATCTGTTTTCGTAATATAATAAGTATCAATTATTTGTAAAGGAAAACAAAAAAAGTGAAGAGGTTTAAATAGAAATAATTCCATGAATTACATCTTGTATATAATAAACGAGGCACAATTACAAAATCATATTTTACATATTTCTTTTGATGAACTAAATCTTAACTAAAATTAATTATTCGCTTATTTGATAAAAGTATCCTGCAAAAAGTACAATAGATTTTCTCCTTCCTAAATAGTAACATTTACCCTTTGTTTACATGTGACAAAAAAATCTGTAAAAGATTAACAACCAAAAGTCGTCCACACAAAATGAAACAATGGTTCCTAACGAAATGAAAAATGAACAGACTGGGAAATACCGTTTTTGTTTTTCTTTAAAAATAAATGATACTTCAATATTGTAGTCAGTGCGTATTTCTCAATGTGGGCCTCAGTCATGTACGTTCAGCCTGAACATGTTCCAAAGTAAATAAATATAAAAGAAAAAATCTGTTATTTTTTAAGTATATTTTTTTTTGCACAAATAAACAGAAGATTTTGAAGGAAAAAAAAAGAGTATCATTTATTGTCGTGTTCGCGTGGAGTACAATTTTGTAATATAAGATAATATCATATCTTTGTAAATGAAGAAGTTAAGAGGTCTAATTAGAAATAAGTACATGAATTACAAAAAATAAAACGTAATGGTACTGTTTATGTACGGAAAATGGCAGCAGGTATTATAGTAGTGAACTGTTCGTTTAATGGTGGTATAACTGAATAGAGGAATTTTAGAATGTATACTTCTCAGACAATCAGCTTGCCCGGGTTTCTGAACGGGAGAGATCATTATTTGTCTATAATGTAGATGGTAAGAATATGCGATTGTGTAGGATTTCTATAGTCAGTTAATGTTGGATAACACCCAGGAGAGTAAAATAAAGTGTAAATGCACACGGTGTAGAAGGGGGGGGGCGTAAGAGGACTTGTCGATATGGTAGTGAAAATTTAGCTACTTCCTCTGCAGGTTATGACGATGATGATAGCGCTCCTCGGAATAAATTTAATGTTTTATTATCACAAAATAATGTGTCTGAAATTTAGGTCTATAGTTAAGTAATGTTATGGATACTGGCGTGAACCTAATAAATTTTTAGGTCCCATCTGTTGTAGGCAACCTACGGTAGTTTCGTCCAGAGGGAAAAAATTGTGCTTCTTTTATTATATACAAGAAGATATATGCAAACAAAATTTTAATATTTTTAGCATAATAAAAAAGAGACTGATTTAAAGTATAATTTAAAAAAATAATAGAAATTGTTTATTCTGTCATTTCATCTGACAAATAATTTCCTACTCGTTCAGTTTAATTAAATGTGCTGACAAAAACTTAATTGAAGATCTATACAAATTTGTTGTATAGGTAATTAAATTTATCAATCAAGTTTTTCACATTGATAATTTAAAGGCATATAAAATGTTCATTTAAAAAACAAAAAAAAAAATGTTCTCAAATCAATAATGAATGATTCCCATTTTATAGCAAAAATGATACTTTTTACTTTCAGTAAAAATCTTTTCGCATAAACTTTTTTATTAGAATAAAAACAAATAAAATTTTTTTGCTTTTGCTTAGAGACTGAGACAGTTGCCAACATACGTGATATCATATATATATATATATATATATATATATATATATATATATATATATATATATATTTGCTCATTCTTTTTATCCCTCTACTATCAAATTGAATTATAAAGGAAATCTACTTTAAATTATGGATTTATTATAGAGAAAAAAATTGAACATCTTTTTTTCTTGAATAGTTTAAAAGGGAATTTATGTTCTTTGCTTTTGACTGATTTGATTCTGAAGAGAAAGCATTTAAATTGAAAATCGATCAATCACTACAAGGGTGGAACAATAATTTTGTCGCCCTAAAGAAAACAACATTACAGCTTTATTTTAAAATTTTCATTGAAAAAATCAATTCAAATAACTTGATTATGTAGTAGAGATTGATTATGTAGTAGATGACATCTATTCAATGCAGCTACCGTCAGCCTCAATCATCACCACAACATAGTTCGGAACTGGGAGCATGCCTTTTCTACAAGTGCCAGCAGGAGCTTGGCAAATACCCAGTGGATGGCAGCGATCAGGCTGGCTGTGGCATTGTGGGAGGTAATATTGGTGATGTTCTCGACGTATGGCCAAATGAAGTAGTTCAGCAGGTTAGGTTGGGGGAGGAGGGGAACCAGTGAGAGAAGAGTACAAAGTTGTAGTACTCCTTCTGAAGCCAAGCCGAGGTTTCTTTGGACTTGTAGGCCAGCGCCGGGTTCTACTGCCACACCCAGGGTCTGCCAGTGGCCATCTGATTGTATCAGGAGTCACCACACTCTTCAGTACATCCAGGTGTTCAAGCCAACTTTGAAGATGTGAGGTGGCATGATATGGCCCTCACTTGAAACCACACCAAAGACCATCACTGTTGCTGGAAACTTTGTTGAACTGGGCGCCCAAACGTTTGACCATTCGGATTTACATTTTGAGGATGCTGGCAATGGTCCTGTTGTCATAACTTGGATCAGTAGAGAGGATGAGTTGTACAGCTGTATATCTGATCTCGCTCATTGAATATTGTGTCACTTTCAGACATAATAGAAGGCTCCTACCACTCTTCGGTTTTATACACAACTGGCCAACTAGTAAATGGTCTGCAACAAAAAAAAAGACAACCGGTTTTCATCAAATGGAAATGAAATCGTGTTGTCTTTTCTAGGGCGGCAATTTTATTGTTTCACTCTGTATGACTGAGAATATGTTGATATCTACCAATTGCTTCATCTCTCCCACACCTTATTTTGAGATATGAGAAAAAAATGGGACCAAATATTACACTTATATCAGAGACAAGCAAAAATATGCCCCTGCATATCTAAATGTCTATATTCAGAAAAGCATTTACAAATATAACAAATATTATTGAAAATTGTGACAGACATGCAACCACCACAACTAGGTTAATTGTTATCTCAGCTTATAATAAAGCTGATACAACAATTAACCTAGTTGTGGTGTTCGTTTTTCTGCCCAATGATGCAATTGAAAAGTCAAAATTTAAAAAAAATAAACACTATTTTACCTGTAACTATCTGATTGATCCAGGATCCAGTGCTTAGCTCAGAACAAGGATACAGTCATCGGTGTTCAACCTGATGTTCCCATTTTATTTCATTCTTATTTATAAACATTTAAAAAATATTGAAACTAGGTGAAACAGTCAGCTACTGATTACTTACTCTTTTATTTTAGCAATGTAAAAAATTTACATATCAATTAGAGAAACAGTCGGAGGACCGTGTTTAGAAAGTAACACAAAAAAAAATGTTTTAAAGAAAGATGTTTTTTTTTAACTATTCTATTTCCTTTCCAAGAACGCCAGGTAATGCCAGGTAACCCTGCTAGTATGAAAGAAGAGACAAAAAAACTTGGACAGAATCATGACAAAGGTATTACTGGTTAAAGTCAGCATTATAAGACACATATATACAAAAACTGATAAGAAAAATGTATCATCTTCATAATAAACTATTTCATTGACTGATTTAGCAGCAATTTAGGTCAGAATAAGGATCTGTGTTTTCAGAAAATATGCATTCTTTACATTTACTTTAATTTTTAATCCCCCCACTCCCTGCTCAACACTCACTCATATAAAAGAAATCAAAACAATTTTCATTCTCACATATACTATACCATGTAAACCAGGAAGTCTTCATAGACAACTATTTCTTTCTAACAGTTAAAATCTAGCTATTGTATGTTAGCCACACTACATTTTTTACCTAAATATAGAATGCTCACATTTACTACATTTTCGTTTTGGGGAGCTGTTTTGATTAGCTATTGGAAATACTTCTGTTCACATTACTCAGTGAAGGAATAAATTAAAACACAATGGTATTCAAAAACGAAGTGATTTTCAAAGTTAATGACTTGCTTACATTGTTCATATTTCTTTTTAGAGTTTTTCACATAATTAATATGAAATACAAATTAGATTCCTGGATCATGTCGAATAAGTGTTTAATTTTTTCTTTTCGAGTATCGATTTTCATGCAATTGCAGAATGTGCATTTTAGAACACCCAGCAGACTTTGGCATCATCCATACAATCATCTATGCTTAGTCAATTTGATTTACAAACATATTTTAAATTCATTTACACATCTTTTGTGTCTAACACTGTTCACACTATGATCAATTCTACAATTTTGCAGTGTTGCGAACATTGATTTGGAATCAAAAAGCAAATGAAGCATTTTTTTTATTCTTAAAATCTATTTCAAACATATTTAGTCGAATCTAAAACAAAGATGGTTTTTTTTTTTTATTTAAAAAAAATTTTTACATGCTGTTTAATGATACAAATATTACTGTGTTAGACATTTTAATGAATTATTTCTCTAAATAAATTTTGTTCTTTAAAACTGCAGTAATAGTCATGGGAAACCTTTCTCCAAGTCATGACCTTTTGGTGGGGTAGGGAGCTTTTTGGCCAACTGCATAAGTCACTGCAATCCATAAGATAGTGTTAATGAGTTTGAACTAAATTTGGGGGAGTAAAGTGGACTTATTCGTTCCTTTGATTATAAATTGACTTTTTAGTTTTAGTACAAGCAATCTGTGCTCATAGTTTCCATAGATAATGAGAGGCCTTTATGTCAGGCATTTCAACTTCCTAGAGTTACGAGGGGTGTGCAATAAGTAATGCCCCTGACCCACTTCCCATAGCAGCAGAGCAACAAAACTTGGCACAGTTATTAGTCTTTCTCTACATAGGAACCACCCAGAGTTATGCATTCCTCCCATCGTTTGATGCAGCTCTGGAGGCCGTTTTTGTAGAACACCCCAGGTTGATCCTCCAACCACGACATGACTTCAGAAATCAAGGCTGCATCATCTGGGAAACGCTTTCCTTTCAAAAACAACTTCTTGGCTGGGAAGAGGTGAAAGTCAGAAGGTGCAAGGTCAGGAGAGTAGGGAGGATGGGGAAGGATTTCATAACCACATGCCCGTGCTTCTGATCTGGCGACATGCGAGTTGTGGATCGGAGCGTTGTCCTGCAGGAGGAAGGTACCTTTGCTGATCTTGCCCCGCATCTTGATTTTGATAGCTTCCCTTAATTTCCTCAAAAGTGAAGCATAATAGGCTCTTGTAATTGTGGTACCCTTTGCCAGGAAATTTGTCATCACTACTCCGTCCTGGTCCCAGAAGACTGTGAGCATGACCTTGCCAGCAGAGGGCTGCACCCTTGCCTTCTTTGGAGGTGGTGAGTCCAAGTGCTTCCACTGCATTGACTGGCCTTTGGTTTCTGGATCAACGTGATGGACCCAAGTTTCATCCTGTGTAATCAATCTTTTGAAAAACTTTGACTCATCTTCTTGGTACATCTCCAAATTCATCCTCGAGCACTCAACGCGTTCTCGCTTCTGGAATGGTGTGAGCAACCTGGGAATCCATCTGACAGACACCTTCTGCATATGCAAATGGTCATGAATGATAGTTTCTACAGACCCTTTACTAATCTTGATATCTTGGGCTATTTGGCGAATAGTAATGCGCCGATCTTCCAAAATGGCAGCCTCAACTTGATGGACAGATGCCTCATCAATGGCAGAAGGGGGGGTGACCAGGTCTGGGAGCTGTTTTCACAGACTTTCAGCCATGTTTGAATTCACAATGCCAGCGTTTTACGAGGTCATATGATGGGGCATTATCACCATAAGCTTCTTTCACTTTATCAAAAGTCTCCTGTGGTGTGTGTCCTTTCAAATACAAAAACCAGATCACTGCTCGACATTCAACAGGCTCCATTTCACACCTGACTCAGTTCAAACACCTGTAAAACAGAAACCACAATTAGTTCAGAGCTGTAATTTGCCACATAACCCGTAGAGATATAAATCATTGCACACGCAAAATTTCAGCTAGATCAGACAACTGGAAGTAAGTCAGGGCATTACTTATTGCACGCCCCTCGTATTGCCTGATGCACTAATCCATAAAAAATTGTTTGGGATAAAATTGACTGTTAGCAGTCCCTTAGACAATAAATTGGTCTTTAATGGTTTTTTTAATACCAATTTTCAGTTTTTCATTTTTTTTTTTTTCCTCCAAGATTCTGGATAGGGTTATTGTAAGGCATGTATATTTTTATTACATATTAAATATCATTTTCTTTCCAGTATTTATGTACAGAACACTCCCAACCATCCCATTAAAACAATTCTAGCTTCTATTTAACTAGGTTGCCACAAGGATACTTTTTCGCAGTTATGAAATATTTGAATGTTACTTGTAAAGTTAATACTTTACTAATAACTTAAACATGAGAATATCTATAGCTAAGTAAAAATAAAATTTGAATAAAAATATAGAAGTTTGGCATGAGTTCTTTGATATTCTCTGGTAACATGCATGCTTGTTAATGTTGTTAATGTTAATTTTGCAATACTTACCTTGCATAATTTGTTTTTGTGAAACTTTTGAAGAATTTCCATGACTATGTCCATGGTCTTTTTCCTCATGAGAATGACTATGCCCATGGTCATGACCGTGGTCATGACTATGATCATGATCTTTTTCAGTTTGAAGACCTATAAACAAGCAGAAGAACTATAAAAAGTTTTGGTGAAAGAAAAGTTAAAATTTCAATAATACAAAGAACTCAGAAAGATTAAGTACATTACATTGTTTAATATAATGATTCTAACTAGAAAATGAGGTATAACTTAAGTCCTTATGTTAAAATTTATACAAATATATTTGATATGATAAAAAAATAAGTTAATAAACACATATGGTTTTGGTTTATCTTATGCCATTTCAATCTTTTTTTGGTTATTTAATGACAAAATACTACATATTGCAAATTATTGAAAACAGATTGCTATTTTATCCATAGTAAATAGCATATTGAATCGATATAATTTTTTTTTGTCAATTAGATCTTTTTATAGATTTTGAGCACAAACCTAAATAGAAATTTTTAATATTTTGAAGAAAAAACTCCCCCAACTTTTGATCATTTTTATCTCATGAAAGATAAACTAAAGTTTTCACTAAAAATTTGGCGGTCATTGTTTTTGCATTAAAAGTCATGCAAAATTTTGAAAAAAAAAAAAAAAAAAAAGCAGAAAGCTAATTGAATAACACACAGTGACAAAAAACACTTGTAAACTTAAAGAAAAGAACATATATGACGATTTTTAATTCAAGTAAAAACAACAGATTTTTGTAAACACCTATTTGTATTGCAATTATTTTTTATTATAACACTCAGCTGTTAGAAATTAATTTAAATTAAATTTTCAAATAATTACCTTAGCATTTACTTTTGAAACAATCTTTACTAAGAGAAAGAACAACCAAACGAAGCAAAAAATATTATACCATAATCCCAGTAATTATTATATTATATTATATATATATACACACACACACACACACCCCCCAAAACAAAAGCACAATAAAATTTCACTTATGTACATGCGTTTTAAATTTTGTTCAGTGATTTTCACCTAATTTTAAATTAAAATGTTTAAAAGAATGTGTTAAAAAGTATCTTTTTTAATGGTCCTTCTCTCACAGATAAATCTCATGAGTAATGGTATTGTAGTTTGTTTTGATTCTTTTGATGTCAACCATTCAGGGTTATTTAATGCTAATATACAATTCATCTATTTATTGTATATGATTAGCTGAACACAAATTGTTATTTTGTCCATAGTGAAAGGAGAGGGGCGAATAGGATTTTGATTGGTGATTGCATAATCCACTATGTTAATAAAGCCGAATAACAAACAAAACCAGATTATTTTTCTGTTATTGAATTGATTGACATGGAAAGATGATCAATATTTCTGTGAAGGACATTTATTGATTTGTAAGAATCTCCTGAAATCAAGAGAGACATTTCCCTAATGGTACTCACCAAATCCATGACTATGTCCATGTGAATGAGAATGGCCATGATCTATTAGAATAAAACAAAAAAAATAAACAGCATAAAAAAGGGCAAAAATTTGAAGATTACACAAATGTAATAAGATTTATTGCAGAATCTAAGATTAAAAAATCGTTAAAAAAGGTTATGCCAAAGAAAAATTACAAAAAGTAAAACAATTTATTTGTTAAAAAATATATCCTGGAAGATAATATTTCAACAAGTTTAAAATAGTAATACCCACTAAGCATAAAAATGCTTTGGAGATTTCAAGATCTCAAGTTCTATTAAAATTTGCTGACATTTCTATTGCTTTTGTGCATGCACAAATTCATAGTTCATCTGTCAATAGCTCAAATAGTAGAGAACACATCTGGAGTGTTAAATGTTTTGGTTTTGATTCTAGCTGATATCACCCAAGTCATTTTTTGTTTTTTAAATATTTTGAAATCAGTACAATATTATAGTATTATTATGATTAGATACAATATTCAATAGATAATTGGCTCTGTAATAATAAATACAAAATCTGCATTAATATATATTTAAGTGTATTTTACAACTGGGCAAAGCCACGCATCCACTGCTAGTAAATAATAATCTACATGATATATTTGAAGAGTTTTTAGCAAATTATAATAAAAATGTTAACACTATGAAACAGTTATTTTGTGTCAATTTTTTTTTTACTCCCTGCGGTGCTTACAAGCTTGGTACCAATCCCCTATGAGGAATTTCATCAGGGAATTAAAAAACAAATAAGCATTCAGAAAAAACAAATCTCACTTATTGTCAGGGTACAAAATAAACTCGCCCATTTGTTTTGCTTTGTTTTTTTTTTTTGTTTTAAAAATAAAACTTTAACATGACATGTTTTGAACATTTTTTCTAAATATTTTTTGTATCCCAGATACTAAGTAAATTAATGTTTTTATCATTTTCATGCATTAAAATGCCAATTTTGTGTTGATTTATCTTTTGGTACCATCCGTTTTTAAATAGCCTCTCTTCCCATGATTTAAAACGTTTTTCAGTAGACAATTTGAAGGGTAATGCTGGTAATTATAAGCTAGTCAGCACCAGCTTGGTTCTTGGCTGTTAGTTTGAAATCATTGAGTTTTGTGAAAAAAAACAAAAAAAAACAACTTTTGTTTAAAATTAATGAGGTTTGTGATTCTTAAAAAAAAAATTCCTTCAATTAGTTTTCAAATAGGTGCCAATTCAAAAATTTCTTCAAGAAATATTGGTTTTCAAATATACTTAACTTTTAAACTTTAATTGTAATAACAAATGACTTTATAGCTGCCAATTAAAAAAAGATTCTATTCTTTTAGGCAATTATGTGTGAATACCCTAAAAAAACTTAATAAAAAATAAAAGAAAATGCCAACAAAAATAGTTTAGAGTAGAGAGGGGGGATCATTTTCGCATATAAATTTAATGCATAATGATCCCACATTTCCTGGCCACTATTGTCTTTTAAAATAGTACTCGAAATTTTTTTGACAATTTTTCAGTTTGAAAAGTTAATATATATATACAAAAATTATACTGCCACTAAATCTAGGTCCAAGTGACAAGCCCACCTACTAAAAATGTCTCCCTTGAACCTGTCATACCATTAACTTATAATCTGTGACAAGTCCTACCCCGAAAAATCTCCTTTAACTCTATTAACCTAAAGTCCGAATGGCATAATCAAAGCCTTTTCATTACTCTACCACTAACTCTAAGTATGAATGACAAGTTCCCCCCCCTCTTATAAACCATCTCAAAACCATACATAATCATCTGAAACCCCCCCCAAAAAAACAAAAGTATCCCCTAAAAAACACACACCATTTGTCTCTCATAGAAAAATAATTTAACTGCTCTAAAACACTAAAATGGCCTGGAAATTGTGGATTAATTTACATTAAATTTATATGTAAAACTGATCCCATACTCTAAAATTGTTAAGTTTTGAGACATTGTGTTGAACAAAGATGGCGGCGTAGTTCAGATCAGTAACCAAGATGGCAACCAAGAATCAAATGCGCTCCGTCGCGTAGTTAAGCTCTTAAGTTCTGAGATATGTTGAACAAAGATGGCGGCGTAGTTCAGATCAGTAACCAAGATGGCAGCGAAGAATTAAATGCGGTCCGTGACGTAGTAAATGGCGAACTGATTGAATCCAAAATTCGACAATTTTTATAATAATTTTGCAACGTTTTCATTGGTTGTTTAGCACAGCCGTTGGTTATAAAAATGATTGACGAATCCATTTGTCTCATACCCCCATCAGAAGTCAAAAACATTTTACACCCCTTTTTTGATATAATGGAAAAATCCTTTCGGATTCAATTTTGGTTTCACTTGAGAAAAGGAAAGAAAAATAAATAAATAAAAATAAATGAACAAAGAAAAATAAACCAATAAAATAATTGTTTTGTTTTGTATTTTTTTTTTTCTTTTTCTTCTGGTTTTATGGGAATTTGTCTTTATTCTCATCGGTTAAAAAGAATTAATATAGTGGTATTGTGACCTTGTAACGTGGTCTTACACGACCTTGAACCTCTGATCGCGGCCCAGTTATGATCTGCACCCTGGTCGGTACAGTTATGATATGTCGACTGGGCAACCAGGTCTGCCAACCGTTAGTACGTCGCGTCACCCAGTGAGTTCTTCGTTAAAGCGTTGGGGATTCTTCTCGGATGCTCGGTCCTCAAGGCCTGTTCTCCGTGGATCGTCTAGTTATTCTGGGTGTTCGTTGACGGATACGGTGTCACAAATGGCAAATAAAGAAATATACACATATAGGGATCAACGCACATCAGCAATAAAACTCCGGAGGTTGGTTAATATAATATACATTTCGGAAATTCATAAAAGAAGTATTTACAGCATATACATATAGTTGACAATTAATTCAAGCAAGCAGTTAGTTCTATAACTGAGCTTCTGTTGTTGAAATACCTGGTCGGTATCGCGGACTTTGCATAATTCTCGTTAAGTGATCGACACGTTATAAGCGTTGAGTTATCAGGCAACAAGCGAGGGGGAGAGAGAGAACAGGTGATTCTGCCGAGACGGAACAACTTGACTTAGCTCTCTTTGACTCTGACCCGGACTCTCTCTGACTTAATCTCTGATTTTTCATTTCTTTTATAATACAATTATGGAATGATGACGACACCCATGTTCGTCATCGACCAATCAAATTGCTTGATTATAATTCGACGGGGCCTTTTCTCATTGGTTGATTATACTTTGACAGGGCCCTTTTTCATTGGTCCATTTCCAAAATTGGATTGACTCCTCTTTTAATTAACGCCCAACTTACACGTTGTATTATTTAACTCCTCCCTGGCTTACTAATGGAATTTTTTCCATATCCAGGAAAATTATTTTTCCTTTGACTTAAAGTAAATCACGCGATTTTATTTGTTTTAAAATTATCTATTGATCTCATTTTTCGCTTTGATAATTCAAAGGAATTTTAGTTTATCTTTGAATTAAGTTCTGGTTGTCGGCCATCCCATTATATCAGACATTTTGTTCACGTCAAAAGACCAAGAATGCATTTGTCGCTTTGAACTTATCGGACAACACATTTTCCCATCCGAGCAAAAATATTTCATAACTTCAATTTTCGTTCGACCTGATTCACCAAATGACAATTCTCGATACGTCATATTATTGTTTTGAAATTTCGGACAATTCATTTTTTTCCTATTCTTTGTTCTAAAACATAATGCCGAGTCACTGCGTGTGTTTCTCTCAGATCAAAAACAACCCGACTTTTTCAACTTGTCAAACTCACAGATCAAACTTGGCTCATAGTTTTGCCAATTGCGGGTGTGAAATCCCCAACCCTCCGGCTCCTGCACAACTATGATTTCGGCCATTTCAGATCAAACGCCTGTGTATTTTGGCTAAAATATTTTATGCATTCTTTTTCGCTTTTGAAGTCTAGAATGTGATTAAACCTCTCGCTACAAAGGCACTTTTGCTGCCGCCATCCCAACAACAGACTTAGCTCAGAATTTATTGACAAAAAAAAATTAATAATAATTTTTATTCCTTCAAACCCGATCATCGTCCGGGAACAAAAAATTACTTTTAACCAAAAGAAACGTCACATCAACTCTACAGGTCTGATGTGGCCTCTCTTTAGTGTTACAGTATAATGTGTGCAAAAAGAAGCCATTTTTTTTTTTTTTGGATACATATAAAAATAAACACTTTTAAATATATATAAACATACAAATAGAATACTTTTCAAATACATATAAACATATGCACAAAAATACACAAATATACATTTTGTTTTGTTTTAACAAATGATTGCAAAAAAAAAAAAAGATACAAAAAGAACTATTCGACAAATAGGAAGTTTACAAGAGAGTTTTAACAAGTGTTTTTTTTTCTTTTTTTTGTAACAAAAACTGGAAACATGTTAGGTATTAATTGGTTAATTTGGTTACTAACGTAGAAATGGTCGCAGTTTAACGTTGTGCCCGGGACAATTTACAATTTTTTTTTTTTTTTTTTGTATGATTTTAACTGTTCATGCTTCTCCTTTTGGGTTTCTGAAAAGAGATTTATTCATAATTAGATTCCAAAAAGTTCGGTTATAAAATGCCTTAATTTTACTGTTTTTATAGGTTTAGTGAAAATGTCGGCTATATTATTCTCAGACGTCACATAAGTAAGAGTAATAGATTTTTTTCTTATTTCATCCCTTATAAAATGATATCTGATATCAATATGCTTCGACCTTTGATGAATTATTTGCTAATAAGATACTGCTCTGATTATCACAATGAATTACTATAGGTTTTTTACTTAGATCTGGTTTTAAAATAGATTTTAGAAGGGTGTTCAGAAAATTTGTCTCCTGCGCGGAATGAGTAAGAGCCACATATTCTGCTTCACGAGTAGAAAGTGCAACAATTTGTTGCTTTTTAGTTTTCTAAGAGATCATAGGTCCAGTCTTCGACAGTCTAAAACAATACCCCGCTATACTCTTTCTATCCTCAGAGTTAGCCCAATCTGAATCCGAAAAGCCTTCTAAATTTAGAGGATATGAGGATTTTTTAAATCTTAAAGATTGTTCCTTGGTTCCTTTTAGGTAATGAAGGATTTGTTTTGCACGATTAAGGTTTTTAATTGTCGGTTTCGATAAGTTTTGAGATAGCTTTGTTACAGTGTAACATATGTAAGGCCTTGTTTCAGTCATCAAATAGATGAGGCTCCCTACCATTTCCCTGTATATTCGGTTATCTATGAATTTTGTTTCGGTCCCTATATTTTTATTTATGTCCATTTCGACGGGAGTTGAACGCGGCTTACAATCTTGCATTCCGAACTTGAGCAGACTTTTTTCAATGTATCGTGATTGGTTCATAGTTATAGTTTCATTTTCACAGGTAAATTTTATACCGAGGAACCATGACAGTCGTCCAAGATCGGCCATTTTAAATTTTTTATTTAATTCATTTTTAACATAATGTTGTCACAGTTTGAGGTGAGTAATATATCGTCAACCAAAAAAACCAAAATCAACAATTTATTACCTACATTTTTGGTATACATGCACGTGTCTACGGGACATTGTTTGAATTCCTGTTCTATTAAATAATTATGGAGTGTTAAATTCCAATTGTGTGCACTTTGTTTTAGTCCATATAACGATTTATCTAATTTCCACACCCAATTTTTATTTTTTATTTTAAATCCGTCTGGAGGGTAAATGTAGATTTCACAGTCAATCGGAGCATTTAAATAAGCATTTTTTACATCCATTTGATGTATTTTTAAATTGTATTGAGTGGCAAGTTGTAATAAAATTCTAATTGTTGTTAAAATTGTCATTGGTGTAAATGTTGCACAATATTCCACTCCAGGAATTTGTGAGAAACGTTTCGCCACAAATCTTGCTTTAAAAGTTTCACTGCCAGAAGCTGTAATTTTTTTGGAAAAAACCCAGCGTGAAGAAATTATATTTTTATCTGTTGGTTTTGCCACTATTTCGTATGTGTTATTTTCAGATAAAGCTTTCAATTCGGATACCATAGCTTGTTCCCATTCTTGGTGGTTTTGTGAATTAATCGCCTCATTATAACTTTCCGGTGCGCTGTTCAACGAATAACAGTAATCCAAGGCGTAATCTTGTATCTTTTCAATTTGTAAGAAGTCTGGCCTTTTTCGCTCCCTTATTGGGTATTGACGTGTCTGGTTACTGTTTTCGTCAGAAGTTCTACTGTAATTGTCGTCGTTATTAATATTTTCATTGTGATCGATTAAGATGCTAGGCAATATTTCACGTTTTTCATTCACTGGATCGCCAATTTTTAAATTTAATGTATCATTGAATTTTACACATCTAACCCTTTTTATGGTATTTTGGTTTGGGAAGTAGATTAAGTATGCCGGACTATTTTTATCGCAACCTACGAAAGTACCTTTTTCGCTTTTAGTATTTAGTTTACTGGTGTTTTCTATAAATGCAAAACAATCAGAACCAAATAGATACATTCTGTTCATTTTAGGTTTTACACCGCAAAACGCTTCATACGTTTTTCCTAGTCTCTTATTGAACGATCTATTTCTGATATATGCTGCTGCCATTAAAGCGTATGTCCATAAACTATGCGCTAATTTTGATTCGATAAGTAGGCATCTTGTCATCTCAAAAAGGGTTCGTCATGCCCTTTCAGCTGTGCCATTTTGGAAGAGGGAGTACAGCGCCGATTTCTCGTGGTGGTTAATTAATAGAAGTTCAAAGTCTTTACTAGTAAATTCAGTTCCATTGTCTGAGCGAATACATTTTACTGAACCGTACAGGGCAACATCAGCTAAATATTTCTTAGTGGCGAGGATAGTGTTGGATTTGATTTTTAGAAAGTAAACCATAATTAAACCGGAAAAATTATCAATAAAGTTCAAAACGTACTTTAGGTTATTTCTCCCCATCGGGATGATCGAACCTGCTAAGTCACAATATACAAGTAGGAGAATTTTTGTAGCTTTTTTGTCTGGCCTTCGGCTTATATCTTTTGTCATTTTCCCCTGTGCACACACATCAAAATTTGGGAGATCGTCTGAAGGTATTATTTTCATGCCTTCGACTACATTTGGTAATTTTTTAATATCAACTGTATTGCAGTGTCCTAGAATTTTATGCCAGGTTTCCAAGTCGTGACAGGCAGTTTTTGAGGGAACCATACTTTTTAAATAATATAGTACGCTATTTTCTTTAATGTCAAATACAGTTCCATTGGGGTATGTCAATTTTGATGTATTTTGGCCAAATTGTATATTCGTGCCTTGTTTAATTGCAGCCTGCACAGAAAATATGTCTTGCTTAAATGTAGGTATGAACAGAGCATTTTTTAGAATACAGTTACAGATTTCGCCTTTATTATTTTTTAGATATATTTTAGCATTGCGTCTTTTCAAGACTATATCATTTATTTGACTACCGTCGGCAAGTTCAACAAAATGACTTTGAGGATTAAAGTTTGAATCAAAATTAATAAAATCAGATTCCTTGGTGATAACGTGTGCTGTAGCACCACAGTCTACAAGGAGATTTTTAGCGTTTGTGGTATTGTCAAAGTTACATGTGAATAGAAATGTATGTTCTTCCTCAAAGTTCTCAACATTTTTGACGGAGTCCATTTTAGAGCGTTTATATCGACATTGGAAACTTTTGTGGTTGGGTTGTCCACAATTATAGCAGATAATTTATTCTTTTTCTTGGGAAAATTACTTTTGGAGAATACGTTGCGGTGAGGTGCGTAATTTGGTGGTGTCTGTTTTCGAGAAGCATTTTTGAACTTCATAATATTGCTGGAGTTATTATTGTCCACGATCATACGATTAGTCTCTTCGTAACTGCGCAATGCCACTTTAAATTCGCTGAAATTTATGGATTTGTCTTTCTGAATTATAACAGTTGTAAATGGTTTAAAATCGGCTGGAAGTCCCTTGAGGGTTATTGATATCAACAAGCTATCGCTTATTATTTCACCTGAGAGTTTTAAGGCATTGGCGGTTGTTTCTGACCTTATGATGTAGTCGGTAATCGTTTGATCCTCGTTACGTTTCAAAGAGGCTAATTCTGTATATAGGGATATTATTTTCGGTTTCCCTTTTGATAAATAATGTTCTCGTAATATGTTCAATGCTTTCCTCCCATCATCCAATGCGTCTCTTATAATCAGAGACAGACTTCTATCATCTAAACATTGAATCAGTTCTGTAAAAACAGTCGCGTTTTTTTCGAGAAATTTGGGGTCGTTTTGATTCTCTGTTGTAGATTGTATGACTTTGCGTAGTTTTCGAATCCTTAGATATCCCAGAAATTTTACCTGCCACAATTCAAATTTAGATTCCAATCCGTCAAAGAAAAGACGGTGGCTGGGCGCATAACCTGTTAAGTTTTGAGACATTGTGTTGAACAAAGATGGCGGCGTAGTTCAGATCAGTAACCAAGATGGTGGTGAAGAATTAAATGCGGTCCTTGACGTAGTAAACGGCGAACTGATTGAATCCAAAATTCAACAATTTTTATAATTTTGCGACGTTTTCATTGGTTGTTTAGCACAGCCGTTGGTTATAAAAATGATTGGCGAATCCATTCGTCTCATACGCCCATCAGAAATCATAAACATTGTTTTTTTTTTTTTGTTTTTTTCCTCTCAAGTTTTCAGGGTGTTCACTAACTCGAAGTCCGAGTGGCAAGCCTCCTCTTACAAAGACCTTAAAAACACACATAATTGTCAAAAAAAAAACTCACAGGAATTATTTCCCATAGAAAAAAAAAAATGTTAGAATGGTCCTAAAATTTAAGATTATTTTACATTAGATTTTTATATTAAATTTATATTTCTGTTTTCTTAATTTTTGCCAAGTTTTTCAGTGCGTTCATATGTAATTGCCTGAAAAAGGGAGAATCACATATTTTGGGGAGGCAGGTGGGGGCGATTTACCAAGTATTAATCTACAATAATACCAAAGAAATCTCGCAGTATATTTATGTTTAAACAGTCCTAGTATTAGATTTCAGTTTCTTGAACATAAATACATTACAATTCAACTTTGAGTTCTCTAAAATTGGGTGGAGGGGGTGGAATTGCAACATTTATGTGCATTTACTATAGATTATTTGGAAACCATTAATTTCTGGAGAATTTTAGTACCATATTCAGATTCCTTACACAAAAGTACATTTATATGACAAATTTCATTGCTTAATCTTTAACAAAGATATAAGATTTTTACTGAAAAATAGTGTAAAAAATGTGACAAAACATGATTTCAAAAAGGGAAAAATATCCAAATGTGCGAAGCACAAAAATAGTCATAACTTCCTTATTTTTAGTCAGATTTAAAAAATTAAAAATGATTCTTTCTTAGTTCAGCTTTTTCTGTGTATGCCATTATTGAGATATTCTAAACAATTCCAATTTTTTCATGTGCATTGCTAATTTAAAATGTTTGTCAGAAATTAAAAACTTAAATGAAACCCAGACTTAATCTTATGACTAATGTTAAAATCAGATCAAAGATTGATTACACAAATCAATCATTGATCAATGGCGGACAAATGGCACAAATAGTCAAAGTGATTCTATTGACTTAACTGCAAAGCTGGACACACATGATCAACCAAAAATTAAAGCTGATATCATTCTCATTCCATATACCAATGAACTAATAATTGCTTTAAAAAAGGGGGGGGGGTTGTTTGCTTGAAGCATTGCTGGTAAACAAAGATATAAGCATATAAGAAGACTGTAACAATGTAGAATATCAGTATATTGAAATAATGTGATGTATGAACAAAAACAGACAAAAGAACGAAGGTCTTGTTGATTTTATAAATCAACATATATTTTTCAAAATCAATCACATTATATAAATCAGTAAATATGGAATTACTGTTTAATTGGGATGATAAATGTCCTTATTATTATGAGAACCACATCTCTTTTTCAAAATGAAAACAAACCAAAAGAATGCCGTAAAAAAAGAGAAAAGGAAAACACTGTAAGAATGGGACAAGAAGTGGAATTAGACTGGCAAGTAAAAAATAGAACTTTTAATTTACAATTAACCATAATATTCCTGTCATCACTATCTTTACATATTAATGTATGATAATTTTTATTGCATTGGAACCTTAGACTGTTGTTTATGCACAGCAAGCTTTGAGTAGAAATAATGGTTAAACCCATGTATTGTCATGGATAAAAGTCTAAGATAGTTGTCGCATTTGTGAACTTATTAAGATCTGTTTATTTTATGTATTTATTCAAAGTATATGCTATCATTCAAACACAGTAGTGTTTGAATATATGGTTAAGTGGCAATTATAGTTATTTAGAACTGCTTTAAAGCTTCACCGCTCACTCAGTTTTCGACAAAATTTCAAACAATTATTACAGTTTATAGATCACCTCAGCTATATTGTGAAAAAACTTTTTCAATTTTCGTTCAGTAAAAGAAAAGTTATGATGAATTTACTGGTGTTCAAAATCGTAAAAATTTGTAATGATGCTTTTTATGACTGGTTTCCATAGCAATCACGTCGCTTCAGTGACTAGTGTTGCTACTAATTCACTCCTCTTGCAAAAAGAAAAGAAAGTTAGAAGTGAAATAGAGAGAATGAAAGCAGATGAGTGCTGTACATTTTTTTCTCTTTTTTTTACACAGGCATCACCACGTTATCAAGGCCAAGGGGGCACTCGAGGATAAGGGTTAAAGAGTGTACAGTAGAAATTGGACAATATAGTAATCATTCGTGATGGAACTTCAGTAAATTTGTTAACTTATATAGAATGGCTCATCAAGAACTTGTTTACGTTAGACTTGAAGACAACCATATTGCAGTCGGCCAGAAAGCAGGAAAATGGAAGACAATTCCACAGGCGTGCAGTTATAAGAAAGAAGGTTTGTTCATGGAATCTATGTTTAGGTTTAGGCACAGATAAAGAGTGAGGGGAATTATTGATAGTGTTTTCAGCTAGATGAGTGTTTCTTGTGAAAGTTTGGCGAGGGGGGGACCATAGACTGAAGCTCGGTCGAACACTTTCCATGAAAATAACGATATATCAGAGACAAACTCGCAACAAGAGAAAAGGACATCTCCTACGAGGCTACGAAGTCTATTTTGCACTCTATCAAGGCAGGATAAGTCCTTTCTAGCAGCTCCTGCCCAGATGTGGCAACAGTATTCCATCCTTGGACGTACCTGGCTCTTATATAGATAGAGAATTGCATCAGCAGTGAGATATCTACTGGATCGATAGAAAGATCTCACTATTTTTCCAGCGACCTTGGCAACAGATTTGATGTACGTGTTCCATTTAAGATCAGGAGTAACGGTCAAGCCCAGAAGCTTGTCAAAACTTGAGGCCCCCTCAAGACGAGAGCCATTCATTTCAATTGATGCCAGATGTGGATCAGTGTTGATGATGTAAAGAGAGAAGCTTGGTTTTAGATGCATTAAAAGTAACCAACCACTCCTTTCCCCACTGTACCACATGCTCAAGATCAGAGGAGAGAGAATCGGAGAGAACTTGGTCGTTTACTGTCTTAGATGTGCTACCATAAATGGTAGTGACATCAGCATAAATGTCTACAAATGATGAAAGGATGTGATTTGGAAGATCATTAATGTAGGTCAGGAAGAGAGTTGGGCCCAAGATGGACCCCTGAGGCACTCCAGCATTAATACTGTGAGCCCAGAAGCTTGTCAAAACTTGAGGCCTCCTGAAGATGAGAGCCATTCATTTCAATTGATGCCAGATATGGACCAGAATGTTCATGATGTAAAGAGAGAAGCTTGGTTTTAGATGTATTAAAAGTAACCAGCCACTCCTTTCCCCATTGTATGTGTATGTTATGTTTATGGGGGCAAAATAAATAAGACTGAAATTAAACAAAGAACAAGTGAATTTACTGGAAGCCTGGAAAAATCATGGAGTATAATAGAAAAATGCGGGCATGAAAAGTAATAAACATGGAAAAGAAAAGGACAAGATATTCTAGTAAAAAAATATAATAAATGTATAACTCAAAATATTGCAGCATTAAGAATTTTTTGTTTTAATTCAATTGAACATTATATAATCAATTACTTTTCATGCTCACATTTTTCTACTGTAATATAATTAGTTTTATTTTATTTATATTATTATTTATCTTTTTTATTCTTTTTTTTAATACTTTTGAATATTATAAATATTATAATTGATGTTTATATTTTACTAGTTTAGGTTTAGGAATTTGAGATCCAAGCAGATGTGTAATGATGAATACAAATTCGGGGTAGATGTGAGAAGAGGATAACTGAGAGATCATATTCAGATTTATTTATGTATTTTCTATATGATGTAAAAATTCTAAGTATAGTCTTTCCTCCTACAATTGGCTGATTAAGCCATGAATACCAGCTGATAGAGGCATTCTAGGAGAAACATCAAAAAGGTACACAAGTCTCACACTATGAACTCTACTGCATCTACGATACTTGTCCATACTATGACATACCAGATTTATTACTCAGACTGAAGCAAGACTGCTCAGCAACTTCAAACAAAATATATCCCTCTCTTTCTAGAGATCATATTACTATATTATGAGTGATAATAGGAATTTAATACTTTTGTATATTATTATTATTAGTGTTTATTTAAATTTTTTTAATTATTTGTATAATTTAGCAACAAAATCACACCCCTTCACTGTTGAGGCTCCTAAATGCCAGAAAGCTTTCTACTCTAATAGTTTCTTCCCTCAAACAGCTAAACTTTTGAACTCCCTTCCTGCTACCTGTTTCTCTGACTGTACTGATATGCAGAAGTTTAAATGTAATGTAAACCAAGATCTTGTTACTCTTTTCTAGGCATGGTCCTAAATAAAAGCCCCTTATGTTCAAGTGGTGATATACCTTGTTAGGAGTGAACATGAGTAAAAAAAAAAAAAATAAATAAAATAAAATTTATGATTTTATATATATATTTAAAAAATTTAAGATTCTTTCTTAGCTCATCAAGCTCTTTCTTTGTATGCCATTATTAAGATATTTAAACGATTTCAATTTTTTCATGTGCATTGCTAATTTAAAATGTTTGTTAGAAATTAAAAACTTAAATGAAACCCAGACTTAATCTTATGACTAATGTTGAAATCAGATCAAAGACTGATTACAAAAATCAATCATTGATCAATAGCGGACAGATGGCACAAATAGTCAACGTGTTTCTGTTAACTGGCAAGCTGGACACACATGACCAACCAAAAATCACAACAAACAAAGAATTACTTATACCAATGAACTAATAATTGCTTAAAGAAAAAAAAATGGGGGGGGGGGTATGGGTAGTTTGTTTGAAATTTGCTATATATATAATTAGTTATGGAATATAAACACACACGTAAATATATATATATATATATGAGAGAATATATAAACTATGTGATCAAAGGAGGGTGAATAAAAGGTGTAGGTGATCTCCCTTAGATTCTCAGGCACAGAACTTAGTAACAGTAGGGTATCTATAGTATATAAACTGCTATATGTATGTACATATATTTTATTTTGTTTTTTATTTAATTTATTATTCTAACTATTATATATAAATCTGAAATTAGATTTTATAGTATTAAAACACAGAAAAAACATGCACAAACATCGCTAATCACTTTTGCACATGTTTGAAGTGATCATTGGGAAAAAGAAGGGAGAGAGAGCAGAGAAGGAAAGAGAATAGACAATCCACAAAATGTAACTTAGACTATTTTGCTTATTTTGGATAACACTCAACCAATTAGGAATTAATTTCAAGATTCGGACATGAAAACAAACGTTTTTTTTTTTGTTTTTTTTTTCGTTTCAAATAACACTCATTTATCTGAAAATCTTAATCAAATATAGTTAAATAATATAATCCATACAGAATATTGTAAACTTCATAAGATACACAACTTATTAATATTGGAGTACATTTGTCATTCTGGAAAAGTTAAGGTTTATTTCAAATGTTGTTGAGTTAAATAGTTTTGCATGTTTAGTTTTTAAACATAAAAATACAATTTTGTTTTATATTGTTTTCTATTCAGGCTTCTTTAGTTATTACAAAACAAGGGAACACCATAGTCTTCTAAAACTGAAGAATTCTTATATAATTCTTACAATATGAATTGAGAAGTCATCACATATGCTAATTAAAATGTTAGAAAAAAAGAATACCCAATTTAAATAGAAATTATCACTTATACATGTAGAAATTAATGTCCATATGCAGACATTCAAAATCAGATATAATGAAGAGGTTCACACGTTAGTATAGGTTCGTTGTACTCTAATGTTTTATGTATTCTTCATGCAATTATTTTAAATTAAATAATTACAAAAAGATATGCATACATATGAAACATTAGTTTACTGTTTGCATTGTAAATAAAGAAAAAATGAAAATGCCAACTTATGCTATTAATAACTATTTTTTAAATAAATCTCTTGTTTTCTGGTAATAATTTAATTAACATCCTGATTTTTGTTAGACATAAAATACCGTTATAATAAGAACTAAAAAAAGTTTGATTTTTTTTTTAAGGGATCCATAACCATAGCAGTCCGTGATTTCCATAGCATTCATATCATGAAGTCAAGGACGTTTTGGATTTTTTTGTTTTACTAGGACAAATTCTGTTGAGGACAAAATTTGAACAATTTGTAAAAAAAAACTTTTCACAAAATAAATTATTTTCTACACAGTTGAAAGATAAAGAACTAAAACTTTCTTCATCTGCATGAATTGATAAATCATAAAAAGTTTGTCTAAAAATTCATAGGCTACACAATAAAAGAGAATTTTATCTCATTTAAAAATTGCATCAAGAAAAATTTTGTACTTTTGTGCAAACATTTTCTTTACAAAGATTTTTCATTCTATTTTAATAAAAATAAACAATAATTATTTCAGGAAATTTAAAAGTCAATTTTGTAAGGCATATTTTCACAATAAAATTTCAAAGTATCAAATTTTGTTTAAATTACTCTAAATTATCTTCCTCAAATACTCATGTTGAAAATGTACATTTTATACATTTCAAAATCATGAAGAAAATATAACAAATACAGACAACCACCAGAAAAGAAGAAAAACAAATACTGAGCCTTAAATATAATAAGATGCTTTCATTCTTTTAAGTAAAACAAAGGACAACTTTGAAGGAGTTTATTTCTTGACGTTTTTCTTTTCAATTTTCAATGTTCACAACTGTAACAGTTTCAGCAGGATTTAAAAATAGCAAAAGCCTCAAAACATTAAAAAAAAAAAAAAATAAATAAATTCTTAAAAAAATTTTTTTTTTTCAGATTATTCATATAGCAAAAATCCAGTAAAGAAAAAAAGGGGTAAACAAAAATTACTCACCACTTCCCCCATGTGCATGGCCATGTTGAAAAGCAAAGATACCAACTAAATTGACAACAAATCCCATCACAGAAACTGTGAAGAGTCTTTCATGTTTCACCTCGGGTGGTTCAACAGCTCGCTACAATAACAAGATTCAGTAAGAACCGAAATTAAACACTTTAACACAATAAATTAAAATAATAAAGAAATTCAAACTTGTCTAAAATTTGATTTTTAAAACACATTCCTAAACTGACAAATAATAAATTTATAGGACAATGCAGAGGAGGGGAGTAGAGGTGGGGAGTTAAACAATCATAGACAGTTATAAGAGGCTGTTAATTGTATATGCCACACCCCATAGGATGGATTAACCCTGCCCTCCACCAGTGGCACATGCAAATATGATAGGTGATTATCAAAACAGCCATTTACATCACCTAGGAGTTGCAAATTACAAAATTCAGATCTAACAGTTTGTTCATTTTTTGTCATGTAAATAAAAACAGGTTTGCATAACCTGAAAAGTCGAGGTCCATTACCAATCTGCAAATGCAACAATGCACATAAACATACAGTTCTAATGTATTCCTTGTGATTTGCAAAATTAGACACTGGCTGGAGATTGAATTCAGAAATGTTTTTCTAAATTGTTTAAGAAACCCCTTTACAGGTAAATGGAACTTCATTTCATTTATAGAATATTGTAGATTTCATTTGAGCCAGCAAACTGACACCAGACTGAAATGAAAGGAAAACTGAAGTTTTTATATTTTCAGCACTGAATTTAGATTTTTTTGTTTTGCAAAAACATAATTGCTAAAACACTTATCATTAGGTTAAAAGAGAAATTTTAGAATCTCACCTCAACAGCTTCAGAAAAAATGAAAAATGAAATAAATAAAAGGAAAAGACCATTGACAAAACCAGCTAAGATTTCTGCTCGTACATATCTGAAAAATAAAATAAAAAAGAAAATCTTAAGGCGGCAAAATCGGTTAGGAAAGTTTTTCTTACTGACATAGTAATGATTTAATATATTCACTTCTGATTTTGAACTCATTAATACCATTAAAACTTAAAGTTCTATGATGTCAGAAAGTTTATTTCTGAATGTATTGTTTTTAGAAAGTAAAAATAATTTTGAAAAACATAAATAAATGAATGAATATAGAATTAAAAGATTTTCTGAACTTCCAAAATCTAAATTGAAATTTTATTTCAGAATAATAAGTACAATTTCAAAGAAATAATTCAAAATTATCAAAAATATAGGCTGAATCAAAGAGAAGTAGTTGAGATTTTTTTTTAACATTTCCTATTTGACAAACCCTGGCATGCCTTCCTTTAAGAATGTTAAAAAGAAATGGAAACAAACTATATTGATAAAATTAGGTTACCACTTCTGGTTTTTCTCTCATCTACATAACTTTTCTTTTGCTATTATTTACTGAAATAAAAAAAATCAGACAGCACAAACTATCGAAACATTTATGCCATTTTTATTTTATTTACAAAATTAAATCTGTCTGAATGCATTTCCATGAAAATGCTTTTTTCTAAATTCTTCAAGTCTTTTACAGATAAATTTAACTTCACTTCATTTATAGAATATTGTAGATTTCATTTGAGCAAACAAATTGAACCCAGTTTGAAATAGAATGAAAACGAAGTTTCTTTTTTTCAGCACTAAATTTTCCATGTAAATAAGTCTACCATTTTTAATATTTTGAATTACTTTGCGACCTTTCACAATTTTAAAGGAATTTAGAAGCATTTAAACAGTTCAATAGAAAGTCATTTCTGGCTTAAAAATTATGAGCAAATCATGTATTTTAATATATGGATTGAAAGTTTTATTTGCCTTCAATAATTTTAAAAAGACAAATTAAAAAAAAAAAAAAACTTAAATTTGATTTGATTAATAATTTAATAACCTAATAATAATGTAATAATTAAATTTAACATTCAAAATCTTAGTTTAAAATAATTTAGTAAGAATAAAATATAGTTAATGCAATGAGATAAAAAAAAGCAGGATAGTGAATAAAATGATAACCTAGATGTTAACAAGATCAGGTAAGGAATGTGCATAAGCATCGCATTTGGAACACAACTGTGATTGTTTTGATGTTTTCAAGATTGAGACAAAAATAAAAATATAATTGTAGTTTGAGATAAGGATTGTGTTTAGATGAACAATTATGTGAATGATCAAGAGAGGATTAAGTAAAACAACTAAACCAGACTTGCATTCCAAGTGAAAAAAAAAATTAAACATGAAAGTAAATGCTGGGCAATGCAGGTAAACTACAGGGTGGTCAAAAAGTCAGGTAACATTTTAAAGAAAAACGATATTAGCAATACACGTATATTTAAGTACCATACATTGAAATATAAAATGAAACAAACATGAAATATGTTTATTTTGTTAATTGTCGTCCATTTCTCTCTATCAATCGCTGGAAGCGATTAACCACTGATTGTGTAACACGTGTAATCATGTCAGCTGATATCCGCGCAATCTCCTCTTCAATAAATAACTTTAAAGACGCTATTGTATCAGGCTTCTTGCCATAAACGCTATCCTTTACATAGCCCCAAAGCCAGAAATCAGGAGGGGTTACACTCAAATATTTAAACAAATAATATTAAACGAATAGAGATTATAATGGATCATATTGTTTTTTCTACCTTTAACATGTTACCTGACTTTTTGACCACCCTGTAGTTAGAGTTTGCTTTCTTCCAGGATAACAAAAAAAAAAAAAATCTTCGAAGTCATGGAATTTTTCTCAGACAATGGTTATTTCTTTCATATTCATGTAAAATTCTCTTTCTGACCAGATTAACTATTATGACTTTTTGAATGTAATTTTTTCTTCAAAGAAATTATAAAAATAAATCAGAAAATATTTTGATTTGACTGGACAAGTCATCATCATATTCGATCTAACATTTGTTTTACACACTGGCATATGTTGAATGGCTTTTCGAAACCGACTTAAAAAAATTAATCCATATTTGGGCAGTTCTTTATCCCTCTTTCTTTTCAGTTCATCATCACTTTCTTCCATGTTTCTCTAGGAGTCGACTACACTACCCCAATTGTTTTAAATATACTAATTCAAAAACTCTCATCCATTCTTTCAATGTGGTCATACAATTAAAGTCTGCTATTCTGCATTCATACTTTAATTTTCCTCTGAGATTTAAGCCTCTTTCCTTAAGACTTTCCTTACACATTCATCATATCATTCTCATTTTTCATCATGCCACACATTCTTGCAATGATACTGCTCCTGTCTGTGCTTCAAAAGTATCACCAAGATAGCAAAACCTCTAAACAAATGCTGTGCAAATATATTTTCTCCACATCTAAGTTCTCATCTGTTTCCATTGTCTTACACTTCTTGCACACAAATTGATTATCATTTAACCTACCAGTAATTCTATTGTACTTCTAGTGAACCCAATGCTTGCAAGTATCACACAAAAAAAAAAAAAAAAAAAAATTGAGCTGCACCTTTTCCATAAACTGATAGTCTAAGCGATAGGTGACATCCATAGAAATTAGCTTTGTATCCCCCAATGCCCTCAACTCAAAACAAAAATTTCAGAAATCAGACGTTGGAAATGAATGTAATTCAATAAGAAATCACTAATGGACTAACAAGTATTTTGCTTCATTTTTCTATTGGATAAACTCTAGTTAGTCTATAGCCAAAATAGGTTTCTCCTACTTTATTTAAATTTCCCCTAAATTTTCAATGAGGTTTCAATCAGTACCATGTGTAATGTTAGAAAATGCTCAATATCAAAATTATGTCATGTGTTTCGGATCATTGGAGCATCTCTGGATGAAATTTCAACATCACAAAGACAACTTTTGTATATTTCTAAAAATAGACAAAATACTAACCTTTATGTGTGCTATTGTCTCATCTGGCCATAAAAATGAGAATTCTAACATTTGCTTCCATATTTTAGTTTACTACTGCTTGCATTTAAACTAAAAGTTTAGCAATTCTGTCAAAATAAATTTTGGGTTTACAAACAGATACATTGTCATAAAATATATTTTTGGATGTATGAATTAAGTATTAAATTTTAACATACTGAAATACGAATAAAAAAGTGGTAGAAACGGGGGCGGGATCAAAAACACAGTTTGGGTGAAGAGAGGTGTTAAAAAAAAAAGTGAAAGTGGTAGTAGGCAGGCAGGCTGGAACCCATAACGCGGAGAAAAAAAACAAAACGTCTTAGCCGATATCTCCATCACACTACCGGAAGTCGAGAGCGTTGAAATTAAGCATAGTCAATTCAATGGTGACAATGACTGGCTAAAGTGTTGGTGAAAAAAGCCCCCCCCCCTACAGTTGAGGGTAAAAGAATGAATGTTTTTGGCCAATTTTTCGATATTTGTCGTTCTAAGGATAGAGCTTGGAAATAATACCGATCTTGTGAGGATTTGCTGTGTGTGTTGAAAGTTTTTGCGAGACATACAGACACACACATATTTTGTCTTTTATATATTAGACGAGCCAGGGTGCCCAGCATTGCCAGGGTGTTTGGAAACGTGTGTTAAGCAAAAATTGGTAGTAGGCAAGGCAACCCATCTGCGAAGGAGGAAAAAGAATGTGAAAAAAACTTTTTCCCGGGTGGAGGATATTGGCACAAAGATGAAATAAAAAATTTTTTTAAAAAGATAGAGAGCGAGAGAGGTGGGAGGAACTAAAAAATGTACAGTAATCAGTCATTCTCGCTAACCGTTACGCCAGAGAGGACAGTGAAATTATTGAATTGGAAATTAAGTTAAGAATCATAGGAGTCTGCACAGAAATGAAAATGGCTTTTAAATCTGACCTGGGCCCTTTCTATCATGGTATTTGTTTCCCCACGAGGTCATTTAGCATTACAAGTTGATTTTTTCTTTTTAGATAATTGTTATTTTATTAACTTGCATGAAAAGAGCCATGTAAAAGATGCTTAAAACCGTTTGAATTATGCAAATACCATTATCAGTTATGAGAATTTTAAGTGCCAAAATTTAGGCTTTTCAGTGGATATTTTTCTTTAGAAAAAGCAGGCTAAATTACGGACCTCAACATTTCAAAAAATTAAATAATTTATTTTTTCAATCTATTCTCATGAAACTTGGCAGTCTTATGTAAAATTGTGTGCTCTTTCTGATTATGCAGTCAAATTTGATGTATCTCTTTACTATAAGCCATGAATTATAAATTCAGATGTACAAATTTCAATTTTTTTTAACTGGCGCATGGTATCATACAGTGGGTGTCTATTCATGAACAAAACTAAGTATTATAGTGGTATTTAAATATAGCATTATTGAGAGCAGGCACTTTCCTGCCTCCTCACCAAAGGAGAGCTTAATCTGGGCGTAGTCCTTGAATGCCTAAAGAGCATTCATGGCCGGTATTTATTACTCTCCTCACAGAAAAAAAAAACAAAAATTGAGTAGATATAAATTAATCTTAGAAATAAATCGAAAATTTTTCATATAGATTTTGGATTTCTGTAAAAGATGGAAATTTCCATAGTTGACTAGAACTGATGCATTTTGGGACCAGTCCAATTTTCAATTTTGTAAATCCTTTATCTGGCCCAAAATATACCCCTATTTTCTGAGATGCAACCATAAATTGTACTCTACATGAATCCTTGATGTAGCTTTCACAGTACCAGGAATCCTGATAAGCAACAACTATATATTCACCAGTTGATGGTAATTTTTGTCATTTCTATTCTGTTATTTTACTGAAAATTTAACTATGTAAACAAAGAAATAAAATGGTAATTTTTTACCTTGTTTCCACCTTAACATTTAAAATGATTACTTATATATCTTTTAGGGTATGCTGAAAACGAATATTGCATTTAAATTTTCTGCAAATAATTAGTTTTTCGGATATTAAACAATGTCATTTCATATGTTATCGCTGGTGGTGATCTTGGTATGTGCGAGTGCGCAAACCTAACCTCAAGAAACTATGCGCAAACACATGTACCAAGATGGCCACCAGCAATAACATAAGAAATGACATTGCTTAATATCTGGAAAACTACTTATTTGTGGAAAATTTAAATGCGATATTCGTTTTCAGCATACCCGAAAATCTTAAGAGACAGTCATTTTAAAGAAAAATGTTAAGGTGAAAACAAAGTAAAAATTTACAAAATGCATCACAATGAAATTCTTTATTCTGATCTGAAATGGAACACGTACATCAAGTCTGTTGCCAAGGTTACTGGAAAAATGGTAGGATCCTTCTACCATTCCAGAAGATATCTCACTGCTGATGCAATTCTCTATCTATATAAAAGCCAAGTACGTCCAAGGATGGAGTACTGCTGCCACATCTGCTAAAAACAGCCTATCCTGCCTTGACAGAGTACAAAATAGACTTTGTGGCTTTTCTCTTCCCTGCAACCTCTCTCTCACAGAAGAGACATTGCGAGCCAGTCTTTGTTTTATCGTTATTTCCATGGCAAGTGCTCGTCTGAGCTCCAATCTTTGGTTCCCCCTCGCCAATATTTCATGAAAAACTCTCATCTAGCTGAAACCACTGTCAATAATTTTCCCCACTCTTTATCTGTGCCTAAATCAAAATGTGGATTCCATGAACAAAGCTTCTTTCTTAGAAGTGCACGCCTGTGGAACTCTCTTCCATTTGCCTGTTTCCCACCTGACTACAACCTGGATGTCTTCAAGTCCAACATAAACAAATTCCTGATAAACAGCCCCCTTAAGTGAACACTTTATCAAATCTCTATTACTAACGGTTACTACGATATTATCCCATTGATTACTGTACACACAATAACCCTTATCCCGAGTGGCTTCTGGGCCTTGATAAGTGGTGATTACCATGTAAAAAACAAAAACTAAAAACAAACAAAAAAAAACACCTAATTATTATTATTTAAATATCTTCAGTTAAAAAAAATAAAACAGGTTTATTTTACAGATTTGAAAAAAAAATGAGTTAAAAATAAATTCAAGTTTCAAAATATATTTTATTTAATTGTTAGGTACAGAATAGTTAACAAAACACCCTTCCTTCCCCATGTTAAGAATGAGTTTCTAAAGAACATTATTATTTCAGCATGGTAGCACAAGTGCCTTTTATTTGTTATATATATATATATATTTTTTTTTTGTTTTTTACCACTAAAAAACAAACGCATGTACTTAGTACATTTTGTTGCTTTTTAACGCTTTTAGTACATGTGTAATAAAAGTGTTAAAAAGAACAAAATAGTATTGTTTGGAAATCAAATTTGAAAAACTTGATTGGCAAACTCGGAATTTAAAAAATAACACTTTTTTCTGCTTTCCTTTTGGAAGCAGAAAAAACAGTTTTCAATTTTTAAGAGAATACAAACTCATTAATATACTGACAGCGATGGTTAGCGCATAGCGAGCTGTTTCCCTTTAAGCGGAATTGAATTTCTATAAAAGATAACATTTTAAAGAAATTTCCGCACAATTAATAATTATCTAATATTTACATATTATACATGAAAATAATTATGAAACTATTATCTATATGAAAATGGATGATATATACCGATTTATCTTATCAATTTTGAAATATTCTTTGTCAACTTTGCTCGGTCATAACTTTGCTTCCTATGGTCATAAAAATAAAAATCAAAGTCCAGAAGAGATGGACTTCTATGCTTACATAAACTTTAAAATTTCAGCCATATCCAATCAAATTTAACCCCATGCATTTGTATCCAAATGTAACATGAAATATAAACATTGAAAAAACAGTTTCCCTTTTTGCTGTCATTATTTTTTACAGTTTTTTTTTTTCATTTGGAGCATAAAAACATTGAACGCATAAAAGCAGAATAAATTAACATTGGAATGCTTATTCTATTCTCTTTCTATCAATGTAATTCTTTTAACAATTGACCGAAAAATAAAAAAGATATGACTTGTTGAAGCACATTAGGTACGTAATATTGCCGATGTCCACGAAAATACAGCATACGCTTGTAATGCTAGATCATTTATAAATGTGGTGGAAAACCAGCTCCCCCTCCAAAAGGGGGCGCTCTGGCAGTATCCAAATGAATAGTAATTGTTCGATATGAAGAATTTCCCCACATTGATCAAAGCTGATTGCCTTCTAGACGTCCTGGCCACGAAGGCCAAGAAGCAGTTGACTTTGGCTTCGATTTAGCTTCACTTTATATGAAAAAGATGTTATGGATTTGTTCCTAGTCTAGGGGTATCAGAACACCACAAACATATCAATGAAAAATAAAAGAGTAAAAAAAAGAAAATTTGAAAAGAAAAACAAATTTTTATAAACAAAGAAAAAGAAAAACTAAAATCAAAAATAGTAAAGAAAACAAAATGTCTAATAAGTTGTTTATAATCGATAGTGTAAGGGAGATAACTCTGTTTTCTAGTTATTTACCTTTTATTAGGAGTAAATGTTTTTATCTTTTAGACATAAATGCTTTTGGTCAAATATAATTCAGAAAAATCTATATTTACCAGCTATTTATGAAAGCGATCTTTCTCTGTATCTTGTTTGGTTCATCGGTTATTTTAATAACTCAAGTTTTCTTGGGTTTTCCTTCGGTCGGAGTTATAATAGGTGGTCGCCTCTCATTGTGTCCCAACATTATGTTATAACTGAGTTAAAAATAATGATCTTTTGCTATTTATAGCTATCGCTAGAGAAAGTGCAAGAACAAACGGTTTAGAATGTTTTTTTTTTTCCATGTTTTGAATATCTCCAGAGACGCAAAAAAAACGTTTTGCATTCAAATTCTTAAGTAATACTTTTTATATTATTTTATATAATCTTTTATTTTTATTTCCTTTTAATTAAGTAATTTATTATTTTTTTTATTATTATTATTATATAATATGTTAAGTATTTTTATTTTGTTATAATTAATAATATTATTTATTTTTACTATATGTTATTATTTGGATAATTAATATTATCTTTTGTGTAATAAATCATGATTTTTTCATATCGTAAGAAGAAAATATATCATCCCATGACAGATGAACAAACATAGCTGGGAATTTTATAAAAGCTGATCAAAATAAATGTAGAGACTATGTCTGTTCGCAAATCATATATATTATAATCTAGGGAGTATATAAAAAGTTCTCGAAAAAAGTAACCCTTTCAAGCCCCCCCCCCTAGCAAAAAGCCTTTCTTGGACATAAAAACGCGCACGACCGTTTTGCCATATATATATATATATATATATATATATATATATATATATATATATATATACACACACACACACATACATACACAGATTAAACTTCTATTCAATATTTTTTTTTTTCTAATTTTTGGTGAGGGTCCTTATTTTAGCATGATATGTAAGCATATTGAATATTACTTTTAAGCATATCGAATTTTACTTGGAATCAGATTTTCATCTGTACCCCATACTGTATGAGCACTAAAATAACTACCATTTTTTTTTCAGTTAAAAAAAAACAAAGATTTCAAATAAACAAAACATCTGGTATAGAAAGAGAGGCAGGTTTACCAGCTTTATATAGAGGATTTTAAATATAAATGGAAACAGCTTGTAAGCCATTTTTTTTTTTTGCTCGAGTCTTTATAGATTTAAACTATGGCCGCCTGTCAATAATTGATTTATAAATGAAACAAGAAATCAAGTTCACATAAAATTTGCCATTTTAAAACAAAATTTGTCTTCTCGATTCAAATCTATTTTCAGTTAATCTCATAATAAACAAATTTTATTTCAATCAAATTTCGATATTAATTCGATATTTTGAAGAGATACAAAAAATCAAGCAATAAACTATGACACAACTGAATTGTTTAGTAACAGTAATATAAACTTTCAATGATCTATCTATCTATATATCTATAAAAGTGAACGTGTCTGTCTGTCTGTGTGTCTGTCTGTGTACATTTCCCTACGCAATAACTCTGTCAATTATAGACTCGAAATTTGAAATACCGGGTACTGAGATTTGGGAAAATCGATGTGACGGGTGTCAGCCAGAAATTTGGCTGTTAAGGGGTCAAATTTCAACGATTTGACCTTTAAGAACTCTACCAAACTCCTCCGACAATTTTGGGTCTAGACACTTGAAATTTTAGATATAGGTTCCTTGAACCTGGATCTAACTTAATAAAGTGATTTGAGCCTGAAACAATAAATTTTAAGGGGTCATAATAGGGGTCAAAGTTTTAAAAAATTAACCATTTTTTTTGTTTTTTTGCTTTTTTTGCACAGCATACACCTCCAAACACCCGAGCAACGCCGGGCACCCCTGCTAGTATATCTATAAAAGTGAACGTGTCTGTGTTTCCCTACGCAATACCTCTGACAATTTTTAGTCTACAGACTCGAAATTTGATATACAGGGTACTGAGATTTGGTAAAATCTTTGTGTTCAGTTTTCGGCCAGAAATTTGTCTGTTAAGGGGTCAAAGTTCAACGATTTGACTTTTGAGAACTCTACCAAACTCCTCCGACAATTTTGGGTCTAACCACTTGAAATTTTAGATATAGGTTCCTTGGACATGGATCTAACTTAATTCGATTTTAGCCCAAAACAATAAATTTTAAGGGGTCATAATATGGGTCAATGTTAAAAACTCTGCGGTCTCTACCAAATTACTCAGACAATTTCTGGTCTAAACATTTGAAATTTTACATAAAGGGTATTCAGAGATAGGGCAAGCTTTAATCTGTTTGGGTTGAAAATTTTTAGGTAGCAATATATAAATGTATGTATGTATGTATGTATGTTTGCATATCTGCCTAAAACTTTCAATAGAGGCGATGGATTTTACTAAGATCAGTATCGTTTTAAAGTCTGACTTTTCATACGACAAATATCGAAAAACTGACTAAAAACATTAATATCTTCACCTGGGCACTTTTCTACAGGAGGGGGGGGGGTCGCCTTTTTCGCCGATATTTTTGAAAGTTATCTCTCCTTATGACTGTCTCGCCTAAATGTTAACATAATTCACTTCAGGTTTGGTGGTGGTTGTAACCGCAAGGACGTCAGGTTTTTTCCACTGTTCTTTTTCTCTTTCATGGTACGGGTTCGAACCTGCCTTCTTACTACCAATTTCTTTTTTTACTTTTTTGGTCAACAGACACGTACAAATACCCAGGCAACACCTGGCTGAAATGCTAGTATATCTATAAAAGTGAACGTGTCTGTGTGTCTGTCTGTGTACATTTCCCTACGCAATAACTGACAATTTTTAGTCTACAGACTCGAAATTTGATGTACAGGGTACTGAGATTTGGGAAAATCGATGTGATCGGTTTTCGGCCAGAAATTTGGCTGTTAAGGGGTCAAAGTTCAACAATTTGACCATTGAGAACTCTACCAAACTCCGACAATTTTGAGTCTAAACATTTGAAATTTTAGAAATAGGTTCCTTGGACATGGATCTAACTTAATAACTTGATTTGAACCCAAACAATAAATGTTAAGGGTCATAATAGAGGTCAAAGTTTAAAAAATTGACCGTTTTTTTTTGTTTTGTTTTTTTGCTCAGCATACACCTCCAAACACCCGGGCAACGCCGGGCTGAAATGCTTGTATATCTATAAAAGTGAACGTGTCTGTGTATCTGTCTGTATGTGTACATTTCCCTACGCAATACCTCTGTCAAATTTCAGCTATAGACTCGAAATTTGATATACAGGGTACTGAGATTTGGGAAAATCTATGTGATCGGTTTTCAGCCAGAAATTTGGCTGTTAAGGAGTCAAAGTTCAATGATTTGACTTTTGAGAACTCTACCAAACTCCAACAATTTTGGGTCTAAACACTTAAAATTTTAGATATAGGTTCCTTGCACATGGATTTAACTTAATAACTTGATTAGAGCCCAAAACAATAAATGATAAGGGGTCATAATAGGGGTCAAAGTTAAAAAAATTGACTTTTTTTTTTTTTTTTGCTCAGCATACACCTCTAAACACTCGGGCAATGCCGGGCACCCATGCTAGTATGAAACAAAATTGTGTTTTGTTGAAAAAAAAAAAAAAAAAAAATACAATTGTCATCATTTGGCAAAATTTCAATAAAATCATCTAAGCATGATTAGTAAAATTTTAAAATGTAAACGGTAAAATTACAAAAGTAAAAATCGATTACCAATTTATTTAAAATAGTTAATTAAAAAAAACAATATAATGTAAAAATGAAAAAAAAATGCTGTATTTAAAAATTCATATTGTGTTAATAAAAAAAAAAGTAAAAACTATGATAATTGAAATTTGGAATACAAAAAAAAACAAAAAAACTTTTTGTTGATTTCTTGATAATTAACAATATGTGTTTACATTCTGAAGAGTTATAAAACAGCAGTATTGCCATCTTTATGGTATGTTTGTAGTTTTGTTTCTATTAGATTTACATACAGGACATCAGAAAGAAACAATCACTTGATATTCTATTTTAATATAATCTATTCAAATTATTATATCCACTTTTAAAGTTAATATTCCAAACTTATACCCCGAGTACTCATTTTGCATACGCTTCTGTATCTCTCTCTCAGAGTTTGCAAATTATTCACATTACAAACTACCTATGCTCATTGCTGGTAAAATGTTATTAAAACAACATTTTAGGGAGATCCTTTGAAATACTCATAAAATCGCTATAAGCAAAAATAAAAAAAAAACAAAAAAATAAAAAACTGTCAAACCATACATCAAATGAAAAAAAATTATTTTATCTAGTAATTTGTACACGCTGTTCAGTGTTCAGCACTAACAAGTCTGCTATTGGATCCAGTACCATGATCATCAGGAGGAACCACTTTGCAGAGTTAGACCCTACTTATTTACTGCGTCTGTGAAGTGCTGCCTTCTCTCCCAACCGGAGATCATATTGATACTGGTGTAAGCTATTTTCTCTCCAGCACTCATTGCTTCTTTTTAACCAGATCCAATATGTTGCCTTCTCCACAGCTTCCTGCACAAATGCCACAGAGTTTTTTTTATTTCTGTGTTTGTACAACAAAAACAATGTTGGCGTAAGATTAGCTTTCACTTAACATATTCTCGAATTCCCATGACCAAATGATAATATTCTGTATTCCATCTCTTTTTATGGCACTCAATCAGTAGATATCACTCATATTTTCTATCTTCTGCAGTTGCAAAATTATCCTCCCAGGATACAGTCAACTCCAACATAATTCCAGCCTTCTTTTTCTCCCTCCACACGACAAGGTTGGTTTTTGCTGTGTAAAGACCAGTGAGAATACCAATGTATTCTAGAGGTCTGTTACTAAGTTCCATTTTCCTTGCCATCTCAGTTAATTGAGTGAATTTTCACCATGCATGTTGTTTCAATTCTATTAAAGTTCATTTTCTTGATTTTCTCTATTTTTGCCAGTTCTCCTTCATTAAACTTCTTTACTCTCCAGTAGAATAGTTTGTTTTTTTATGATTTTCAAGACTTGGTGATGCCTCCATGTATATTGATTTAGTGTAAAGTCACAGATGGACAAAATATGTTTTGACAAACTATGACTTCTTTTCTCACATCTGCATATAGTATCATTGTCTACTTTCCATCAGATAAGATTCATTGCGGAAGGCATTACATCATAGGTTGATTTTAATAGGAACAAAGTTCTTGCTCGCTCCTAAGCCAAGATCTCTTTCCATCCAATCTCTTTCCAGTGAACACATTGACCTTGATGACGGCACTGCACTAGGTGTAGATATCCTTTTCTTTGTTTCTCATGACAACAAAATCTCTTCTTTGTTTTAGGTTACTCATGCCAAAAGGTCCAAATTCTGCATACTCATATCCTGTACAGCACCAAACTGTTAATAAATGCCTCAGTTGCTTCTTCTGCCTTCCACTTCTTCAGATCATCTTTAATCTCTTGCTCATTCGAGATATGCAGCATCATGACTCTTGCACTTGATTCCTGATGGACCGCCCCATTAAGTAGACACTTTATTAAATATCCACACTAACGTACTGTACTTACAATAACCCTTATCCCTGAATGGCTTCCAGGCCTTGATAAGTGGTGACCACCTTGTAAAAAAAAAAACAAACAAAAAAAAAAAACTATGTTTTGAAATAATATAAAAGGAAAACAATCTTTATTTCGACATTCATTTAAATTTCTGTCTTCTTCCCAATTTTCAGGAGTCACTTTTCAAATTATTTTTGATCAATCTGATACACACTTACAAAACTGTTTAAACGTTGTCTTAAGGAGAATAGCTTCCCATCACCCTGGAAAATCTCATCAGTATGCACCGTATATAAGAATTCAGGTGATCTTCCATCCCCCCTCAGTACAGGCCAATAAGTCTCCTGTGCGTCATAAGTTGCTGGAATCTGTGTTAAATACAGAAGTAATCAACCATCTCGACAAAAATAACCTTCTTAGTGACACTCAATGTGGTTTCCGTTCTGCTAGATCTACAGCAGATGTACTTACAGTTATTTCTCATAGGATTAGCGAATCTCTCGACAGAGGCAACCTTTCTAGGGCAATTGCTCTTGACATATCTAAAGCCTTTGATAGGATATGGCATAATGGTTTACTTCACAAGATCTCTAGCTATGGTATAGCTGGAAATGTCTTCTCAATTATTAAATCATTTCTTTCTGATAGGTTCATAAAAGTAGCAGTTGAGGGGCAAAAATCAGAAGCTCACAGTATTAATGCTGGAGTGCCTCAGGGGTCCATCTTGGGCCCAACTCTCTTCCTGACCTACATTAATGATCTTCCAAATCACATCCTTTCATCATTTGTAGACATTTATTCTGATGTCACTACCATTTATGGTAGCACATCTAAGACAGTAAACGACCAAGTTCTCTCCGATTCTCTCTCCTCTGATCTTGAGCATGTGGTACAATGGGGAAAGGAGTGGTTGGTTACTTTTAATGCATCTAAAACCAAGCTTCTCTCTTTACATCATTAACACTGATCCACATCTGGCATCAATTGAAATGAATGGCTCTCGTCTTCAGGGGGTCTCAAGTTTTGACAAGCTTCTGGGCTTGACCGTTACTCCTGATCTTAAATGGAACACGTACATCAAATCTGTTGCCAAGGTCGCTGGAAAAATAGTGAGATCTTTCTGTCGATCCAGTAGATATCTCACTGCTGATGCAATTCTCTATCTATATAAGAGCCAGGTACGTCCAAGGATGGAATACTGTTGCCACATCTGGGCAGGAGCTGCTAGAAAGGATTTATCCTGCCTTGATAGAGTGCAAAATAGACTTCGTAGCCTCGTAGGAGATGTCCTTTTCTCTTGTTGCGAGTTTGTCTCTGATATATCGTTATTTTCATGGAAAGTGTTCGACAGAGCTTCAGTCTATGGTCCCCCCCCTCGCCAAACTTTCACAAGAAACATTCATCTAGCTGAAAACACTATCAATAATTCCCCCCCACTCTTTATGAGAGAAATGTACTTATTATTGATTTAAAAACTATGAGTGTCAAATTAAGTAGCAGCGTGTGCCTTGTCCAGTGCTGAATATTATGGTGTCTGGTATTGCTACTTTTGGAATGCGTTAGAGTTATTGTCAATCATTTGATATGATTTCATCTGTGAAGAAGTGCTGATGGGACCGACCATGCTATTTGGAGACAAAATTATCCCTAAAATTATAAATCAACTTCTACCAATTTTGTTAACACCCAAAGAGTGCGCATAGTTTCTCTCTTCTTTTTGACCTCCTAGATTCACAATTACATTAATGATGGAATGCATTTCTTTTCATTTCTATTGAATATTACTTTCCTTCCAGTGTCTGTGCATAGACTCCTCTCCCCAAAAAAGAATTATTTACCTTAATTACATTGCTGTGAAGGTGCTCTTTTGTAGTTATGAAATAATGTTTAGATGTTAATTATTTATAAATTTAATACTTTAATCTTTTTTTTTTTAATTATTTCTCTCCAAACCCTTACAGTGGCACTGTAAGGGTTTATATTTATAGAGCATACTTAGTGGGGACTTATGCAGCAAGATGCTTGTTCATATTACATTTTCTGCAGGTTGGTACAGTCGGGGAAACAAAGGAAATTCTAAAGTAATTTGTGGAAAAAAGCTATTTGAGTAGAAAAATTTACAGCATCTTGGGACCTCTTTAGTCATGCTGAAAGGTGAGACTTGTAGCTGATTGTTGGGTTGGTTGGAGGTATTAATGTTGGGAGGGGGTGCACAAGTGCAACAAGTTCATTGGATGATTTGGTTTATGGCATACCAATCATTTGTGGATTATAAAGTTGTCAAATATAATTCCATAGGTATGGTAATTATTTATATTCCTAGAATATATTGCTCTTAGATAACCACTGCTCTTGAAAGAAATTTCACAGTGAAAGTGAGTACATTACTTAATTATTACTCTCAGAAAACAATACTCCAAGAAAGACATTACATTTTGAAAAAATTACATTGGTAATTTTTTTGTTCTCAATGTGACTGACACTCAACCACCATCTTTTAGTATCTATTTGAGGAGAAAAATAAAAGGAAAAATACAATTTCTATTTTTTAGAAGAATTAAACTGAATAATATGTTTGGCAATGAATGTATGGATACTAGGGTATCATGTGATTAGATTGGGTCTCTCTAACCTCCCATCTAACCGAACTAATAACTGAAGTTCATTGGATGGTTTAGTTTATGGCATACCAATCTAGCCACCAATATTAATCATTTGCAATCTAGCCACCAATATTAAAGGTCGCTACCCAAGTTCAACAGGTGATCTTGGTTTTGGTTGCAGTCATTAAATTTGTGGCCCTGTCAGCAGGGTAGATGTTTATTAAAGTATTTGCAAAACAAGCACAGGAATGCAACATTGTGATAATGGAACAAGAGTTGGGGTTCGTAGTGTAGAACCTATTAGATTATAGGCTCATTTTTGGATCATGTCAAAGGGGGAGAGGATAGTGGTGGGTGCACCCTAATGTGATAACAATACTTCAAGCATAGCTGGTTGATGACTTTGTAGAGATATAGGATACTGAAGTTTTCTAACTCGGTTGCAGCAGTCTTGGCAATTTCTTCTACGGATTTGTTCCAATTCATGTTACCTGTGAATATTAGGCTGAGTGGTTTGAATAATAGACTCTCATGTAAAGTGCTATTAGTCATGCCAATCAATAGTCGAAAAGGTTTCTTATAACCATTAAAACAAAAGTTGTCTTAGTAGCATTAAATGTTATCCATTTATGCCCATATTCCACTACAGACTAGAGGTCATTTTCTAAGGATTTAGCCATCACCTTTGATGTACGTTTGATTTGTTCACATGTTGAGAAGAGAGCATGGTGTCGGATTAGCAAACAATCATCTGAAACGCAATTGCATCAGGGCGGTTGTTTATAATCATCAGGAAAAATAATGGTCCAAGAGTCGATCTTGGTGGAACATTTGAAATAATCTAATGTTGTTTAGATGTACGACCATCGACGGCAACCAGAATCTTTCTTTTGACTCAATCTGATCATATTAAATATTCATCCTGTAATACCATACAAATAATTGCATCATGATAAGCCTTTGTATATGTCAAGCACTATCATCCCAGCTTTACATCGCTTATGTATAGTGTATAGCATATGCGTTCAAAGATCAACAGGCTTACTGAACAAGTTTATCATTTACAAGATGATGAACTATCACTAGATTAATTATTTTAGCATAGGCATAGGAGTAGCTAATGACAATATCTGAAAGCGAGATGAACATCCTAATCTGATACCCACTCCAATCAATTTCCTCATTCTCCGCACATGCATATATGTGAAATTAAACATTGAATGATTTCCCATTTCCAGGTCATTCTAGCTTAGTTAGCAAAAAAAAAAAAAAAATTGCTCTGAGAGATAAATTGTGTTTTTTGAGGGGGTGGGGAATAACTTTTCATCTTGAAAAGTTAGCAGATAAGACTTACCCTACTACTAACCCTAGATCTGAGTAAATGCCTCCCCCCACCAAAAAAAGACTTCATTAACCCTATCACTAACATGGAGTCCAAGTGGCAATCTCATGCCCAAGCAAAATGTAGACCCCTACCTCAAGACAAAAAATGGCAGAGTTCATATCCTATAACAAAAAAGATTGGTTAACTACTCTAAAAATGCTGGAATGGTCTGAGAAGGAGATAATTTTTCATTAAATTCATATTAGTGTTGGGACGATTCCTAATTTTTATACGATTCCGATTCCGATTCCAGGAAAATATTGATTAACGATTCCGATACCAAGTACGATTCCGATTCCGATTCCTAGGGAATTATTGTTTTGAAATATACCAGGTAGTTTTATACTTATGGTCGGTAGTTCCCAAATATGTTCCCTAACTTTGGAAGAGATATTTTATGTCTACACCGTCGTGTTTTGGTTTAAATAAAATTATTATATAGTAAACTAAACGGAAAAATTAGCAAAATTTATTTTAGAGAAAATTTATTTTACTTAATTGGAATACAGAAAAAAACTCCAAGAAAATAGAATTTATCCTTCAGAGAAAAAACAAATAAAATAGAATTTATATAACAGAACAAAAACAAAAAAATTAGAGAATAAATACACACGATTCATTATTTTGGTCCTCATAATTAACAGATTTAATGAATTAAATAAAAAAAATATAGCAGAAGAGAAAGAAAATATATACTAATTAAATATAAAAAAGATAAATATTTAATTTAATAATTTATAAATGAACGTGCGTAATGAAAAAAAAACAATATACCATGTGACATGACGCCGTAGATACAAAATAACCTTTCCAAAGTTAACGACCATATATGAGAAATACCATTAATCAAAAGTTTTTGTGTTTTATACCAAAAAGGTAGGTATAGCGAAAAGTTACAATTAAAGGAATTTCAAAAACGATTTTTTGTTTGGCTATTGATAGTTGTATTTGTGACGGCAGTTCTTCAGACCTCCATAATTCACAAGGAGTAGTTAACACCTATTATTTTTTCTTACTTTTTCATTGCTTTTACACGTTGTTTCTAACGTGACGAATAAGTTTAGCCAAACTAATTTTGAAATAGGGTATATCAAAGGAACACATATAAAAATGATACCACTATAAAAAACAAATGAAATACTAGATAAAATTGAGCAAACATAATTACCAAAATTACAGAAAAAGATAAAAAAAAAATGGTGAAGTTTGAGTGAAATTAATTATTGAAAGAAAATTAATTGAACTAATAGAAATGTTAAATAAAAACATGTCACATTTCAATATTTTTTTTAATAATTAAATTCTCAGGGTTGTCGAAATTAAAAATTAAGTGATTTTTTTTTTATTAGACTTCTTTCGAAGCTTGTTACCTTGAAAAATACATTTAAAACCCTGTTTTTTTTAAATAAATTGAAAAATAAACGCAATTAAAAAAATTTAATTGATAATTGAAACTTTAAAAACATATTAAACATTGAAAAATTACTTATCTCACAAATTAACGTCCAATAAAGTAGATCCAGTCTTCATACAAGAATTCGGTTATAATAAATATATCTTTCCCAAACTTAAAAATTAAATCTTTTTTTTTTTTTTTTTTTTTTGGAGAGAGAGTGTGCTTAAAAATCGCCGGGGAGTGCCGCCTAAAATTTTACAGAAGTAAATTTTAGGAGTTTAGTGCCTTTCAAAGACGGTTATCATAATTTATTATCATCATTTAATTTCCTTTTTTTCCTCCTCCCCCACACCTTTCCACGTGGTTCAGTAGTTAACCAGTGCTCCTGTTGCTGTCAGTCAGCTATCTTTACCTAAGTTTTAATTTCTAGTTAAAAGAATTTTTCATGAATTTTTCAGCATTTTTAAAAGTTATTTTTTTAGTTGTATATATTGTATTTACTCTTTGAAGTTAAGGAGGGTTAAAAAAATTGGTGACACCTAGATGGTGACGTAGGCAAAAAAAAAAAAAAAAAAGAAAAAAAAAAAGACACTGCGATTTTGACCCTCACTAATAAAACTGCTCTGAGTGACTAGTTGGTAATTTTTTGTTCCTTTTCTTTTTTATTTTGCTCCTCCAATTTATTTGGATGCTTCATAGTTAAATGTTTTAACATGTTGGTTGTGGTCATGTTAGATGGTTTTATTCCTCGCGATATTTTAATTTGACAGACTTTGCAAATGGCTTTCAACTCATCATCTTCATCAACTTCAAAAAGTTTCCATGCAAGACTTTTTTTGGACTTTGGCGTTGTGCATTCTATCCCAACCATTATCAATGGACCAGAGGTCATCTCGTCAGCGTCAGACAGGGCCAAACTATTTGCAAAGAACTTTGCAGCTAATTCTACCCTATGTGACGAAGGCCATCAACTCCCCATATTTCCTCCTACAACACAGAACAAGCTAGGTAACATACAAATATCCGTGCATGAGGTCGCCAAGCTAATCAAGAACCTAGATTCTAGTAAGGCAACTGGCCCTGATGGCATTCCAATTATAGTGTTAAAAAAGCTTCAACCAGAACTTGCTCCCATACTTACGAAACTATTTAAGCGCTGCCTTAAGGAGAAGTGCTTTCCGACCCCCTGGAAGATCTCATCAGTTTGCCCTGTATTTAAGAATTCAGGTAATAAGTCCTCTCCCTCTCAGTACAGACCAATAAGTCTCCTGTGTGTTATGAGTAAGTTGCTGGAATCCATATTAAATAGAGAAATAGTCAACCACCTCAGCAGGAATAACCTTCTTAGTGACACACAATATGGTTTCCGCTCTACACGATCTACCACAGATGTGCTGACGGTTATATCCCACAGGATTAGTGAATCTCTTGACAAAGGCTTCCTTTCTAGGGCAATTGCTCTTGACATATCAAAGGCCTTCAACAAGGTATGGCATAAGGGTCTACTTCACAAGATTTCCAGCTACGGTATAACTGGAAATGTTTTCTCAATCATTAAATCATTTCTCTCCGATAGGCTCATAAGAGTAGTGGTAGATGGACAAAAATCGGAGGCCTGCAATATAAATGCTGGAGTTCCTCAGGGGTCAATTCTGGGCCCAACTCTCTTCCTGATCTACATCAATGACCTCCCTAAACACATACTTAAATCATTCGTTGACATCTATGCTGATGACACGACCATCTACGGCAACACATCAAAGGCTGTAAATGACAAAGTTCTCTCGGATTCTCTCTCCTCTGATCTCGAGCGTGTGGTTCAGTGGGGGAAGATGTGGCTGGTTACCTTTAATGCATCCAAAACCAAACTCCTATCCTTACATCATCAACGCTCTGATCCCCAGCTGGCATCAATTGTGATGGATGGTTCTCGTCTGGGTGAGGCCCTGTGTTTTGACAAGCTTCTGGGTTTGACCTTTACTCCTGTACAAAATAGACTTTGTGGTTTAGTGGGGGATGCCCTTTTCTCTACCCTGCAACCTCTCTCCCACAGAAGAGACGTTGCGAGCCTATCCTTGTTTTATCATTATTTTCATGGCAGGTGCTCGTCTGAACTCCAATCCCTTGTCCCCCCTCGCCAATCTTTCACGAAAAACACCCGTCTAGCTGAATCCACTGTGAAAAATTTCCCCCACTCTATATCTGTGCCTAAATCAAAACGTGGATTCCATGAACAAAGCTTCTTTCTTAGAACTGCACGCCTGTGGAACTGTTCCGTCTGCCTGCTTCCCTCCGAACTACAACTTGGATGTCTTCAAGTCCAATGTTCACAAATTCCTAATGAACCACCCCCTTAATTAAACACTTCATCAAATCTCCACACTAACGTAATGTACTTGTAATAACCCTTATCCCTGAGTGGCTTCCGAGCCTTGATAAGTGAGGATCACTGTGTAAAAAAAAAAAAAAAAAAAAAAATCCGCTAAAAAAGACAAAAAGAAAAAAATATAAAGGGATGGGGCGGTAAATTGTACCAACCGGTAGTTAACAAAAAAAACTTATAGAATTTAATTTTTGAAACCAATGTATAAAAGTTTACATAATAAAATGCAAATATGCATTTTCTTTTGAATTTTTTTTTTGGTTGACTGTATTCAATTCACACATGGTTGATGCGGTTCAATATTGCTAAACTATAAGTCTTAAGTAAAATTCTATTTATAAATACTTTTTAAAATGAAATTATTTAATTAATCGTAAATATTATTTAGACATAAAAATTAATTGATTACAAAACCTTTTAAAAATATATTTTCCTCTGCGAACAGACGCCACACTTGACGATTTGAAAATCACCCCTTCTCAGGTACATGCTATTATAAAAAACCTCACCTCAAAAGCATGTGGACCAGATCTCATCCCGGCTGTGCCATTAAAAAAATGCTCTGCCGAGGTTGCTCCAGTTCTGTCCAAACTTTACAATAAATGCCTTAACGAATCTTGTTTTCCCGACTGCTGGAAAACCGCCTCTGTGGTACCAGTCTTCAAGAATTCTGGTGAAAGAACTGACCCACTAAATTATCGCCCCATTAGCCTCCTCCCGCTTTTCGCCAAAATATTTGAGTCCTTAGTTAATCAAGCCCTAGTCCAGCACCTAACAGCTGCTAAACTCCTGACTGACAAACAATATGGATTCAGGCAAGCCCGTTCAACAGCAGATATCTTAACTGTAGTTTCTGAACGTATATACCGTTCATTGGATAAAACAGGGGAGGGTAGAGCGGTGGCCCTTGATATATCTAAGGCTTTTGACAGGGTATGGCACGATGGTCTTCTAAGGAAAATTAGATCATATGGAATCACTGGAAGAATTCATAATGTAATTAAATCCTTCTTAAGTAATAGAAAAATCAAAGTTGTCCTCGACGTACATACATCCAAACAATATGACATAAATGCGGGAGTACCTCAGGGGTCTATCCTTGGACCTCTATTATTCCTGATATTCATAAACGACCTCCCTGATAATATTGTTTCGGAGATGGGTATATCTAAGGAAATGGCAGAAACACTAGAGGACGACCTCCAATCCGTAGTGGAATGGGGACAAAAATGGTTGGTCACATTCAATGCTGCTAAGACTAAGCTTGTTTCCTTCAATAACTACAAGAAACCTTCTCTACCACCAATAGCAATGGCCAAGAACACATTGCCTAAAAGTACTTCTTTTAAACTCCTCGGCCTAACGTTTACAGGGAATATGAACTGGAATAGATACATTGAGAGCATTGCCAAGGCTGCTGCAAGGAAGGTTGGCTCCCTCTACCGTGCTAGAAAACTACTTACGCCTGCCAGTATCCTATACCTCTATAAGGCAACCATTCGCCCATGTATGGAGTACTGTTGTCACATCTGGGCTGGCGCATCTGCTGCTTGTCTCTCGCTCCTGGACAGGGTTCAAAAAAGAGTCGCCAACCTGATAGGTCCTGAACTGTCATCTAGGCTTCAACCTCTGTCCCATCGACGAGATGTTGCATCCCTCTGCCTGTTCTACAAATACTTTAACGGTGAATGCTCTGACGAACTGCAAACACTTGTACCTCCCCGACGTAACTACCCCCAACAAACCCGACAAGCTACTAAGTCTCATCCCTTTACAGTAGAGATCCCTAGGTGCAAGAAAGCCTTTTACTCCAATAGTTTCTTCCCCAGAACTGCGGGTCTTTGGAACTCCCTTCCGGGATTCTGCTTTCCCAACTGCAATGATATGCAGAAGTTCAAGTGTAATGTTAACAAACATCTTTCTACTCTTCTCCCCTCATAATGACCCCGCTAATTAATTCCCTAATAGTAGCCCCCTGCTTCAAAGTGGCACTGTGCCTTGTTTGGGGTGAAAATTGAATAAAAAGAAAAAAAAAAATATATTAATTTCTTTTTTGTTCGGCAAAAAACTACGCAAAACACTTAATTTTCAATTTAAAATTCTAGAAAAAAGATTATATTATTCTACTTTTAATATAATCAAACTTAGGGTTTTATCTTTCTGGAGAAAAAATTTTAAAAAATGGATTTTATTTCAATGAAATTAAAAAAAAAAACTAAGGGGTTATTTAATAACTTTAGGTTTGGAAGAGATAGGTATGGGGTCGATTTTTTTGAAACTTCAAAAGAAGCCGACAACTGTCAAAACTTTGCGAAATAATACGTGATCAATTTCATTTTAGAGATATTTCTTTCAAAAGCCTTCTTTTAAAAAAAGAAAAAAAAAGTACATTGTTCTATTAAACCGTTTACTGTTTAAATAATTTGACTTTGCTCGTTTTATTTTAAGAAAATATAAGTTGAAAAAGCATTTTCATTCAGTATTAGAAGATTTGTCAGTAAAAAAAAAACTATCGCCAAAAAGATAAGCGTTTTTTATTTTTACTCGCAATTTAGAGCCCTGCATACTTCTTTTCAAGTTAACTCTTTTGTAGTTTTGATTACAATAGATCTGAATGAATAAACCTTGTAAGGGAGGGGCACTAAGCATTGCCCTGTTAATAATGAATTTCTTTGGTTTCTTTTTATAACATGCTACATTTCTCTCTTGCGGTTAGAAATATAAGGAAATGTTTTTCTTTTTTTCAACATCAGACTAAAAGAATCGTAATGAAGGAATCGGAAAATTAAGGTATTTTTTAACGATGCGATTCCGATTCCGATACCTCCCAAAATACACGATTCTTACGATTAACGATTCCGATTAATCGTCCCACCACTAATTCATATGCAACAGTGATCCCCGATTAGAAAAATAGGATATCATTTGGATGAAGGGTGGGGGTAACGGAGGGTGTTAATCTACAATGCCTTTGTTTTCATACTGAAGTGTTTTAACTTCACGTGTGCTTTTAAATTTATTAAATTCAGTTAAAATTAATTTTTTTCTGTAAAAAAAAAAAAAAAAAAAAAAAAAGTTCAAATTTCTTTTTTATACATGTGCAATAAAATATGTTTGGTGCAAAAAATAAGAAAAATATGTAACCATTAACAAGAGTTTGTAGATTTGTAGAATATGCTACTTTAAGTGTGAATGTGGGGAAAGGGTGTCAAAGTTGGTTGGTTGTTTTTGTTTTACAGCATATCAACCCTTTTCAGGTTATCTGATTTTGAAGAACAATTTTTTAATAGAATATATATATATTTTTTTTCAAGTCGGTTTCTATTTAACCCATAGTTGGGACCCTAACAGGTACTACCACTCCGGGGTCAGAGTGAACCTGGGAGCAATGGCAATTAAAGGGTGGCTCCACACTCCCCAAAGCCTGCAAGCTGGGGTCTCACCATCGGATATAGTTTAAGATCATATACAGGACCAGAGTGTAAAGGAGACGGGAAGTATTTTTGATAAAACTAAATTCTATTTCCTCTCACCTCCCCATCATTAAAAGTATACAAAATTAACAAATTTCAGAAAGAGGGCAAAGGAAAAACAAAACAAGATGAGGAAAAAGATAAAAACCGAAAAAGAGAAAGATGCAAGAGAAAAAGAAATGAACTGAAGTTAAAACAGAAAACAAACTTATTAAAAAACTGTTTTTTTTAATCAGATTTAAGGGGAAATCCACCTTTTCTGAATTACAGAAGAACATAGATGTCACATCCCTGCTTAATATTTATACTAAAGTAAAAAGTAGAGTAAAAATATTTCTATGCACTTCAAAAAGGTGAAAACGTGAGCTTCTTAGGTTTTAGGATTTTCTGGGCAATGCCCGTAAACGCATCTTGCTAGTGTAGAAGTTGTCTTTTCTGTCTTACTAAAATTCAGAAACTACCTAAAATACATTTACAAAACTTACATATATTATGATCTCAAACAGGTTATGGCTAAAAGATTTACTGCCATGTTCATCTATTTACTGCCATGGTCACCAGGAATCAATGTAGAAACTGGAGAGTAAGAAATAAAATGTTCTTTCACTTAAAAAAATAAATTTTAATAAGTTTTAAAGGTATTTCCCACGATTGAACTAAAATTGAAAATTGTAGAAATTCAAAATAATAAAAATATTAATTGGAACCACAAATACACAGAGGCCTTCCTCATTCAATTCTAATGCAAAGTCGCCCTGTCAGTCAAATATAAAGTTTCAACCAATACAAACAATGTTAATTTGACGTTCATCAAGCATTAGGAAAGAGGGGCTTTGCATGCTTATCAGTATTTGAATCATGATATTTATGTGCAGTTGTGTAAGAAATGAATGACAGCTGTTACCTCATCGATCAAATAGAAACAGCAGTTAAAATAGACAAGAAAACTGACAGATTTACAACTAGAATGAATAGTTCTGAATAGTTAACATTCAGGAACTCATAAAACATAAAACAAAAACAAAAAAAGACAATGTAAATAAAATGCAACAGAATTAAATTCTCTACCAAACCATTTGGAAATTATTTGTAAGACTTTTTGAAACAATAAAATTAGAGAATATTTAACACAAGAGAATTTGTAATCCAAAATGATGAAACCTGTCTACTTTTAATATATAGAAAAGATTTCTCAGGGGTTTTTTAAACAGTAAAAAAAATATTTGTTTCCACATATTACAACTCGACAGGTATGATTGGTTACACTTTATCATACTACAAAATAAACACATGTAAATGTGACAAAGAATTATTCTCACTGAAAGAAAAGATTTTACCTAGGTTTGAACCTTTACATAGACAACAATCACAAGTCTTCGCTAATGTTGTAATTCATTTATGTAATAAAAATAATGGCAAAAAACAGGCAGGATTTGGGGGAAAACGTGTATGCATAATTTTGTAATAAAAAGATAGACTGGTTTCTCATTTTTCTTTTCTTTTTAATACACAATCTCTTATTTTGTAATCTAAACTACAATAGGGTTTCCAATTCCTCTCAAAATTATTCTCACATGAACATAAGAAAGTTTCATATGGAAGTTTTCTTCAACAATAAGTCAAAATCTCTTTTTGGTCACTTTTGGGCCTGTTGATGCTTTAAGCATTATTTACATTGTGTCTGGAGCTAAAAATAATACTCATACTGCTTTTTGGATTTCAACAAGCAAGTTGAAATAGATACATTATTTTGGGACATTTTCTTTTTAAAGTTGTGAGATGCATCCTGGGACTGATGAAACACAATTGTATTTTTTCATTTCTGTCATATTGCTTGATCATCTCTTTATTAGGATAAACTCACCCATTACTTTTCTTTCTTTCTGAGTGCCGTTTCATGTTCAACACAATGTCCAAAAGTTTGCATGCCTAATGTTCATGAAAGGAAGGGGGTGAAAGATCAGCAGGTGGGGGGGGGTGTAAATTAGAGAAGGACCAAACAAGTTTAATTACTCTTTGTGTGTACATGAGCGTTTTTTTTGTTTTGTTTTTTTAAATTATTTATTTTTACTAGGACATGTTAAACATATAACAGATTTGGTGGAGTATTTCATTTTAATATGCTTTATATAAAGTGGGTTTTTTAGTTTATGTCTAAGTGTTAATTATTCTGTACTTTTATCAAATTATTTCTTTCTGAAAACATTGTTGCTGCTTAAAATAATTTGACAATAAAAGGATAATGAATGTTAATATAAACTTTGAATGGACAAAGTTATCTTCCTATTAAGAAGTTTATTTTCAGAAACTAAAGATCTGATGGTGATGGCTAGGTGCTTAACAATACTAAAAATTTCGGTGCGTCAAGGTCAAATCCAGTTCATTCAACAGAGATACTTCTATCAAAACCCTACACTTTACCTTGTGTCGAACATCTAAAAAGTATGTAAATAAAATCAGTAAGGATTTGTTTTGTCAATTCAGCAACTGATTTTAACTAATCCCAAGTTTGTGAAAAATTACATTAATTACAACAATCTAAGCACAATATCATAACCATCTTATAATCATCTGAGGAAAATATATAAACCAAATACTCACCCATATGAAAAAGTTTCCGTTGATTTCCATCTTGATATAACCGAAGCAATTAGTCCTGCTAATAATGCAGTGCAATCAAAGAACATATGGAAGGAATCAGAAATCAAACCAAGACTGAAAAGAACAAATTTTTGTAATGAAACAGAATCCAGCATTCAATCTTGTATTATTTTTTAACAATATAAAGTTTTTTTAGTAGATCTCTTAATCATTGTATTTAGAAATTCTTTCACGCGTCCGAGTGTAACATAAATAACATTGTTAGGAGTCATGCAACAGATTCAAGTCGAATAACATGAAAATAGATTCAAGTTGATTATGTACAGTGGTTTTGATTTATTTTTGACATTTGTATTTATAATTTACTTTATTATAATGTATATCAAAGTTTATGGATTATCAATGTATTGTTTGCATTCATTAGATTTCACATTAAAGTTTAGATTGTCTAATATCGAATTACAGAATGATGGCCGACAACATAAAATACCTTCAGCATAAATTTTCTAGTTGGCAAATGTTTTAAATACCAAATCTGGGATCACCTCACAAAGTGTTTTATTTTGATAGGAGCTTGTAAAAAAAAAAAAAAAAAAAACATCCAATCAGATTACAAGAGGAATCGAGATATATATACAATACACTAAAACATTATCTTCAAAAACAAAAAACAAAAATTAATTTTCTGAAAAATTTGCAAAATATGTATTTTAAAATGTCTATTTTTTCTATTTGTTGCATATCAATTTGTTATTGAATCATTTGATACCAAAACTGTACATGGGTTTTTAATATTATTGGTTTGTAGATTGATATTGTAGCATATATTTTATAAAACAAGTAGTCTGTAAATGATAATTTCAATATGACCCAGACATCATTATGACCTTGGAGTAAAAGAGTACACAGAATCCCACTGCTCTTAAATTGGGGCCACAGCTGCAAATGTACTTTACAGTAATACTCAAGACCTAATTTTACTTGCAATTCAAAATAAATAAAAGCAACAGGATTTTTTTAAAAAACAGTTCTGTAAATTGATGATTAAAATAGAGCTGTATAATTAACCACACACATGAAAAAAATTTAAATGGCTTAAAATATTTCAATAATGGCATACATAGAAAGAGCTTGATGAGCTAAGAAAAAATTAAATTTTAAAAATTCGATTAAAATTAAGAAAGTTAAGACTTTTTTATGCCTTGCACTTTGGGATATGTTTTTCTCTTTAAGACCATATGCGTTTTGTCACATTTTTACATTTTTTTCAGTAAAAATGTTATATCTTTGTTAAAACAGAAGATTAAGCAATGAAATTAACCATATAAGTGTATTTTTTTTTTTTTTTTGCAAGGAATTAGAATATGCTACTGAAAATCTCAAAAAATTAATGGTTTCCAAATAATCTGCAATAAATTAACATAAATATGCGGCAATTCTTTAAAAATGTCATGCATCCATTAAAAAAAAAAAAAAAAAGAAGTTGGAGAACTCTGAGCTGAATTGTAAATGCATTTTATGTACAAATAGCTGACATCAAAATCTAGGACTATTTAAAAATGAATATATTGAAATATTTTTTTGGTATTACTGTAAATTATTATCTTCCGTTACCCTCCCCACCATCTGACTACCTCTCCAAAATATGTGATTGTACCTTTGTAGACAATTACGTGTGAACACCTTAAAAAACTTTAATGAAAGATAAACAAATATTTTAGAATTTAATGTAAAATGATTCCCAATTTTGAGCCATTCCAACGTTTTAGGGCAGTTAACCATTTTTTTTTTCTATGGCAGATAAATCCTGGGCATTTAAAAATATTTTTCTAAAGACGATTATGTGTGGTTTTAAGAACTTCTTTCTGCAATTATGAGAAGGTGGAGAGGTTGCCACTCTGACTTTGGGTTAATGATAGGGCTAAGGGAAATTATGTGTGAACATCCTGAAGACTTGATAGAAACAAAACAGAAACAAGTTTAGAATTTAGAGTGGAGGTTGGTTCCACATAAATTTAATGTAAAATTATTTACCTTATTGAGACCATTCTAGCAGTTGATCAATTTATTTTTTTATGGGAGATAAATCATGTGCACTTTTCTTTAAGGAAAAATCTGGGTTTTTTTTATGCTTATATGTTGCTTGCCACTTGGACTAAGCGTTATTGTTAGGGCTAAAGAAGATTTTAGGAGGAGGCATGCCACTCATACCTAGGTAAGAGGTAGGATTAAGGGAGTTTTTTTTTTGTTTTTGCTGTTGTTAAGACACCCACATTTACGGTCAGTGGTTCATAATTATTGGCTTTTGAAAATGTTATGGCTTAGATTTTTTTAAATATGAAAACTTACATAAATGAGAGGTGTGAAACTTTACAAGAATTACGGCAAACAGACAAAAATAAATTTTATTTAAAACAAGTGACTTCACTAGAAAACATGGCGTTTGAAAAAGGATCAAGTATTTTTTGCCCACTTATTTAAATATAAAAAACGTTTTGCTAAAGCTAATAAACTGTTTACAAATTTTGAATGAACTTAATTTTTATTTTCAACTAGCAGGGGTGTTTGGAGGTGTGGAGTACCAAAAAAAAAAAAAAGTGGTAGCAGGCAGGCTCGAAAAGTAAAAGAAAACCTGATGTCTTACCCCTACTCCATGACATGACCGGAAGTGTAAAACGCTCAAATTTAATGTCAATCAAAAGATGACTTGCGGAAATGGCGTTGCTTTTAAACCTCCCACAAAGATCGTTTTTAATGTGGGAGGAAAAGCAGCTCCCCCTAAAATGGGGGACACTCTGGCAGTATCTAAATAAATTGTAATTGTCACAGTATGAAAGGTTTCCCCTACATTGATCAAGGACCAATTACAGAACTGATACTACCTGGCCAAAAGGCCGAGAGTTGGTAATTGTGTTCGATTATTTATACGAAAAAGACAAACACTCAAAACGAGGGAATGTTTTAAAACTTGATCAAAAAAAGATGGTGACAAGTTCTGTTTGCAAATCTGAGATATTACGATCTAGAAAGTATGCAAAAATTTCTCCTGGAATCTAACAGACGCGAGAACTCCCATCCAAAAAGCCTTTTGTAGACATACACAAATGCTCGTGCTCATTTTGCTTTTTATATATTAAACTAGTGAGGGTGCTTGGAGTTGCCCGGGTGTTGGAGTTAAAAAAAAAAAAAAAAAAAAAAAGCAGTAGGCAAGTAGGCTCGAACCCCTGATGCAAAGGCAGAAAAGAAAGTGAAAGAAAACCCGACATCTTACCGATACACAATGACGCAACAGGAAATGAAAGGCATTCAAATTTAACGATGACAATCAAAAAGTTGACTTGCAGAATTGAATGAGTTCACGCAGGCACAGAAATGAACATCTGGCTTCAGGCCAGTTAAGCTTGCCGCTTTCTGACCTCGTACTTGTTTCCCCATGATGTTAAGGAAAATCAGCTACCCCAAAAAAGGGGGAGCTCTGGCAGCATCTTAATAGCAATTGTCTGATATGAAGGGTTTCCCCCACATTGAGCAAAGCTGATTGCCTTCAAGATGTCTCGGCCATGGAGGCCGGCGAGTGACTTTGCTTAGATTAGTTTTGCTTTATTTATACGAGAAAGACAAACAAACACTCAAAGCGAGGGATTTCTTTAAAACTCGATCAAAATAAAGATAGAGACGACATCCATTTGCAAATTGGAGATGTTACAATCTAGAGAGTATAAGGAAAGTTCTCCAAAATAGTAACCTCATCGAACCTTCGCGAAAAAAGCCTTTCTTAGACATACAAAAACGTGCATAGCAATTTTGCCTTTTATACATATAGACTAGCGAGGGTACCCGGTGTTGCCCGGGTGTTTAGAGGTGTGCGTGTTGGACGGGGGGGGGGGAATCAAAACAAAAGAATAAGCGAAGTAAGAACCCTGTTTAAATATTATATATATATATATATATATATATATATATATATATATATATATATATATGAATAAAAAACAATGTTACAACTTCTTCAAAAAAATCGTTGCCCGGGTGTTTGTGTTGGGGAGGGGGGAGGGCTTAAAAAAACAGTTTTGGAAAGTAGTTAGGATTGAACCTGAAGCCTTGAGGCGAAGGTGGAAAAGAAAGTGCTCAAAAAACCTGACACGTTACCCGCTCGGCCAACAAAGAGCAACTGAAACAGGTTTGAATTTATTTATTTAAGTATTAAAAACAGAACTGACACGTGCCCACAATAAAAGTTAACTCTGCTACTCCTATTTGACCTTATTAATGAGGTCAAATAGAAGTAGTGGAGTTAACTGGGGCAGCTTTTGGGTTTGTTTACCCAACTTTGTCTGGTTGTTTCCCCAAGATGTTGGGGGGAGGGAAACCAGCTTCCCATAAAAAGGGGATTATCCAGATTGAATAGCAATTGTCTGATATAAGGAGTTTGCCCCCACATTGATCAAAGCTGATTGCTACTGGACATTCCCCCAGTGCGATTGCCAAGAACAATTCTTAACTTTTAATTAGTTTCAGTTTTATACAAAAAAGCTGAACAAACACAAGACGGGCTGAAATAGCAAGAATTTTGTAAAAATCGACGTAAATAAATCTAGACGCGACCCACATTCCCAAATCTTCGATATTATCTAGGGGTATATAAACACTTCTAAGCGATAGTAACAACCCCCCTCCCGTGAACGTTGTTGAAAAAAGCCTTTTAGAGGCATACAAAAATGCGCGCACTGCATTTGCCATATATATATATATATATATATATATATATATATATATATATATATATATATATATATATATACTAGCGGGGTATCCGGTGTTGCCCGGGTGTTTGTAGGTGTGTGCGGTGTTAAATAAAAAATAAACCGAGGGGGGGGGGCGAGGGGGGGTTACAAGATCGAACCCGAAGCCCTGAGGCGAAGTTTGAAAATAAAATCGGCCAGCCAGAATGAGTTACTGACAGATGTTTAAATTGACAAGTGCGCGCACGGAAATCGTCAAGCATTACGACGACGACTTCGATGACCAGGTTTGTTTGTTATAAGCGAAGTAAAAAAAGAAAACGTTAAAACTTAAGCAGGGGGGGGTATCAAAACATCAAAAAAAAAACACAAAAAAAAACTAACGTAAGGCAAACGAACGATGAAAACAGAAAAACGAACACATGAAAAATGGCTTAAATAAGCCTGTTTCGATATTAAAAAAAATCGGTGGGTACCCGGGTGTTTTTGGGTTTTGGGTGTGTGGTCGGGGGTGGATAAGCAAAGTAAAAAAAAAAAAAAAAACAGATAAAAAATCGTTAGGTGAAAAATGGCTTCAATAACACTGGTTCAATATTTAAATTTAAAAAGTTGAAAAAAAAAAAAAAAGACATCTCACACCACGATTCGAACTCAAAACGTTTAGATAATGAACCAACGTGCTAATCAACTGAGCTAACGCGATGTATGTAAAATTAATCAGTTTTTCAACTATTTAAAGTAAATCAGGTTATGACGTCATCTGACGCATGCGTAGAACCGGTCGTCGTCACAAGAGGACCTTCTTTGTTGACCCCCACCTGTCAAAAATTGTTGATTTCGGGGTGAAAAAATTAACGTTTTTGGCCAATTTTTCAATATTTTTCAAGCGAAGGATGGAGCTTCAATATGATACCGAGTTTTTTGAATATTTGGTCTGCCTGTCAAAAGTTTTTAGCAGACACACAAACATACACACATACATTTTCGCTTTTATATATAGATATAGACTAGCAGGGGTACCCGGTATTGGCCGAGTGTTTAGAGGTGTGTGTGTTGAGGGGGGGGAATCAAAACAAGAATAAGCGAAGTAACAACCCTGTTTAAATATTATAAAAAAAACAAAAAAACAATGTAAAAACTTCTTTAAAAAAAATCGTTGCCTGTGTGCTTGTGTTGAGGGGGGGGGCTTAAAAAAAAACAGTTTTGGTAAGTAGTTAGGATCGAACCCGAAGCCTTGAGGCAAAGGTGGAAAATAAAGGGTGCAAAAAACCTGACACGTTACCCACTCAGCCAGCAATAAAGAGTAACTGAAACACGTTTGAATTTTAAGTATTAAAAACAGAATTGACATGTGCCTGCAATAAAAGTTAACTCCGCTACTACTATTTGACCTCATTAATGAGGTCAAATAGTAGTAGCGGAGTTAACTTTTACTGCGGGGCAGTTTTAGGTTTGTTTACCCAACTTTGGCTGGTGGTTTCCCCAAGACATTGGGAGGGGGAAACCAGCTCCCCATTGTCCAGATTGAATAGCAATTGTCTGATATAAGGAGTTTGGCCCCACATTGATCAAAACCGATTGCTTCCGGACGTTCCCCGGTGCGATTGCCGGGAACTGGGTATTTATTTGTTCCCCCGCCGCGCAAATTAGGCACAAGGCCGATTTTTAATGTGAGGAGTGAAGGGGAAATGAGGACCAGCTCCCCGGGGAGTAGAGGAGCTGGATAGTGACAATTGGTATGAAGGGTTGCCCCTACATTGACCAAGGTCTTATATGTGGGGTTGCCCCCATATATGGTCTTTGCTTGCAGTATCTGCCAGAACAGATACTACACTTTGAGATATTAAATCCTTTATTCATGTTAAAAATACATTGAAAATCAACAATGAACAAAAAAACTTAGGCACATGGCCAACTCAAAAAGGGAGGATTGTAGGGGTCGTTGGTCATCCTTGTCACTCCAGAACTAAACAAAATCAAAAGTTTCTCCCAGCTAGTATCTTTCACCATAATACCACATTCACCCTTTCATACTGGGGGACGTCCCACTTAACTCCCAATTTTTAAAACATTTTTTATTGACGTGTAAAAATAAAAAAAGATAATAAAAATGGTACAATAATTGATTTGTGTCAAGGGCGGGGGAAGTCCCGGCCTGAAGGCCAAGAACCGGCGCGATGCTCGGAACTGCCTTAGCTTTGAATTAGTTTCGCTTTTATACAAAAAGCTGAACGAACACAAGACGGGCTGAAATAGCAAGAATTTTGTAAAAATTTACGTAAATAAATCTAGACGCAACGCGTGCTCGCAAATCGTACATATTATGATTTAGGGGCTATATAAACAGTTCTAAGCGATAATAACCCCCCCCCCCCTCCCGGACCGTCGGCGAAAAAAGCCTTTTCGAGACATACAAAAAATGCATTTGCCTTTTACATTTCATGTGTTTTTTTTATTGAGTGACACATTTCGTTTATAAACTTTCCAGTTTAAGACGTTTTTATTGTTTAACTTCACTAGCAACTGAGCACCTCCTACAAATATTCAAATATCGATTTTTGCATTTTTTTTCTTTGATGACTGGGTAGATTATTGCCAATCGATAATAATCTGCTGAAAACATTGTAAAAAAAGAAGACGAAAATAAAAAAATATAGAGGGGGGGTACCGCTCATACGTGAACCAAAAAAACATATTTCACAGTTTCAGTTGTTCAAAGCAAAACACTGTTTAATTCACCATTAAAAATTAATGCACTAAAGTTATTCGTTTAGAAAGCTTTTTTTTTTTTTTTTTGTCTTTTCAACAATATTTTTTAAAATTTGACCACTGATCAAATTTTAAAAATATTTATATGGTTGATAACAAAATAGCTCTAACTAAATATGTAAGAACATTTTTTATATTCATATTTTCAGTTAAAAAAAACAAAAAAACTGTTCTGGAATAAACAACAACAAAAAAATCTGTTTATGGCTGTGCAAGCGTTGCTGCTGATGCTACTAATACTACAGTATAGTGTTACTTACACTCCAACTCAAATTAAAACGATTTTTTTTCCAGGTATAATGATTTTAAATTGCTAGTTACCACAAAAGAAAACATACAATTATACTTTTAATGGATAAAAACAGTAAAAAGATTATTTTATTTTACAATGGGTGTCCAAAGAAAATTTGTTTAAAAATTTTCAATACTCATCATGTTGAAATTTTTTTTTAAAACAACAAAAAATGTGAGGTCAAAAGCCTTTCGAACACCCAAAACTATTAAAAGTGACATTTCTTCTAGTTATTTTCCAAATTTCATGTCAAAATTCTTAATAAAAACACAGTACAGGCATTTATAAATTTGTGGGGGGGGGGTCTTTACAAAACCTTATCGAAAAGGTTTTATGATGTTCACATTTTTATCACTTTATTTGCTAAAAACTCTTTAAATATATAATGTACATTATAATTTATCAATTCATTTCAAAGTATATTCATTTCCAAACAAAACCATTGTATTTTGAGGAATTAAACTGCTTTGATTTTTAAAATATGATGATTTTAGCAGAACCCTCTTGAAATCCATGATTATACAAAGCATTTTATCATCCGTGTGTATTGCTAGTATAATTCTATGATATGGAAAACTTTACTCTAGCCATAAACATTGTCAATAAAAACTATGAAAATCATTACTCCCAGTTCTTTTTCATTTTTACAAAGGGTTGGCTGTTCTGTTTAAGCTAGGACATATTTTTTATTTAAATTTATTTCACATATCAAAAGTTCAATTACAAACAAAACAGATTTGTCATTAATATAACTAAAATTGGATGTCACACAAAATCAATGATGAAATATTAGCTTTTGCTGACATATCTTTACAAACTGAGAAAAATGTAACATTAATTTGATGCTCCATGCTAAAAGTATTTATATTACTTTCAACCTAAGTTAATAGGAGATATGGCCAAATTTTTCTACTTTTATAAGAAAAACTAAAGTTAAAATCTCAAAGTATAAATTCTACATAATTTAGGCTGAAAATAATCAACGGTTGAAAAATTCTCTTAAAAATTTTTAATCTATTTTCTCTACTTGAAGAATTGAAAATGAACCAATATTATTCCATATTAAATCAAGTAAATTTTTTTAAATCTATAGAAAGTAATAATTACTCTATCTAATAAAATTGTTTAGACATACTTAACTATGTGAAGACAAACAATCCAAAAAATAATTTTTTTTTTTTACTTTATATTTTTGGTACAAAATTTTTGAAAAGGTGTGGACAATTTATTTCTTTTCATTCAAAGATAAATGTAACCAAAAATAAAATTAATTTTTATTTAAAACATGTGAAATCAAATAAAAGAAAATGGAAAATTTCTAATGAATTATAGTCTTTAATTTTTCTCAACAATATTTAAAAGATGAAAATATAATTAGGCTATTTATGAAAAATATTGTTTTATATTAAAACATTTTCCCTACAATCAGTTAATAATTTAACTAACCAATCTGGATTCCCTTTATAACTCATCATTTTTCATTACACCTAATATTAATAGCTATCATGACCATCACTTTATTTAAAAAAGACTTAATCATAATTTGAACATATTGTAAGAGAGATTTCCCTTAAAAATATATTTTATATATAACCTCAACCAAATATATCTACTTATATATTTGGCTTATTTACACATACATACATACACATCAATACATAAATATACTCATACAGCCATAAATACAAGATACATACATATGCACATATAAATACAAAGATATATACATATTTATCTAATACCCCCATATATGTTCTCCCCACACAGATACATATATGACCATTTACAGCATGAATTTCAAATCATAATTTTATAATAAATGAACTGAAAAAGAACTACAGAGTGGCGCATGAAGAACAACTATATAGTATTAACTCTGCTGCATTAAAAATTTGCAAACTATTGAATATCCAGTACAAAATAGAAGTATATACACCGTTATGCCCAAGATTCACCCTAAAAGATCACAAACCAAATTTTAACGATAACCATAGCATTAGACTTATTTCCCCATATAGGAAATATTAGTAAAAAACTTTGGATAGAATTTTGTCAACACTTAACTCTAAGGCTCATCATAAACTTTGGTAGTCTTAAGAGGAAGTTATCCATTGGTTTAACAATCTACCCCAAGGTAATAATCGCAAATTCATAATGTTTGATATTGATTTCTACTGCCCCTCTATTTCCCTAATTTATTTGATAAGGGGTTGAAATTAACAAAAAAAAAAAAATAGAAAAATAAATTACTAAACTAGAACTAGAAATAATAAAACTAGCAAGAGAAACACTGATTAGATTATGGACAAGGAAAAAACAGAATTTTGACATCACAATGGACCCCGGATTCTGCATAAGTAACAGATCTGGTAAGTCTGTACATTTTGAATGAACTGAACAAAAAAATTCCAGGGTTGAATGGAGGCTTATATGGAGATAACACGCTATTTTTAAAAAATTCAAACAATAGAATATTAGGAAAAAACTAAGAAAATCAGTTTTTTAGTGAAAATCCTGAAAATAACTATTGATATAAATCACAAAATTGTAAACTTTTTAGACATAATCTTTAACATTGACAGTTGCACATTTGAACCTTACCATAAACCTAACCAGACTTTATTCCATGTCTATATATCTATAAAAGTGAAAATCTGTGTGTGTGTACATTTCCCAGGCTGAACTATAAATCCAATCATCCTAAATCTATGAAAAAGACGATCATACCTAGCATTTCAGGAAGAATTTCTAAACTATCGAAAAATGAACAACTATTTAATAAAAATAAAGAATACTATAACCAAGCATTAGCTATATCAGGATGCAGACAAATTAATTACATTAATTATATGAATAAAGAAGGGGATAACAAAGTTAAAATAAATTTAGAAAAAAACATGTTATATCATATGGCAATGAACGAATCTAGAAAAAGGAAATAAGAATAGCAATACAGTACCAACATCTAATTCAAAAGAAAAAACAGTAATAAAAAAAACAGACAGAAGAACTGAATCTGGTTTAATCCACCTTTTAGTGAACATATAAAAAATAACATTCCAAAAGAATTTTACCAAATTATTGACAAAAACTTTCTCCAGGGAAGCAAATATGGGAATCATTATTATTAAGAACACAGTAAAATTATCATTATCTACATCAAATAACGTAACTAAAACAATAATAAGCTCCAACAGTGCAAAATTAAATAAAACCGACAACAGAGATAATGAAATACAGGAATTTGATAGAAGAAAAAAATTGTAACCATAGAAATCCCAATGACTGCCCACTTAATGAAAATTATTGAATCTCTAATATTGTATACAGCTGTAAATTTATTACAGGGAATAATGCTAAAACACACCTAGGATCCCCAGTTGCCAGTTTAAAGATAGATGGCGTAATCACTTAACATCCTTCAAATTAACTATGGAAAATGAAAGGAGGATTACCAAAAACGAAAACAATGAAGAAAAACATTAGCAATGATGGAATCATAATGGAATTATAAAAAGAAAAAGAAAAAAAAATTCTCAACTGCCCTAGGTAATTGGGTAATAGAACTTGGAAAAAATAAAACTGAATATAAATTAAAATGGTCTATAGTTGGAAGAGCAGATAAATATAACCCCAAAACAATGTAACGGGATCCAGAATTCCACTGTTCACAGGTTTGGCTGTGGAGTTGGGACCCTGGCTCAGAGCAATAGAAAAGAAAGGGCGCATCTATAACCTGCCGGGGGCCAATATGATCTTACTGGCATATGTCTATACCGAGGGCGTTGCTTCAGAAGGGATTGGGGAGTATTTGGATAAGTACAGATCCCAAACCAACTGGGAGAGGTTTGAACATGACATCCAGCAGCACTTCGGCAGTCACTCGAGCCGAACAGAGGCAGCTCGAGCGCTGATAGAGGTGAAGCAGAGGGATCGAGAATCCATTGCTCACCTAGAGGGACGCATGAGTGTTCTTGCTAAGGTTGCCTACCCGGATCAAGATCGCAGAAATGATCCGGCTACTCAGGCCCAGCTGGCAGAGTTCTTCACGGATGCTTTGAGTAATTCTCTATTGCGTGAGGACGTGGCAAGGGCAGAACCTAACACGTTGGAGGAGGCCTTTGCACAGGCTTGACGAGCTGAAGCTCTTCTCCAGAGATTAGGAAAATTAGAGGAGAACAAGGCAGACTGGTTGAAGGTCTGCTATGGATGCGGTCAACGAGGACACATCCGAGCAAAATGCCCTGAGCTTCAGAGTTGGGAAGAAGAAGCCACGAATCCAGAACACCGGGACTTAAGGGTAGGGGGAAGATACATACCCCATCCTAACTTTAAGAGGGGTCTATTGTGCTTTGTTTGCCAGAAAGAAGGGCACAGGAATGTAGGATTAAGGACAGAAACAAGCCACCCAGAACCAAATTAAAACCCAGGAAGACCCCAACAAAGAAATCTTTAAATTAGTTAGGGTCGCCCCAGTAGCGAAAGGGCGGGTGACCCCTAGGAGAGATAGGAATGTCCGGAAAAGCATAGATGGGGCTTTAAAATTTAAATGCTACAATTGCGGAAAAGAGGGTCACTATAGTTATCAGTGCAGAGACATGGTACACCGTTTCAACTGTGGCCGCCCGGGACATTCAAAGAGGGCCTGTATGTTGAGACCTAAGTGTTTTAAGTGCGGCAGCGAAGAACACTTAATTCGGAGTTGCAAGGCAAAGGGGTTCGTACGGTGTGACGAGTGTTAGGAAAGAGGGCACACCGCAACTAGCTGTCCACTTAGGAAGAAGGAAACGTGCCAGGGGTTCGGGAAGAGCAGGCATTTATGGGACAGTCGTAGAAAGAGAAAAAGTAAAGTTAAG
>NC_136484.1:77852708-78110640 GCF_053919585.1 Euprymna scolopes
TGACCATTTCTATAATCCGGGTTAACGATATTCGCATGCAAAACGAATGCTAATGTACCATTCAATTATGGCTTTGCAACAATACCTACTTTTGCTGCATTCATTTTCTTACATTTTATGGCGTCAACAAAATCTCCACCAGTTTGTATTTCCTCTCTCTCTTTTTACATTTCTTTTTATGCCGAAGAAAAAAAAAACATTTCACGGGGAGGCCAAAGAAAAAACAACAAACATTTGCTCTCACTGGCTTTGTACATTTGTTTCAGTGATTAATCATATTTTGTTCAAACATAGTTACATTTTTTTTTTTTGAAACATACTTTATGTAAATATACTTTAAACCTGTGCAATCTATCACGATCGTCTCCGATTTAAAAATAAATGTTTTGGCAATATCATCTGCTGGATTTGTACATATGTTATTTGAATTTAATGCTTTTTAACATATGTGAAATATTTACATTTAGAAATGTTAAACTATTTTTTTAGTTAACTATATTTTATGTTTATTTTTTTTCACTCCCCTTATAAAAAAATATATGAAAATATGTAAACTTTATCAATTAATTTTGAATTTTTATTTGCATGCCTTTTCAAATAAGTAAGTTAATGTTATATTTTTTGTCAAACTGTTTAGTTATTTTAAAAATATAATTATTTACAGAAACATGAAAAGAAAAGAATTTCAAATTTTTAATTTTAGCAGTTTCAAAAGGGCGAATATTCAACAAAAACCAGTTTAACAGTTTTAAAATGTCAATATTTTACATATGTTAAAAAAAACATTAAATTAAAATGACATAAGTATGAATCAAGTAGATTATATTGCCAAAACATTTTTAAAATCGGCAACGATCATAATAGATTATGCAGATTTAAATAAAGCATATTTAAATAAAGTACATTTAAAAAAAAACAAAAAAAACTGATACTTCAAAAAACAAAGCATAAATATGTCTGAAAAAAAATTTTTTTTTTAAATATATATATATATATATATATATATATATATCAAAATGTATATTAATATTTTTCCCAAATATATAAGTAAACAGTTTTGAAGAATAGCAGAAGTATTGCATCCATTTTGTGCTTCCGTACCATTCACAGGCCTGCCGGCGTGTTTGAAAGTTAGGGTTTGGTTTTATGTACAATTACCAATTTTTTAGACTGATTACCTGTGCTACAGTTTTAATGTAAATTTCATTACATAGGGAAATAATTATTTGTTATATTCTTGTGTTTTCACCAATCTTGAATTCTGTGGAGTATTTTTTTTTTTCCGGAATGATTCGAGATTGCAAATACATTGACTTTCTTTTTTCTCTCTTTTGGGGAGTGGGTGGTTGAGGGGTAAATTTATACATTAGGTCCACCTCCACAATTTTCTTTAGAATGACTACTTGTAAAAGTTTTTGACTATGCTGATTAAGAAAATCTCATTCAAATTTTGCAGAGACAAGTACTTCTAAAGATATAAAAACCTGTATCATGCACTATGATTCACTGGCTGCTAGGGTTGTATGCACACACTATAAATCTACTTCTCTTCTACCAACACTGCCACTACCAATTCATTTTTTTAAGCATTTGCAAGTGGGTATGCTGACAACAATTATCACGGTTAAATTTTGGGAAATTATTTGTCCCCCTCCCCCAAAAAAAGGAGGTTGTCTACTTTGAAAACCGTTCTTAATATGGGGAGGTTGGTGGTGTCTATTCCAAAATTGATATATGTATAGATATACTCATATATACACATGGATGTATATAGATATACTCATATATACATTAATGTATAGAGAAAAAAAATCTTGCTTTTTGGTGGCAATGAAGTCACTAAAAGTGTTTTTGATATGGTTTAGGTTTTTTAAGCATTTCTCATGGAGAAGTTGTTGAATTCCTTGAAAATAATGGTAGTCCACAGGTGAGAGGTTTAGAGAGCATGGCAGATGAGACAGAGTTTTGTAGCCTAATTCATTTAACTTCTGCAGGGTCAGTTTAGCAACGTGCAGTCAGACATTGTCATGGGACAAATTGGGACTTTTCTGTTGACTAATGCTGGGTATTGTGGCTGAAGTTTCTAATGCATTTCATCCATTTGTTGACAGTACTTCTTCTCTGTAATGGTTTCGCCTCCATTCAAAAAAACTGTAACAGATGAGATTGGTAGCAGACCACCAAACAGTCAGCATGACTTTCTTTTGGTGCATCTTGGGCTTCGGAAAGTGTTATGGAGCTTCATCAGCATCTAACCATTGAGTTGAGCATTGCCGGTTGCAGTAAAGAACCCATTTTTTTTTATCGCAAGTCACAACACGATTAAGAAACAGGTTGTTCTTGTTGTAGAAAAGAAAGGACGATGATACTTGATAATGACGTTTGTTTTGGTTGTCAGAGGCACTCATTTATCAAGATTTTTGGTCTTTCCAATCTCTCTCCGGTGACTGCAACTCGTCATATACGTTACGTCTAATTCAGAAGCAAGTTTTTAAACAGTTGTGCATGAATTGGCTTTGACTAAGTTATCAACATCCGAGGGCTGACCACTACACTGATCACCTTCAGGACTCATCTCCGTCACAAAATTTCTTAAAACACCATTGTGCTGTGCGTTCAGTAGTCAAACACTTCATTGATATTGTGAGCTGTTTCAGCAGCTTTTCGGTCTAGCTTGAATTGAAATAAGAAAATTGTGAATTTGCTTTTGTCCATCTTGTATTCAATGTTCTTAAAAGAAGACATAATTGTTTTAAAAGGATCTTTAAAATGATATATGAAGTAAAGGTATTAGGAGAACTTATTGGAAAATACATCATTTGAAATCAAAAGTAAAAACTCCGCAAGAACTTTTGCTTCAACCTAATATATATAGTTTGAAGTAGCTTTGAGAAAAAAAATGTAAAAACAAAAATAAAGAATGCAGTTTAAATTCCAATTAAAATAATTTTTTTTAACCTATCGCAAACTTAGCACCTACATCTAAAATTCAATTAAATCACGAAAAAAAAAAAACGAAACAAAAAAGGAAACATTAATTTTGTTCAATAGAAATAGAGTTAGCAGTTGCATAAGCCAACTCCTCAAAAGTTTTAAATTATAAAAGAGAATTGAACTATATAAGAAAAAAAAACAAAAAAACCTTAACTAAATTTTTTTTTCAATAGAAAAACGGAGATCCTCAGCTGCTTACCATGTAGCTGTTTCAGATATTTAAAAACAGGACAGCTGTGAAATACATGACTCTCCAGTGGAAAATACCACTTCCCCCAATGTAGAACAATACAGTTACTATTTATACTAATATATATAAAGAAAATAAAATATTAATAAGATTACAAGATCTATTCTGCGACATGTTAACTAGTATATAAATTTTATGAGAATAAAAATGCATAAAAGCTTAAGTACCTTTGGTACCAGAAAGGCAAATAGATAAGAGGAAGGAAACCTAGCCATAAACATATATTTTTAAAAATAATAAAAAATATTCGTTTATGTCAAAATAAAAATATGGGGAATTTCCTAAGAAACAAGATCTAAGTTAACCATATTATCGTTTAAAATAAATCAACAACAAATCTACGTAAGTTTGTAAGCGATAAAAATAAACAGTAAAATTATCTATGGCATCTTAGCGTAATGGATTACAAGCCGGACAGTAATACATAAGGTCTGGTGTTCGATTCCTAGTAAACAGTCCAGCTACGATGAGAGGTAGGTACCTCGAAACATACATATCCGTAGATTACTATTTTAAAAATAATAAAATATTATTTATGTTCAAATCAAAGTGAAGACGTAATACCGTTTAAAAACATCAGCAACAAATCTATATATATATATATATATATATTTCTACTGAGCAATGAGCATTTGAAAACGTCCACTCTATATAGGATAGTGAGGATTCCCAACAATGTTGAGTAAACACACCTACTCTATGATATCGTACACTTTGGATTACCACCTATCAAATACAGTGTTATTACTATTATGGTTCTTGGGCAACACTGAAATAAGACAGTTCTTTCTCTCTGGCAATGCTGTGTTTAGATATGCCTGCTTTATTTCAGATGTTGAATACTTTTGTATTACTTCATACATAACACTTGCCGGTGCTAATGCATTTTGTTTTCAGGTTTGCCCGGCACCTTATGTAAATCGCCAGAATATGCTGAGTGCTGCCAAACGGATTTTTAAAATTCTAGGAACCAGAAAATAGCTACATTCATCAGATAGGAAACACAATAAAAAAAAAACAATAAAAAAAAAACGGAAAAAAAATGGAAAAACAATAAAATAAAATATAACTTACGGTTAGTTTTATGAATAAATATTTTATTTTTCTGTTTTAAATAAGTAGAAACATTTTCTTTGTTGTGTGCTTAAAAACTAAATTTTTAGGGTAAAGCGGGGTTAAGGTTGGATTTAAGGTTAGAGTTTCGAATTAGTTTTTCTAATTGATAATAGTATATTCCAAGCCCACCCCCTTATTCCCTTAAAATTTCTTTTTTGGCCATGTCCTGCACCTCATTTCAGATGATATCAGATTGTTCTGTAGACAGTATTCTATAACTGTACTAACTTGTCCAGCATAGTTAGATTAACTGCCATGTGATGCTCATGATTTAAAATTAATAACTAAAAAAGTTGTTTTCCTTTTTCTTCCAATTTATCAAAAGTCGTCTGATAATTATGCTCAGCAGCATTCAGCATATTTCGGTGGTTTATAGCAAGTGGACATTTATAGACATCCAGTTCACAAAATGCAGGAGTATACATGTAAAATAATAATCTTAGATTTATTGCTCCCATGCTACGGAAACCATTCAAATAAAAGGTTGCCTTCAGAATACTAGAACCATTCTTTCCAGATTCGTTGCCAGTTTACTACCTAGTTAGAACAGAAGATGAAGAAAGTGAAATAATTTTGAAAGAAAATTCAGAGTAGAAATTCATTGAAATTACAGTTTTCTTTCCAAACATCAGAATACACTTAGATTTTATGCAGTTCTTTTATGGGGCACACAGAGATTGAGTTATATATGTATATGCATCCTTTCAAAATAAACAAATTTATAACATATTCATTTATATCCATTCTAAGAATTTAACATCTGCGACAGGTTAGATGTACAACCTTTCTTCAGACTAAAAGACCTTTTATTGATACCATCTCGCACAGATACCAAATGTTAAAAGTCGAACCAAAAACACAAAAATTTCTACAATACATTTGATACAAGCCAAGCTAAACATGACCCAGGTGAACAGTGTTACAAAGAGGTGTGCATATATATACACAGCAGTTTTATATTCTGAACTATTCATTGTAGCCGAATCAGTTTGTTTTTATTACACGTTCTGTCAATTTCACCCTATGAATCACAGGTCTTCAGTCGCCTAACTTAGGCCCCCAAAGGCTGGTATTCTTATTAAGAATCGGTTTCATATTTTTCAAAATGTTAAGTGAATCAACTTTATTTTACTTGTTTTTAGAAAGTTTTTTCAACTGTTTTTGAGGGATTAAAATATTTTTTTAATACCAACACAATTTACTTGCCTCTATGCACAATGTGTTCTCGTGATCAAAAAGTTTTCATACATCGTCATATGTATCAGTAAAACAGGATCAAGTAAAGGATATAGTTTTACCAAAAAGATGTTGCCATTTTTTTTTTTTTTTTACTGCTGAGGTCACCAAAGAATGTGGTTGTCACTGGAAATTATCTTTATAAGTTTGGACACATCCTTGGATGAGGTAGCGAACCACTTGTTTTTCTAGGAGTTAATGCTATCATTTTGGCATAAGTTGTTCTTGTTGGAAGGTAACAACGGCAGGTTTGGCTCCAGTGGATATTTCAACTTGTTGATCAGCATGCTTTTCTTGCATTGCCTTTCATAGAAACTGGCCTGTAATTACCTTATGTTGCTTTAGACAAAATTTGTCCTTTCCTTACCCTGTATCAAATGTAGTAATTAACACTTTCCTCCATTACAATAGCACACAAACTTTGTTGTAGATGATCCCATGAACTGGAATGATCAACCATTCTGACAGTGTCAAATTGCCAATCATTCACAATTTTTTATTGTAACCCTCTAATCAAATCCTGAATCTTGAAATTCTTGACTTTTTGTACCATCCTTCTGATGCTGAGAAAATCTTATTTGTCCTTCCAGCATGGATTCCAAGAAGAAATTCACGCATTTTTCCACAAACATGAAGATTCAAATTAACTCTAATCAATGATTCTAAGAAAAAAAAAAAAAAAAAAAAAAAACGGTACTTGCACAGTTTAGTCAAGGCATTAAAAAAATTAAAATATCGAAAAAAGTTTAAATTTTATGTATCCGTTATGGAACGAAGTTCTCCGAAAAAAAAAAAAAAAAAATTCACTTAATTTCATCAAGTAGTTTTTTTGTTTTTTTTCAGCGAAAAAACAATTTATGATACCGAGCAAAATGTTCGATTTTTAGGAAGAAAAGCTAGTATCAAAGATGGGAAGGGGTGTCAGCGCTTTAACTTGAGTTATCTCCCTTTAGCATTTCTAAATTCAAACAATTTTTTTTTTTAATCCAAGATGGCCGCCTTCAACGCGTTCTCATAAAAACGTGTTTTTCCGATGTAAAAAAACTATTTGATGAAATTAAGTGAAACTTTTGGGTTTGTATTACTGTACACATAGATTCGAAAACGTTGTCAAAAAACAAATATATAACAAATAAATGTTATCAAAGGCAAGATAAGTTACTTTTCTACCAAACTGGATATAATTTTCGTGTTTTTATTCAATGTAACATGTTTATTCAGCTCGAAAAACATGCAGTGTTTACCGATGTATTGGAAAATTCAAAATGGCGGCCGACTATCTCTTAAACACAGTAAGTTCGGGAAAAGGTGTTATAAATAATAAACTAGACAAAATACTGTTAGAAATTCGCTCAATATATATTACTGTGACATAGGTTGACATATATTCGGTGTTTTTTTAATAGTATTTTGTCTAGTTTATTATTTATAACACCTTTACTCGAACTTACCGTGTTTAAGAGATAGTCGGCCGCCATTTTGAATTGTCCAATACATCGGTAAACACTGCATGTTTTTCGAGCTGAATAAATATGTTACATTGAATAAAAACATAAAAAATATATCCAGTTTGGTAGAAAAGTAACTTATCTTGCCTTTGATAACATTTATTTGTTATATATTTGTTTTTTGACAACTTTTTCGACAAACCCAAACTTTTTTTTTCCGGAGAACTTCGTTCTATAACGGATACATACAGTTTAAACTTTTTTCACATGTCTATTTTGCCGTTAAGAATCAAATAGCAAAATACTAAAAACAACTACATGGGACTTTTTAAAGAAGGTTCACATGGACTTTTCGAGTTTTGATTACACGTATTTCAAACACTTTTTTTTATCGCAGTTCTTTACAATCAATATGGCATTATTGGCAGACAGTCTGTCAAGTTATTGTTGGCTGGAGACGTTTGTTTCCAAAAAGTGATTAAATTATTACAAATGGGGGTAGATTTTGTCCATCAGGTCAGTGACGATTCGCTTACAAGGTATTTTTTCGTTCGACGTTTAAGTTTTTGCGTATAACGCAAAAACTTAAACGTCGAATAGAAAAATCGAAAACACTGTCATAACATTAGTACCAAAATCAAAATTGATTAACATGGTTAAGAATAAAGATGCATTGGAAAAAGTGAAACCTACCTATTAGTCCAAACACCATAGATTAATTCCACAAATGCGAACGAAAGATTCAATAAAAGAAACAAAAATATATTTCTCGAAGTCTTTTCGGAAAATATTAATCTGAAACAGAAATTAAAAACAAAAAGACAAATCAGAAAAAAAAGAAAGAAAAGGATTTATTTATATATATAGCTAAGAAATCCCGGATATAAAAGGACAATAATTTAAATAACAATTGAGATTAACAATCAGGATTTAAAGATTTATTGTCAATAAAAAAATAAAAAAAAATACTTAGTTTTTTTTTCATCAAACAATTTGTTTTATTTGTTGTTCAGGCAACAATTCTTAAATCGCTACATCTGTTTTGTTTTTAGTCATCTGTCAAGATATGCGTCTGCGTCAGTCCGATTTAAATGAACAACAATCTTAGCGGCAAGAGACAAAATCACGAAGAATTGTTTCCATTTTCATAAAAATAAAGAAATGTAACATTATATTGAAATGACATTTGTTTATAAGAAACGTTTGGGGAATATTTGTTTTTACACTTCCCGTGTCTACAGAATATTAAATGAAATGGTGCTGCTGCTTTTAAGAAAAAAAAGTCTGTAAAAATATTTTCAAGCAAAACTAAATTGAAAAATTTAACTAAAGCATTCGAAAAAAAAACAAACAAAAAAAGAGCAGAAGAAAAATTGGTGCTAATGCAGAGAGTGATCCGCGCTATTTTTTAAATCGTATTTCCATGTTTAATTAAAGTTTTTTTTTTTTTTATTCAATTGTAAGGTTAAAGTACAGAATAGGTACAAAACACCCTCCCCTACCCATGCTAAGAATGGCTTTTTAAATAAGAACCTTATTATTTCAGCACGGATCACTCTCTGCAGGAGTAAAAAAAAAATAAAAACAATAGTATGGTCATTGCATTAAGTTACACAATCAAAGAAGCAGTGAACAAGTGTCATCTCTTAATGCGTTCGAAGATTTTCGTAGATAATTGAAATTAACGAATTTAGATATTATTCCACATTTCTTTTTAAATAAAAAGATTTAAACATCAAACTTTTCCGACATTTCGATGAGTGAACTAGGAAAAGAACACGTCACATAAGAGTGTTTGATAACGGAAAAATGGGAAATATGCGTCTTTAAAGTTGAGGGGTTGGAAAAAGAACTTATGGCTTTCCTAAGCGAAATGTTTGTGTGAAATGTTAAGGTAAAAATATTTAAAAAGGCATGAATTGCCACGTGTACGTGTTTTGTTGTTTGGGAAGAAAATGACATACCGAAGCCATCTGTAAAACTTTTCTTTTAGGTACCATCCAGGTTTATACTCTCTGTCGTGAATGTGTTGCGGTAACATTGTCTGGGCAAATCAAAAATGGGGAATTAAAATACTGCGTAAACACTTAAAGGAGCAGAAAAGAGAAACTGTTTAGACTAATTTATTTTAACATTCTAACAAATTTTTCCCCATTTTGCCATCTGTTTGGTTTCTTCTCTTTCTCTCTCTCTCTCTCCAACGGGTTGCCGAGCACTGCTTTAGTTTTGCCACAGACAGGAGAGTGTCACTTCCGGAAGAGGATTTTCCCATTTGCCGTAATTATTAACGAAACCTAAGGAACTTATAATTTTCTTAAGAATTCAAGATTTGTTTTTAATATAGGAAATAATTTGGCCTTCTAAATCGTCGTAAAGTACAATGATTTTTGTTTTTTTAGGAGATTGGGTCAGTTTGTAATTAAAATTTAACGTCAAACGAACAAGCTGGAAAGCGCAGAAGACACGTTTGAGCTAGATAAAAAAGTAAAATTTTACTTTAAGGCCCGTCTCACGTTTGTGTGTGTGTGTGTGTGTATATATATATATATATATATATATATATATATATATATATATATATATATATATATATATATTTGTAGGCATCGACATACAGTCCTGTTTCGTTGCATCACAACTCAACAGTGCCGCTAGACTAGCATCTCTTCCAAGCCATATATATATATATATATATATATATATATATATATATATATATATATATATATATATATATATGGTTATAAATTCCGATGAAATTGGTACTCTACCCCATCTCTTGGGGTGAAAGTCCAATGGAAACAACAATGTAAATTTATTATGGGCTCAATAAAAAATTATATATATATATATATATATATATATATATATATATATATATATATATATATATATATATATATATAGTGTTATAATGGAATAAATCCAGAGGAAATCCGGATATGAGAGCTCAATGTGGTAAACAGAGCAATAAGATAAAAATTATAACACGGAAATTACATAATTGTCGATGCAATAATTTATTTCAACCTTATGGTATTTTCAAGCATCTAAATCAGACAATTAATTGTCTGATTTAGATGCTTGAAAATACCATAAGGTTGAAATAAATTATTGCATCGACAATTATGTAATTTCCGTGTTATAATTTTTATTTTTATATATATATATATATATATATATATATATATATATATATATATATATATATATATATATATATTTCGGTGTGCTAAAAACGAATCTGCTAACCGTTTTCGTTGCAAAAAAATAGTTTTCATGATATGAAGAAATTAATTTTTCGGTACTTGTACAATGTACAGTTTAATTAAATTAGAAAATTAAAAAAAAAAAATGAAAATATCGATAAAGGTTATAGTGTACGCATCCGTTTTGGACTGAAGATATCCGAAAAAAATTCGCTTAATTTGAGTATTTTTTTTTTTTTTTTTTTTTTTACAGCGCAAAAACACGTTTTTATTAGAGCGCGTTGAAGTCAGCCATCTTGGAATTTTTTGAACACGCCAAGGGGAGATAACTCCAATTAAAGCGCCAATACTCCCTCCCCATCTTTAATGCTAGCTTTTCTGGCTAAAAATCGAACCTTTTGCTCGGTATCATAACAAATTGTTTTTTGCTGTAAAAAAAAGAAACTATTTGATGAAATTTTTTTTTTTTGGAGGACTTCGTTCCATAACGGATATATACAATATAACCTTTTTTCGATATTTTCATTTTTTGGTACTCATACACTTTTTGATCCGTGCTGAAATAATGACATTATTATTTAAAAAGCCATTCTTAACATGGGGAGGGGAGAGTGTTTTGTACCTATTCTGTACTTTAACCTTACAATTGAATAAAAAAAAAACATATCATAAAACTTTAATTAAACTTGGAAATACGATTTTAAAGAAATAGCGCGGATCAGTAAGTGCATTAGCACCCATTTTTTAATGTCTTGCTTAAACTGTACAAGTACCAATTTTTCAAAAAGTGGGAAAATTATTCCCTGTAAATTTAACTTAAAATGAATACCCACTTTCTGGCCACCTAGTGAGGGGCATGTTTTTGTTTGTTTATTGCTTAAAAGTTTTTTTTTTTTATTATTTATAGGTAGTCATTGTTTATTATTTATAGGTCAGGTTTATTACTAAAAGTGAATAATGCAATAAGTACTTACAAGCTTGGCTTGTAATGTATACGGGAGTGGGGGGGGCTAGCTGTACTGGTGTAATGAGATTACCTATGGATGCAGCGGGCAGCACAACTCATAGCTTCACTATATCTCACTCCCTATCACAAATTGTTACGTTTCCAACCTGTTTCCCTGACCAGCAAGAACAACACGCATCACTCCTAGATCTGTTTTTGACCACAGTTCCCTGATGATTGCATAACAAAGGCCGACAGCCCACTCGGGAACACTGATCATGCAGTGATAATGGTTGAAATCGCCCTAAACTGTAGAGCCAAAACTGAAGAGCCAGTGCTCAAAACAACGAGATATTATAAAAAGGCTGACTGGGAAGCCATCAGGGAACTAATCAGAGATACCCCATGGGGAAATATTTTTTCTCTCCCTGCTGAACAGTGTGCAAATGAGACCACTGACTGGTTCAAAACTGCAATCGAAGCGCATGTTCCCATGCGGAATTTTATAGTAAGCCCCACTCTCCCCAATGGTTTACTTCGACTTGTGCAACTGCAATTACTCAAAAGCAGCATGCATACCGCAGATTTAACCGACATAAGTCCAGTTCAAACAGACTGAACTATATAGAAGCTAGAAATAATGTTAAGAAAGAAATAGCGACAGCTAAGAGAGAATTTATGGAAACCACTAAAAAACGCATCGAAGCACAAAAACTAGGAACTCGAGACTTCTGGAAAATCTACAACAGTGTAGTAAATAATTAGCAATCAACAATTCCCCCACTAACCAACAATTACGAGGTTGTCTCCTCAGCAACCGAGAAGGCTAACATGCTTGCCAGTCGATTTGCCTCAAACTCCACACTGGACCCTTCCAACCACCCTCTACCTCACTTTCCTATGCGGACAGACGCTAGACGATCTGAAAATCACCCCTGCTCAGGTGCATGCTATCATAAAAAACCTTGACACTTGAAAAGCATGTGGACTCGATCTCATCTCAGCTGTGCTATTAAAAAAATGCTCAGCCGAAGTAGCTCCAGTTCTCTCCAAACTCTGTAACAATTGCCTTAATGAAGCTTGCTTTCCGGGCTGTTGGAAAACTGCTTCTGTTGTACCAGTATTCAAGAATTCTGGCCAAAGGACTGACCCATTAAATTATCGCCCCATTAGCCTCCTCCCACTTTTTGCCAAAATATTTGAGACCTTAATTAACCATGCTCTAGTCCAGCACCTTACAGATGATAAACTTCTGACCGACCAACAATATGGATTTAGACAAGCCCGTTCCACAGCAGACATCCTAACTGTAATCTCTGAACACATATACCATTCACTGGACAAAGCGTGGGAGGGCAGAGCGGTAGCTCTAGATATATCTAAGGCCTCTACTGTTTGTTTCCCAACCCTATCAACTATTTAATTCTCCTTCCAGAAAACGTCTAAGGCGTTAAGTGAAAGATTGTTTTCAGTTTTCTCTGTGAATTAATTCCTATTTTAGTCATGTAAATTTGTTCGACGTACAAGTCGTGTTCGTGCTCAATGGAACGTTTACTTATTCTCAAAACAGAGAAGAAAATTAAAAAAAAAAAGTGCATGAGTGTCTTCTCAGGAAAATTAGATCATACGGTATCACTGGTAGAATACTTAACATAATTAAATCCTTCTTAGATAAGAGAAAAATCCAGGTTGTCCTCTATGGCCGTACATCGAAACAATATGATATAAATGTGCGAGTGCCTCAGAGGTCTATCCTTGGACCTCTATTGTTCCTGATATTCATAAATGACCTCCCCGACAAAATTGCCTCTGAGATGGGTATATATGCTGATGACACTACACTCTATAACAGGCACAACAGGAAGACGAATGGACACATTTCTAAAGAAATGGCAGAAACACTAGAGGATGACCTCCAATCTGTAGTGGAATGGGGACAAAAATGGTTGGTCACGTTAAATGCCGCCAAGACTAAACTAGTTTCATTCAATAATTACAAGAAACCCTCTCTACCACCTATAGCAATGGCCAACGACTCTTTATCTGAGAGTACATCTTTCAAACTCCTTGGCCTAACGTTCACAGGAAACATGAGTTGGAACAATTACATTGAAGGTATTGCCAGGGCCGCTGCAAGAAAGGTGGGCTCTCTCTACCATGCTAGACAACTACTAACACCCGAAAGTGTACCTCTATAAGGCCACCATTCGCCCATGTATGGAGTATTGCTGTCACATTTGGGCTGGTGCATCTGCTACTAGTCTCTCGCTCCTTGACAAAGTTCAAAAGAGAGTCACAAACCTGATAGGTCCTGAACTGGCATCTAAGCTTCAGCCTCTGTCCCATCGACGAAATGTTGCATCCCTCTGCCTGTTCTACAAGTATTTTAATGGTTAATGCTCTGACGAACTGCAATCACTTGTGCCCCCACGACGTGAGCACTCTCGACAAATCCAACAGGCTGCTAAATCCCACCCCCACACTGTAGAAATCCCTAGATGTAAAAGATCTTTCTACTCCAATAGTTTCTTCCCCAGAATCGCTAGACTTTGGAATTCCATTCCAGGTCCCTGCTTCCCCAACAGTACTGACGTGCAGAAGTTCAAGTGTAACGTGAACCCACATCTTGCTGCCCAAATCCCTACATAGTACCCCAGTAGTTGTTGCCCCTGATTGTAGCCCCCTACACCAAAGTGGCAATTTGCCTTGTTTGGGGTGAAAATGTAATAAAAAAATTTTAAAAAAAACACTAGCACGCATATTTTTGCTGCAAATAAGTAGTTTTCCACACAGATATTAAACCATGCAATTTTATGTTATCAATGGTAGCCATTTCTGTACATGCAAGCGGGTGCATACAGAAATGGCCACCACTGATAACATATAGAATTACATGGCTTAATATCTGGAAAAATTTTGTTTCTCATCTAATTTTAAATTGTTCGCCAAAGATTACTACGTTATGTGAGAAGGCAATTTGTAACGTGAGTGCACTTTTCACAGCCTTTCTTTATGCTACCACGCACTCACACATAGTGTAAACAAAGGCTGTGAAATGGTGGAAAATAGTCCCAGGGTTTCAGAGGTTAATACCATGTAAATGATAAATTTGTGATGCAAACAGTTATCATATTGCACACCGAAATCTACAAAAAAATATATTTTTCTATACGAACATTAGATGGGCCTTACAGTAGCATTTTTAATACCGATAAAACATCCTCTCCCCGTTTTTTTGTTTTTTTTTTACATGAAATTTTGCTACTTTATTGTTTTAGTTCCTTGGTATGACTTTACAATGCACCAAGTATGAGTTCCCAATTTGAGAACTTTAGGAAGCATGAAATAATGACACTAAAGTTCACTTTAACCCAGAGTGGTAGTATCTATGAAGGTCCTCAATAGAATTTGTCCCAAACACAACACAAAATTATCTTTGGATCTGCGTGTAAGCTTTGCCTATACCCATCCTGACACCCCCAAAATTTATCTTTCCACCTATTTACCTTTTTTTTGTGCCTCTACTGTTTGTTTCCCAACCCTATCAACTATTTAATTCTCCTTCCAGAAAACGTCTAAGGCGTTAAGTGAAAGATTGTTTTCAGTTTTCTCTGTGAATTAATTCCTATTTTAGTCATGTAAATTTGTTCGACGTACAAGTCGTGTTCGTGCTCAATGGAACGTTTACTTATTCTCAAAACAGAGAAGAAAATTAAAAAAAAAAAGTATCAGACTCAGAATTCTTCTGAACAGTCAGTGTTCTATTTCTTTTCCGACCATCCGCCATATTTTTCTTTTCAGTTATGGTACAAAAATGGAGTCTGAAAATCCAGCTTCATTCTGAGTTCAGGGAAAGGTGAGTCTGTCACCTAATCCATTAGAATAAATGTGGCAAAACATTAACCCTTTCAACATGGATATAAACAGTATGAGCAAGATTCTTTGGTTGCTATAACAATGCGAAAGCGTTCTTAAGGGAGAAGAATATCTTAAGAACAGAAAGACCCATGTGCTTATTTTGTCAAAAACAAATGGCAGAGGTAGTTGTTTTCTAAATATTCTTTACTTCCACTTAACAATTTAATAAAAAGATATTGTAAAACTTGAATTTAACTTGAAAATACTATTTAAAACTATAGGGTGGTAAGAAAAGTGCATAAGCACCAAAAAAAAATATTCTAATTTTTTGCACTGTTTAATTTAAAAAAAAATTCTAATTCTCTGAACTGTTGAATTACAAAAAAATTAAATTCTAAAATGTTGTCTATAGTAATAAATGGTCGAAAATTCTTTGAATTGCTTCTTTCTTTAATTCTTTGAATTATTTCTTGTTTTTCTTTTTAACGTATCTTGCCTTTGGTAACATTTATTTGTTGTATATTACACCTTCTTCATTTTTCTGTTCAAAGTTAACAATACGGCACTTTATTTAAAGGGAGTAGGTTCTCTCTCAACACTGGTGACAGAGTACCACGTAACCTACCTTTCTCTGAACTCAGAACGAGGCTGGATTTTTGGACTCCGTCTTTGTACCATAACCTTGTTTTCATCCTCTTCCCAACTGACAGCACCCTCATGTGCATAAGATAATCTCTCCCTCGCATCGAACATAAAAAATTTTTTTATACTGCTGCTTCGAACTATGGTATAACCTAAATTTGCATTTATCTTCTTATTTATATCGGGCGCATTTCGGGTTTTAACACCAGCACTTCTCCATAGAGGGCACATGCCAACTTGGGTGCCTACTTCTGTGTCTCTCCATACCATCATTACATCCCTCCCTGATCTCATGATCACATAGGTGACATTCTGGTGATGGGTGTTTTTATCAGGTACTCCTTCATAAAAGTAGGGATTCCTCGGAAGCATATGCTTCTATTTTATGAAAATTGTCTGGCTCTGTTTCATCGTTGTTGTTTTATGTTAACTTGTCTGACCACAACTGGCCCAAAACTACACCGTCAGATGCAACTGGTCTACACTACATCGCCAGATGCAACTGGCCCACGATACACCGCCAGATGCAACTGGCCCATGATCTACTGCTAGATGCACATAGCCCATGGTCTACCGCCAGACGCAAATGGCCCACAATATATTGCCAGACAAAACTGGTAAACGATATACCACCAGACAAAACTGACCTATGCTACAATGTTAATTCTAAAACTAAGAAAGAAATAAAGAAAAAATCCCGCTAGAATTGTAACTTAAGTCGTTTCTATAACTTAACGATGCAAGTCTCAGAATTCAAACTCGATTTGTAATTTATTTTTTTCATGACAACAAATTTCACAAAGTCCGGCACTTGAATTATTATTCAAAATTCTCTATAGAAAGTTCAACTTGCATGTGTATATTAAAAATTCTCCTTGGCCCGACAAATTTTCACAAAGTACGACTTTTGAATGTGTAATTTAGCTTCTCTGTAGCATAGAAAATAGCAAATTTTCACAAAGTTTGGCTTTTAAATACCTATTTAAAATTCTCCACAGTATGACGAATTTTAATTTTTTGAATGCGCATTTAACATTTAACTGAATCATATTTTAGTGTATTCATTTTATGACAACAATAATTTTTTTAAAAATCCAACTGAATCCTATCGGCAATGCAAATTAAAAAAATAAACAACAACAATTCATTTCAGTTGCCCATTTAATCCTCAAGTAGAGTGCCAATGCATACTCCCCTCCAGATACAATGGTCGCATCATCAACCTTCTGAAGTCTCACTACCAATCTTAGTTTCCTCGGCCACACAACCACATCTGCCTTTGCCAGTAAACAGCTTCGTCATTCGTATCATCACCATAATAATGGCTGAAATAACTTGAAAGATTGTCTATAGTTTTTACCTGCAAATAATCCCTATTTTTGTCCCGTAAATTCATTCAATGTACAAGTCATGTTCTTGCTTGACAAAATGTTTACTCATTCTCAAAGCAGAGAAGAAAAGAGAAAAAAGGGTCGGATTCAGAATTCTTCTTAACAATCAGGGTTCTATTTCTTTTCCAGCCAGCCATCATATTTTTCTTTTCATCCTCTTCCCAACTGACAGCAACCTTACATGCACAAGATAATCTCTCCCTCACATTGAACAAAAGAAACATCTTTTTATACTGCTGCCTCGAACCACAATAGCGTCTTCTTTCTTTTTTTTTTACATAGGTGTCATCACTTATCAAGGCCGATGGGCCACTCAAGGATAAGGGTTATGGAATCTATGTTTAGGTTTAGGCACAGATAAAGAGTGGGGGGAATTATTGATAGTGTTTTCAGATAGACGAGTGTTTCTTGTGAAAGTTTGGCGAGGGGGACCATAGATTGATGCTCAGTCGAACACTTTCCATGAAAATAATGATAAAGCAGAGACAAACTCGCAACATCTCTTCTGTGAGATAGAGGTTGCAGCAAAGACATCTCCCACCAGGCCACAAAGTCTATTTTGAACTCTATCAAGGCAGGACAAGTCCTTTCTAGCAGCTCCTGCTCATATGTGGCAACAGTATTCCATACTTGGACATATCTGGCTCTTATATAGATAGAGAATTGCATCAGCAGTGAGATATCTACTGGATCGATAGAAGGATCCGATCATTTTTCCAGCGGCCTTGGCAACAGATTTGATGTACATGTTCTATTTAAGATCAGGAGTAAAGGTCAAGCCGAGAAGCCTGTCAAAACTTGAGGCCTCCCCAAGAGGAGAGCCATTCATTTTAATTGATGCCAGATGCGGATCAGAACGTTGATGATGTAAAGATAGAAGCTTGGTTTTAGATGCATTAAAAGTAACCAGCCACTCCTTTCCCCATTGTACAACGTGATCAAGATCAGAGGAAAGAGAATCGGAGAGAACTTGGTCATTTACTGACTTAGATGTGCTACCATAGATGGTAGTGTCGTCAGCAAAAATGTCTATGAATGATGTAAGGATGTGATTTGGAAGATCATTAATGTAGATCAGGAAAAGAGTTGGGCCCAGGATGGACCCCTGAGGGACCCCAGCATTAATACTGTGAGCTTCTGATTTTTGCCCATCAACTTATGAACCTATCAGAGAGAAATGATTTAATAATTGAGAAGATATTTCCAGCTATACCATAGCTGGAGATCTTTATGCCATACCCTATCAAAGGCCTTAGATATGTCAAGAGCAATTGCCCTAGAAAGGTTGCCTCTGTCGAGAGATTCGCTAATCCTATGCGATATAACTGTAAGCACATCTGCTGTAGATCTAGCAGAACGGAAACCATATTGAGTGTCACTAAGAAGGTTATTTTTGTTGATATGGTTGATTACTTCTCTATTTAACACAGATTCCAGCAACTTACTCATAACGCACAGGAGACTTATTGACCTGTACTGAGAGGGGGATGAACGATCACCTGAATTCTTAAATACAGGACATACTGATGAGATTTTCCAGGGTGATGGGAAGCTATTCTCCTTAAGACAACGTTTAAACAGTTTTGTAAGTATGAGCGCTAGTTCTGGTTGAAGTTTTTTGAGTACTATAATTGGAATACTGTCAGGACCGGTTGCTTTACTGGAATCAAGGTTTTTGATTAGCTTGACAACATCACGTACAGATATTTGTATATCACATAGCGTGTTCTTTAATACAAGAGGAAATATTGGGGGTTGGCGGCCTTGGTCGCAAAGGGTAGAATTGGCTGCAAAGTTCTTGGCAAAGAGTTTGGCTTTGTTTGATGCTGACGAGATTAACTCAGGTCCATTGATGATAGTTGGGATAGAGCACACGCTTCTGTTCAGGATTCTGTTTGTTATTTGCCAAAACTGGTGGGAACCAAGCTGCTGCTAAGCTACTTTGGACTTGATGGATTGAGCATATAACTCTCTTGCATTCTTTATTACTTTCTTACAATGGTTGCTGACAGTCCTGAAAGCGGCTTTAGTTTCCATACATCTATTACGTTGGAAGCAGTGGAAAAAGTGATTTCTGTGCGCAATAGCAGCAGCACATTCTGGAGAAAACCATGGCTGGCTGTTAGGTTTTTGCTGGAACTTTTTTGAGGGTATGAAATGGTCTATACCTACAATTAACCATTCTGTCAGGTCTGATACTATAGACGACACATCGTTTTTAAACATGGAATGCAGAGGAAGATCCGATATAAATGTACGGAAACTATCCCAGTCAGCCATAGTGTATCAATATGCAGTACGATGGAGAGGTATGTCTGAGGACTTATTACATTTCATTTTTATCTTAATTTATACAACTGAGTGGTCGGAAGATCCAAAAGGAGACAGAACGGAAACTGAACATAGTTCAGGGCAAGTTGTGAGAACAAGGTCTAGGAGACTTGCATACTGGCCGTCATTGTCGAGCACACGGGTGGGTTCGTGAACAATCTGAGTGAGGTCATAAGCAATGGAGAAATCATGACAGAACCTCCCCTCATAATCGGTCTTGTTTGAGTGGGTCAACCATTCCATATTATGAACATTGAAGTCTCCACATACGTGAATGTTAGGTGAAGGATAAGCTGATAGAACTTGGTCAATTTTCTCAGATATGCTTTTAAAGATAGTAACTCCACTGTTATGGGGGCGATAGAGAGTAAATATAAATGCGGTAGTGTGAGCTAGTGCAACCTGGAAGCACATATAAGGTAAGTTAGGATCTTCTCTGGAGATGTCCCTACCACATGGAAAGCCATCTTTAATATAGGTACATATTCCATGTCCATGGCGATCTTGGGGGTCAAATTTAGAAGTTAAGTTAGAGTATCCTTTAATTACAAACTCATTTAGGGAAATAATCTGTCCAATTCTGGTTTCGCTTAAAAATAAAAGGTCTGGTTTAGTCTCCTGTAATTGGGCTTCAACCTCTTGAAGGTTAGAACGTAGACCCCTGATGTTGGAGAAGGAGACATGGTAGTGGTGGTCTACGTTAGAAGTTTCAGATCCGGGTTAATTGTGTATTTTTTATTGAAACTTGTGATGATAGAATTTTGGAGTTTGTGGACTAGGTCGTCAGACTTGCTTAGAGCAGGACAGAGAGGGGAAACTATGATGGGTTTCGGGTTTGAATGCCAGTGCTTCTCCATAGAGGGCATATATAGTAACTGTTTATAAATCCAACAAGGTAAAAATTTCTCGAGCATCAAGTCTTAATTACAATCTTCGTAAATCCAGAAAGTATTTGTACAGTATAGCAAAATTTATATTCGGATATAAAATTCGGACAACAAGCATATATCAGATGATGTGCAAAAAAAAAAAAAAAATGCGAAAGGGGTCAGTAAAATAATTCCAAAAGCTGGCCAGGTTATGTTCTTGTTAAATAAAATCCAAGATGAAAATCCATGATCAAAATGAAGGTTGAACAGATGCAAAGTATAAAAAATCCAGATATTAGAGAAAAAAAACTTTTAGAAAATTGAATTTGAAATTCATTTTATCTGAAATCTGGATTTTTTTATATTTTGGATATGCTCAACCTTCATTCTGTAGATTAAAATAATTTATACAAATTACTGATGGAGCTTTTTCTTAAAACGTCTGCTGCTGAAAAAAATATGTAGACAAAATAACTAACACAAACCCAACCTCATTAAACAGAGTTCTCTCAGGTGAATCAATCTGAATCTTTACTGGGAAACCATTTGATTTAAGGCCATGACTGATTGCTCTGAAAAGAAAAGTGCATCTGCAAACTAAAAGATATAAAGTAACTTTTAAGGCAATTGGTGTAGATCAAGGAAAACCTTGATGATCATCTAAATAGCAGCAGTAACAAATTGCTCAATCAATTATCAGCATGGTATGACAAGTTTACAAATCCCATCAATGCTGCTAGAACTTTAATTGAAATAAAGCATAATTGAGGTGAGGTACTTGTGAATTTAGCAAATAGAATGAACTGACTTGCTAAGTTAGCATATAGGAACACCAAGTTGAAAGAAAGTTCAGCTGTGCAAGTGCAGTTAGCTGAATTCTTCATAGATGCACTGATTAACCCCTTTATTAAGGAGGATGTGGTTAGATCAAATCTGGCCACTTTATAATGTGATAAAGCAATGAGATAAAGCAAAAGGCTCTATGATCGACTCCGAGGTAGCCACATGAAAGAACAGGCTATCCTAAAGGATAACTCATTAAATGGCGTCAATTTGTAATAGTGACCAGGGGGCATACTATATTAAAGGTACTGAAACCAAATCCTACCGCAGAAAATGGTTGGAAAAGGGTTACAGTTGCTACAGCTGCAGCAAATTGACCAAAGTTGTAAACAGTAAGGTTTTTGGCGTATACTTTGGCATAACAGAGGGACCACAGCAAGGATATTTTTGCCAATATGCGAGAACGGGACTGCTTCAGGAAGAAGTAAATGACGTTTCCTTGTAAAAGGAAAGACCATGAAACCCTCAAAATTTACTCATTACCACCAGGTTGATATGTTAAGTCTGCAAAGAAAGAAAGACCCTGAGGAAATATAAACCCCAGAGGACATGGGTTTCATGGAGTTGGTAGATAAAACTAGAAGAGCTCTGAAATTGGGTACAGTTATCAACACTGGATCAGAGGTTTCACACCTTAAAACATCAGTTTATGAAGAGTTAAACATGGAAAAAGGTAACTGATAGATTCTAATCTGACAAAAAAACAAAATCCTAAGTAAAAAAGCAAAAGATAGTGTTAAATAGCAGGGTCCGTTTACCAATTAAAGTGAGGAAAATAAAAGCTTTATAAAGGTTATATACTGATTAAAAAGGAAATGAGCCTAAATATTCTTTCATTCTAACTAATTAAAAGTAAACAAAGTGAATATGCCAGTAGTAATAGCAATAGTAAAATCGATGAATACTTAAGAGGATAAGTGACGTTCTCACCATGTACCACAACAAACAGCAGAAAAATTAATCTACTTCATCATTGGACCCTAGTCTAAGCAGGGAAACTTATGATAGACGTAGTTAAAATGTTCTTTCACCTACTAAGTGGAAAAAGAAAAGACTTCTATAAACGGCTGATGAATTTGTGCAAGGGTGAACGGGGCAGTATGAAAGGTCACTGACTAATCATGGACCAAGGTCAAAAGGGCAACTAAAAGAAAAAACATTGCAGTAAATGATAATTAATCGTGGTGTAGATTTCAGTGAAGAACAAGGGAGTGTGAAAATTGAGAGAAATAATAAACTTAAAGTTAAAATCAGTATTTCTCATAACAGAAGAAAATGGCTGCATAAATTATATCCTTGTGCTAGGAAAACAAGACTTTGTGACATTTGCTAATTGGAGTAAAGGTCAAAGGAAAGGTGGAGTTGATTGTTGTACAAAGGTAAGCATCCTTTTGGAATAGCTGGAATTTTCCACATTTAAAAGCTTTTGTCCTTGTGAGGAGATGAATAAACTCCCAATCACCAAGGAGTAGAATTTAATGTTTTTTCCCCACATGAGAATGCAAACCAGCTCACTGACTTATAAGTTTTACAAAAAATGCTGTAGAAATAAATTCCATATATTTTTATACAAAGTGTTGTTTGCTCCTCATTACCAGTGTTTAACACTTCTCCAAGCTCAAGCAATTAATTTGGTGGTAGCGGGGGGGGGGGGAAGAATTAGTGGTGGCAGAATTAATGACGCCAAACCTATTAATGTGGCTGAAGGAGTATGTGAGTATTGTTTTCTTCAGGAGGTAGTGTGGGTCTCTGTAAGTATGGTAACAGCCCTTTCTCAGGAGATGTCTTCAAAGTGCAAACACACCAAGTTACACTTCCAGGCAAGTGATAATAATACAATGGTTTTAACCCTAATTAAAAAATTCGAAAATGGTTTTGATGAAATTTTTATTTACAAAAACAAAAAATATATGAATTATGAATGGAAATTGGGAAAAACTAATAAACACTCCAAAAGAAAAGAAAGGTGACAAAAGTAAAGAACAAAAAACAAAAAGATGTTTAATGGGAAAGGTTCTTTTATAACACTATTTTTATGTGCTGGGCAGTGTTAAATTACCTTGCTTATGGGCTAAGGGTTAGGTGTGGTTAAGGGTATTTACACTTGTCCAAAAAAAGTCTCATATGCCCAGAAGAATGATAGAATATGTTTTTGTTAAGATACCATGGAGAAAAATTAATTTCTCAGTGAAGTAAAATAGACATTTGGGTAACATACACAAAAATATTGGCGGTAAGCCATGTGTTTTATATCAAGCAAGAGACCACCTTGCAGATGATAAGAAATAACTTTAATGACAAAAGAGAGAGAAAGAGACTGAGTTCAGAGGAGAAAGAAAGAAGAAAGGGCAAAAAGAGAAAAAAGGGCATTAAAGAAGAAAAAAGAAAGAAAAGAAAAAGATTAATAAGAAGGAGGAGGTAAAAGAGAAGGAGTAATTTTCAAATGAGAGAGGAGGAAATGCTAATACCAGAGAGATAAAGGTCAGAATTAGGGTTTTAATAAAAGACTATTGATTTTGGCAGAGATAAGGGAGACCTTCTCCCTCCTCTGACTGAGAAACCATCTGAAAAAATTCAAGTTGAAAAATTCTGCGCCTTGTAACAGTTATATTGATTAAGTTCAAAAGAAATTGTATGTGAAATATTTTATGCAATAATTATTTTCGTTAATAAAAAAGTGATCTCCGAGTTATGCTGATTATTGAATTGACAATTGAATTATTATATTGATTATTGAATCATTATATTGATTATTGAATTATTATATTGACAATTGAATTATTATATTGATTATTGAAATATTATATTGATTATTGAATTATTATATTGATTATTGAATTATTATATTCATTATTGAATTATTATATTGATTATTGAATTATTATATTGATTATTGAATTGACAATTGAATTATTATATTGATTATTGAATTATTATATTGATTATTGAATTATTATATTGACAATTGAATTATTATATTGATTATTGAATTATTATATTGATTATTGAATTATTATATTGACTATTGAATTATTATATTGATTATTGAATTGACAATTGAATTATTATATTGATTATTGAATTATTATATTGATTATTGAATTTACAATTGAATTATTATATTTATTATTGAATTATTATATTGACAATTGAATTATTATATTGATTATTGAATTATTATATTGATTATTGAATTATTATATTGATTATTGAATTGCTTTGATTTGGAAATACATTTATTTACCATGGCAACACCACAATCAAGGCCAGACTGCATGGAGAGAAGTGATAAACCAGCAACATCAGAGCACCTACAAGAGGAACTCAACCACAGCATCTGACGACAAGCGACCAACCAATGAGTTAAAGGTATTGCTACACAGACTTAGGATTGTGCGTATTTTTGCACTCTGAGCATCAGAGTGGTAATTCCAGTAACCAGTGAGTGTTCGGTTACATTTTAAAGTGTCCATCACTAGATAAATATAAAAGTGCAGCTACTGGAACATTGGGTTAGCCCTATTTTTTTAACATTAATTGGTTACATTAATTGGTTACATTAATTGGTTACATTAATTGGTTACATTAATTGGTCCTGTGAAGCAGGATTGTGTGACCCCCCCCCTCCTTCACCAGATGTGGTTACACTTTGATACTGTGGATAATCCTGTGTATGTAGAAAGATTAGCGAGTACAAGACTTTTAAAACGATTTTACCTTCCTTAGCCTTAAAATTTAAGTTTCCTGGGAGATATTTTTCTTTCTTATAATTTCTACCAAGGCTGTTGAAATGAACAATAAGTATATTTTAAATTGTTTCTTTATTTTATCCCATTTATAGCTTTCAGCTATGTTTTATTACATTATTTTGGGAGCAATAATCCAAGTAAATACTTGAATGAAACTATTGTATTGAGGAGTAACACATTCAGGTAAGAGTTGTTGAGATTACTCATACATGGTACCCAATGCCATTCGAAGTAGATCCTCCTCTTCTTTAACTGCCAGATGAATGGATGATTAGCATCCACCTTCACTAGAATCCTGTGATATTCCTTTGTAGAAGACTGAGAAAGGTTACTTGACTGAGAAAGATTTTTGAGTGTGGTTCAGTACTCTCTGAAGAACTGCAATTCACTATTTGACCAAAATCAGATCATACGGTATCACTGAATGAATATTCAACATAATTAAATACTTCCTAGATAAGAGAAAAAATCCAGGTTGTCTTCCATCTAAACAATATGATATAAATGTGAGAGTGCCTCAGGGATCTATTCTTGGACCTTTATTATTCCTAATATTCATAAATGACCTCCCTGACAAAATTGTCTGTGAAATGGGTATATATGCTGATGATATCATGCTCTATTACAGGCATGACAGGAAAACAGATGAACACATATCTAAGGAAATGGCAGAAACACTAGAGGATAAGGCCACCATTTGCCCATGTATGGAGTATTGTTGTCATATTTGGGCTGGTATATCTGCTACTAGTCTCTCGCTCCTAGACAAGTTTCAAAACAGAGTCACCAACCTGATAGGTCTTGAACTGTTATCTAAGCTTCAGCCTCTGTCTCATCGACGAAATGTTGCATCCCTCTGCCTGTTTTACAAGTATTTTAATGGTGAATGCTCCAACGAACTGCAAGCACTTGTACCCCCTCGATGTAAATACCCTCAATAAGCAGCTAAATCCCATCCCTACACAGTGGAGATCCCTAGATGTAAGAGAGCCTTTTACTCAAGTAGTTTCTTCCTCAGAACTGCTAGACTTTGGAATTCACTTCCGGGTCCCTGCTTATCTAAGTGTACTGACTGACAGAAGTTCAAGTGTAACGTGACGAGACATCTTGCTGCCCAACTCCTGACATAGTACCCCTGTAACTTAGGTCCCTGATAGTAGCCCCCTACATCAAAGTGGCAATGTGCCTTGTTTAGGGTGAAAATGTAATTTAAAAAAAAATGGTTAAGAATGAGATTGAGAAAAGTGATATTGACTGCAGGGTTCCAAACAAATTATTTTTTCAAAGTTTCTCAGGAAAGTCAGTCTCTTGCCATGTGGATAATATGTCAAGTCAGGTATCTCCAAGATTCCTTTACACAGACATTGTATTAGAGATCTATCTGCAAATTTAGTGCCATTTTCTCTCCGAGAGAAGTGAGGACAAAAGGCATCAGAGGATCTTTAGGTGGTTTAAGAGCAGTAGAAGTATAGCCAGTCAGTAAAGGATGAGAGGAGAGCCATTAGTAGTGCATGACCCAGCTTTACCTTTTAAAGAGAGTTTTTATTTGACTATTCGTCCAAAAAATTCCTCTTGAGCTGGAGGTCCAATCCAAACCACATGCCAAGGATTCAAGCTGAGCCATCTATCGAGCAGAAAGGATGGTATAACTGTTTCAAGTACCTAACTACAGACCGATTGGCTTTGTATGGTTGATTTTAACTCCTGTGATCGTTTTGTAAGGTGTGATCATCCCTGTCACACTCTCAATACAATTTGTATGGCAGATTATCAATTTTTAGCAATTTGTTGCAGCCAATCTGCTTCAATGCAGCCAAGACCTTGTGTTTTGTAACCCTGCCTTCACAACCAGCTGTTCTGGACACATTAATGCAGGGAAGAGTTAGTTAACTAGTGGCCAAACTTTGGAACCAGAGGTTGAGCAGTTGGATGAAGTGCTCCTGAAAATTTTCCTGAAATCTCTTACAGATCACCCAAGTCAATTCCAGTGTATGTCCATCCAGGTTCTTGACTTTTCAGATGTAGTAGAGAATACAGACCCCAACTGAAGACAGAAACAAAAGAACAGATTTCGGTCGACACCAGTTTGACTTTGATCTTTGCACACACATCGCCTATGTAAACAGCAAGAGTTCATTTTTTTATATATTTATACGGCTTTAATTAAAGTTTTGATTGAGATTTTTATTTAAAATTATGTAAACAGCAAGAGTTCATTTTTTATATATTTATACGGTTTTAATCAAAGTTTTGATTGAGATTTTTATTAAAAAAAATAATAAAAATCAATTATATTACTTATTCACAAGTAAGATTGATTTTTATGTAAAGTGCGTTTATGTATTTACAAAACTGTTTAATTTTCGAACAGATTTTCATGAAATGAGATTTTTATTAGAAATAATAAATAATATAAACGATTTATATTATTTATTTGGGACCTATTTAAACAAAATATACTTAAAGAAATGGATGTTGTGCAGAGATAGTGTAGTGAACTACTACTATGATGCTGCTATGGTATGCTTCCCTTATTTCTCTCTTTCTCCCTACTCTTCTACTTTTCCCTTCCTTTCTTCTCTCAACATCACCAGAGGTTTCAGCCAATCGGAATAGAGGACTGTCCTGGAGGGCGATAGAAAGAAGAAATCTGTCTCAGACATGCGGAAACGATAGCAGCATCAACAGGCGACGGACCAGTTTCCCTGGGTAAAGACTTTTATCAAAGAAAATGTACCATCGTCTTTGTACCCTATATCTTGGAAACCTTTATAAAACATCATCAATCCTAAAGTCTCGTTGCACTTAATTATAACCCAATGTTTTCTTTTCCCCAACCGTTCTTTTTCAGCACTCTTGTTCTCTCTCTAATTTCGGAGGTGGCCCAAAAAGGGGACTGACCGAAATGGTGACCCTTTTTCAAATGTCGTTAAAATCTATGGTAACTGCCATAATTTGGTGAACGCCCAACGAGCGTATATACACGCAATCTTCAAAGAACAAAAAAATTAAAAAAAAACGAAAACGATGAGAACGTGACAGAGTAAAATAAAAAGAAAAAGAAGAAAAGGCCTTTCTAGATCTACAGTAGAGCCTTACAAAAAAGTATATATAAATCCGCGTTCCAAGACATGCCGATAATATATATATATATTGCTATTTTTGTGAAACGGTTTACGCTAAATAAGGCAAAAAAAAACAAACAAGAAAAATAAGCAGTAAAAAAAAAAAAGAAAAACAAAACCTTTTTTACGTGACTCTCACCAGATAAATGACTAAAATAAAATCTGGTCTAAAAGCTATTCTGTAACAACAAAAAAAATGATTTTAAGAATCAATACAGAATCCCAAATTTCATTCTGAAACACACACACATCCGCACACAGAAAAAGGAACCTTCCAGACGCACGTGTGTGAAGCCAATTTTGGAACACATGTGCGCATCGACGAACTCAGTTTTTTTTTCTTTAAGAACATTGACTATATATTCACACACACGCACATATATATATATATATATATATATATATATATATATATATATATATATATATATATATAAAATTAATTGACGCTATTACTCCAAGCACCTGCTGAAATTAACCTCTGGTGAGTACTCGCTTTTCTCTCTTCTTGCTTATCACACCCCAGCCATTTCCTTTAGTCGCAGCTACAAATAAATAATAATAATAAAAAAAATTAATAATAGTAACTAATAAGAATCATAGGAATAATAATAATAATAATAATAATTAATAGTAATAATAATAATTAATAATAATAATTAATAGTAGTAATAATAGTAATAATAATTAATAATAATAATTAGTAATAATAATAATGGACGCACAACAGGTTAGCATAAAACCCCCACAATTTATGGAGACGAGTGTCGAGGGATAGTTTTTGATAATAGAAGCTCAATTCCATCTCAGACACATTATGAGCGATGATACTAAGTTCTATACGGTTATCAGCGCATTGCCACCTGACATGGTAACAAATATACCTCCAGCAATTCTGCAGTCACTAAACTATGCGAAGTTAAAGGAGTCTGTGTTGTCTGCATATGAAAAGACCAGACCTGAACTCCTGGAGAAGTTGATGAAGACCACTACGTTAGTTGGTCAACCGTCATTATACCTCCAGGAGATGGTAACGGTTGCACATAGAATAGGGGCAAGTGATGAGATAGTGTGCCATAAATTCATACATGCACTTGTGAAACAAATCGCCCCGGTAATAGCAGCCCACACTGACATGCCGTTAATGGAGTTGGGTTCACTATCCGACAATTTGATGTCATTAATAGAAAATACGTCAGTATTTCAGGCGGTTGAGAGTCGAGCTCAGAAAAACGACCATATTACCACCAGACAGTCTATTGAAACCATTCCAGCTGGCCTATGTCCATATAGAAGGAAACAGCGGCCGAAGATATGTAGAGCCCGTATATATTTCGCGGAGGAGGTTCGTACATGTAAGCTATCGTGTAAGTAGCCAAAGCTTACAGTAGCTTACAGACTCTGCCTAACTCGCACCTTTCCTCTCCCGCCCCTAGTGATTCGGAAAACTAGAAAGGCGGACTGCGTTTGCTCCAGTAGTGCCGCCATTATTAAAAGTTTCTGCTTAAATAGGAGTGTCTAAAGTCAGTTTTATCATAAATACAGGAGCCAGTGTTTCCATTTTACCACATTCCGTAGTAAATGGAATTACTCTGGAACCAACTCCTGTTCATATCTCTACCGCTAACGGTGAAAGCATAAAATGCTATGGTCAGACAAACCTCGAAATTAAGATACCCCGTTTGAGAAGATCTTTTCAATGGAGTTTCGTGATCGTAGATGTCACCAACCCTTTGTTAGGATTTGACTTCTTAAACAAATTTAACATTATAGTGGATTGTAAAAATAGATCTATCCGTGATAACGTAACGGAGCGTGAAATTACAGTCAATGCAGTAACGGGAACCGATGCTGTAGTGATTAACAAAATAGACCTAGCGGATTATGTTACAGAAGTAATAGGTAAATATAATAAAGTGCTTTCATCACATAGCGACACAAACAAAGACTATGGTGGAGTGTATCACAGGATTGATACAGGCAGCCATGTACCAGTCTTTGCTAAAGCCAGACAACTTTCCGGTCCTAAGTTAGATGCAGCACAGGCAGAATTTAAAAAGTTACTAAATACCGGAGTTATCCAGCCTTCCAGTAGCGAGTGGGCAACCCCTTTGCACTTGGTGAAGAAGCCGGATGGGTCATATCGAGCGTGCGGTGGTTTCCGTGTGTTAAATAGCATTACCAAAACAGACCGCTACCCGGTACCAAATATAAATTCCTTCTGCACACAGTTAGCTAATAAACAATATTTTTCCAAAATAGATTTAACTGCAGCATATCATCAGATTAAGGTACACCCTGAAGATGTGCCTAAGATAGCAGTAGTGACACCTTTTGATTTGTTTGAGTTTAATTACATGCCATTTGGTTTAAAGAATGCTGCGGCTACATTTCAGCATTTTATGGATAAAATATTTTTAAAATTAAATTGCATATTTAGACAACATGCTAGTTTTTAGCGAAAGTGAGCAACAGCACAAGGAAGATTTAGATAGAGTATTTAGAATCCTTAGTGATAACAATTTAAAGATTTCCTTAGATAAGTGTGTATTCGGAGTACCAGAGTTAGATTTCATAGGTTTTCACATAAGCAAAGAAGGCTTGTTGCCTACCTTAAAGAAAATCAAAGAGTTTGAAAATTTTCCTATACATAAGGACTCAAAAAGCTTACGTAGATTTCTGGGGTGACAGGTTTTTACCACAAATTAGTCCCTAATTAGGCATCCATAATTTTACCACTATCTGAACGGATGAGGTTGGATTCGGAAGCAAAGACCGAGCTTAATGAGGAAGAAACTAACGCCTTCAAAACAATAATAAGCAAATTATCGGAAATTACAGCATTAACTCATCCACAGTCGTCAGCTACAGAATACCACTTAGTTACAGATGTTAGTCAATACGCTGCTGGTGCTGCATTACACCAGTTGATAGATAAGAAACCAGTACCCATAGGTTTCTTTTCCAAGAAATTTTCTCAAACCCAAGCCAAGTATTCCACGTTTGACAGAGAGCTACTAGCAGCTTATTTTTCAGTGATACATTTCCACCACCTCATAGAAGGTCGTCACTTGACATTATTCACTGATCATAAGCCATTATGCAGAGCCTTTTATAGTCAGACACCAGCAAAGTCAGATCGACAACAGCGACACTTATCAGTGCTTGCCAAATATATTGCTAGCGTGGAGTACATTAAAGGAGTTGAGAATATAGTTGCAGACTGTATGTCTCAGCCTGCATTAGCTGTGCAGATAGATGCATGCGACTTGACTGAAATAGCCCAGGCGCAAAAAGGTGATGACAAAATAAAGTCATACACTAATTTGAAAGAATACTGTGTGTCAAGCGAAGTCGGCTCAGTCCTATGCGATACTTCAACTAAGTACCCCAAACCATTTATCCCAAAAGAGCTTCGTCAAGCTATTTTCAACAGTTTACATAGCTTAGCGCATCCTGGTATGGGAGAATCTATAAAACTGGCCAAGTCCAGATACTTTTGGCCTAGTTTAGATAAAACGATTAAACAATTCTGCGCAAAATGTGTAGTGTGTCAGCAATCAAAAGTTCACAGATACACAAAGTCTGCAGTCCAAGAATTTGAGTTACCATCTGCACATTTCCAGATGGTACATATCGATATCGTTGGGCCCCTGCCCTTAATGTGGAATGAGTCCGGCCCTTACCTGAGCCCTTACAAATATTTGCTTACTTGCAGCGATCGTGCAACTCGTTGGATTGAAGTACAGCCTATGACTGAGATAACTGCACAGTCGGTAGCAGAAGCGTTTATCGATGCATGGATATCTCGATTTGGAGTCCCACTGCATGTTGTAACTGACAGAGGTAGTCAGTTTGAGAGCGAATTGTTCCAGGAATTAGCCAAGGTAGTAGGTTTTTACCGATTGAGGACAACTTCGTATCACCCTCAAAGTAACGGGATGATCGAAAGAGCACACCATACCATTAAAGCGGCAATAATGGCTCAAAAAGAATCATGGATGAAAGTGATACCGGTGATTCTGCTGGGTATGCGTAGCACCCCTAATGAATCACGCTTTTCCCCTTTTACGTCTGTTACTGGAGCTCCGATATTGATTCCTCAGCAGTTGATACACAAGCAAAGAGTAGGAGAAACTCCAGTTAATAACCAGTACATATGTAATTTGTGTGAATGGATGTCCCAAATTGATGTACTCAACACCGGAAAAGGATATATCCATGACAGTCCCAAAACATTTATACCGAAAAGTTTATCTTCCTGTAAAAAAGTATGGCTCAGAGTTGATCGAGTTAGGAAACCATTAGAAGCACCGTACTCAGGTCCTTATAAAATTTTGACTCGATCAGATAAGCATTATCAGATCAATATGAACAACGGTACTCATACACACGTATCAATAGATAGATTTAAGCCGTACATAGAACCAACTAGTACTAATAAAATTAGACCGATTGAGAAGGCACAGACAAATGACGGTACTACTAATGATAAACTTATTAAGACAGACGATACCGACAAAGTTGAAAATAAAATTGCTGACACATATAAGTCTGGATCTGGTAGGAAAGTAACATGGAAAAAGAAAAACGAGTACTTTTATTTTTAAACAAATTTAGGCAATACACATATTTAATAATTCTGTGGAGGGTATTTAACTCCGTTATTTGGAGGGTGACACGTGTAGTGAACTATTACTATGATGCTGCTATGGTATGCTTCCCTTATTTCTCTCTTTCTCCTTACTCTTCTACTTTTCCCTTCCTTTCTTCTCTCAACATCACCAGAGGTTTCAGCCAATCGGAATAGAGGACTGTCCTGGAGGGCGATAGAAAGAAGAAATCTGTCTCAGACATGCGGAAACGATAGAAGCATCAACACGCGACGGACCAGTTTCCCTGGGTAAAGACTTTTATCAAATAAAATGTACCATCCTCTTTGTATCCCTAAATCTTGGAAACCTTTATAAAACATCATCAATCCTAAAGTCTCGTCGCACTTAATTATAACCGATGTTTTCTTTTCCACAACCGTTCTTTTTCAGCACTCTTGTTCTCTCTCTAATTTCGGAGGTGCCCCAAACAGGGGACCGACCGAAATGGTGACCCTTTTTCAAATATCGTTAAAATCTATGGTTACCGCCATAATAGTATCACACAATTTGAAAAAAGGAAAAACAATAATAAAAAAAACAAGTTATATTATTTTGAGACACTTTGGACTGATACATATATTTTAAAAAATAATTATAAAATATAATAAAAACGAGTTTATTTACAAAACATTTTGCTGAGAACAGAATTTCCCTACATTAAAAACTGATGGAATAATTGAGAATACAGGATTCTGATCTCTCCCGTCAGCAGAAATACTTCTAGACTGAGGTTATTTTATGCATAATAAAATCAGAAATAGATGCAACAACTATAAATAAGCTAGTAAAAAAATATTAATTGTCGCTAATAATTAAACATTGAATTGTATTTAAAATGTGCAAGGAAAAAATGCATTACATAAAACAATCAATGTTGATCACGAAAATCCACAGAATATTCGTGAACATCCAAACAAGTCAATTATTTTATATTTGTTTCTACCATTAAAAAATTTGGTTTAAATAGTTTCATTAAAAGTTTTAAAAATTTAAAAAAAGAAATGCGGTTGTCATATATTCACGAAACACAGACCAGAGAGTTTTGCAGTCAGTCGATTAGCAGACAGGGATTGAGTCGAGACTGGTGTTGTCAGCTCAAAGGAGTAAATCCTTTTCAACAGAGATAAGTCTTGCCTCTCACAATCTTCATTTATATTTTATAAAATCGATTCTGTTTTACTTTGGCATACTCTATCTACCTCATCATTTAATTCTTTCATTTATTTAATGATAATAAATGCATCGCCATCTAAGATATAAATGTTTTTTCCTAAAATATAATTTAAGTAAAATAAGTATTGTTGAAACCAATTTAGATGACTGAAATAATTTATGATAAAAATGAAAGAGTTAAACTAAACGCCTTTAAATAACTTTGATATTAAAAAAAATCAGTTACTTAAAGGGGACAAGAACACAGACAGAAAATAATATCAAATAGTTTAACCTTACCATTTTTATCATAATTTTTTTTAAATATTGGTCAAATCCTATTTCATTCGTCTAAATTGGTTTCGACATTACACACAAACAACTTATTTTTCTTAAACTATATTTTAGTAAAAAAAAAAAAGTTAAAAACCATTCTCTGAAAGCTAGATAGACTCCATAATTTTATTATTCCAGACCTGTTCAAACTGAAATACGTTTATCACAATATTCTTATATGGATCTATACTAAAAAACCTTGTTAAACTTTGTGACATATTTCCATTCTATGGAGACCAGACACAAACGCTGACCCTCCCAATTTTATTATACCATATTTCTCCAACCTGAAACATGATTATTTATTATACCGTCCCTGTTTCAAGCGGAAACATACTTTTCAAAGTATTCTTATGTAAATATATATCAAAAACCCTTATAAAAATATTTGTTTTTAGTTTTTTATTTCCATTCTTTGGGGACTGAGTGCGTCCGCAGGCCCCACAATTTTAATAAACTACCCCTGTTCAAAATGTAACATACCTATTTTTGCTCCTTGATACTTCTTCTATCATTGTATGTGGTAAGTTTAGTATAATAGAAAACCATATAGGAGCCTATTCGTGTACACACACGCACACACACACACGCACGCACACACACACACACACGCAGATGTTCAGATTTATTGTATGTGCGGGGTATGTTTGTTTTTACCACTTTTTCGTACCTATGTGTATTGTAAAACAAACCCATTTAATTAATTTAATTTTAACTACTTTGTGTTTTTTGTTTGTTTTGTTATACATTTTTTTCTTGTTAATTATTAATTTTTTTTGCCGATAGTGAGTGGTCATGTTTATGTTTTTTGTTTCTATTTTTTTTTTTAATGATTTTTTTAATGTAGAGGGTAGGGTGGTTGGCAAATTTTCTTTTGCTGCAAGAGCAGAGAATGATCGCAAAAGTAGACAAGAGAGCGTAGAGAAAGTGGAAGGAAGCTGAGGGTAATATCACGGCCACCGAGAGTAAGCCACGGTAATATTGAGCTACCTGGTTCATTATGCAGGCAAAATGATCTTTGAATTTCAGTCTACACATGAACTCTTTCAGGTAACTTTTTAATAGTTCCCTATTGGTCTCATATTCGATTTTGTTTCCTTGCTTTGCTTCTCTGTACATTCTCTCGACGTGGTCCATTGTCGCGTGTGTAGTAGGTCAACAAAGTTTAAAGATTCATTATCATAATGAATGAATAACTTGAATTCAATTGGCTAAGCAGCTCGGCATATCTTGGTTCTTCTTGATATCTGCCCAGAAACGCATGTGAAGATTCGAAAAATCGCGGTAACAAAACTGCATAAGTACCGTTATTTCTTTCTAGTGTAGATTTAAATATAAAACAAAAAGATCGTTAACTCACAGTTTCTTTTTTTTCCTATTCGTTTTTTAAGTGTCTTATTTCTTCTTTTCTTAGTAATTTTGTTTTTCCACCCATTTATTTATTATTATCATCACTTTCTCCTCTTCTATTTTATTTTATTTTATTCACTTCGTTTCATGAGTTGATAAGGCAGGTCGGCTGTTATGTGTCTTTTTGTTTTCAAACCATCGTTTCTAATTTTACTCATTAATTGATTTTTCCTTTTTTTTTCAGCGTTTCTATTTGACTGCGTTTCTATGCCCCCTTTTCTTCTTCATAACAACAATTAATTAATTTATTTATTTATTTATCCATTCACTAAGTGACTCATCATAGTATATACTTATATTTTTCTTCCTAAAAAGAGTTTCATACCCGGTTTTCATGATAGTAAATTATTATTATTGTGATATTATGAACAGTTGCATTTTTTAAATCTTTGGATTTGAACTGATTGTTTTTCATATATGATTTTGTCAATTAATTGTCATAATCAATTATGCGTGTAAGCAGTAACGTACTGGTCAGGAAGTAAGTAGAGCATGTATGAAAATTTAACGATAGCTAACCATTCAGCATAGGGTGAAGTGGGGATGAGTGGGGTGATATTTGAGTAGACTACCCCGGGTGACGTTTACTCTAGCTATGCCACTGACTGGATCCACTTGTTCCACATCCCTAAACTGACTAAGTATGTTTTGAGTTAATCTGTGCACAGTTAAGTTGGAGTGCTGTAGACCTAGACTGGGGTTATCCTCCTGCCCATATATTTGGGCCATAGTTCTGCTTCATCTTTAGAAGAGAGCAGGGTTGAGGTGCCTCACAAGACAAAGTTCCTTTGGTAGATGTGTAGGGGACTAGGATATATAAATACCCCAATCCCGTTACAAAATAATAATGAAACGAATGGGAATTGAAGGAAACAAAGACTCAATTAATGGATAAGATAAATGTCGTTTATTTGCTGTTGAAAGAAATGAATGTTTTAGTTATAACATGTCCGCGCGTATGTAACCAATGTCCGTTGCAGGACTAGTGTTGTAGCAAGAATAGGAAATGTGTTTTCATCTCAAGTCCGGGTCATTATTGTTTGTTCGCGCGTGGGAATTGAAGTGAGTGTGGTAGTGGAAATGAGAATCCAGCGTGTAGGCAAGGAAGAGAATATTAGAGTTGTCATCAGTTAGTAGGCAGCTACGCGAAGGTGTTCTTAGTGGCCAGTAGTAGATAGAGAGAGAAAGAGTGAGAATGTATACATACAGTCTTTAGCTCGTGCCCCATACATAGTAGGAAGTGGGCATGAGGTGCGCGTGCGCCGAAACGGCGCGCGGCTTGTTCGCCCAACCTCTCTAGTTGAGAGTTGGTTCCAAAGAGGATTAGAAACAGCTTATCGCCTTGTTTTTATACTCGTTTACAGAGTGTATTTTGCGCATGTGTATTTCCCTAGAAAGCGGAAGTGACGTCGTCCATGTGCGTGATCGTGTTCGCGTGTGTGAGTACATGTGTGTACGTAAGTGTGTGTGTGTATATATACGTGAATTTGAGTGTATGTACGCGAACGTGAATAAGTGTACATGTGTGGACGTGGGCGCGTATGTTTGTGTGCGCATATGTATATGACAGCTTGAAATATGAATGTGTGTTTTGTGTGAGACTTGAAAAAGGCTCGTACAGATGTATGTTGCTGGAATGTTAAATTTCTTAAGGATCTCCAATATGTCCTCCATTTTGAGTCACAGAAGGTGATTTTCTTTTAGGTACACGATGTCAGGGACAGAATCTAGTCCACAATTGCCTCCCACAATGAGCCGGGCACAGGCTGCAGTACACTGCCTTCTATATACTGCTTATATTTTATAAGGTACAGTTCCTCGTTCTCCTATGAGGACATCTTTTTCTCTGTGATCTTCTCCCAAATAAACTCCCTCAATGGTGCAGCTTTGTCCTCTCCCTCTCAAATAGATTGAAACTTTATGTTCATAAGTATACATATGCACAAAGATTTCATTTTAATAAAATGGAAGTGGGGAAGAACAAAAGACAAAAAAAAAATCTAAATAACAGACCATCTACCGTTTTCTGAATTGTTCAGATTAAAAAAAAGAAGAAGAAAAAAAGCAGCTTAATCTCTAAACGTGAATGGGATGTGAGGAAAAAAAAATAATGGGGATGGAGTTTGGAGAGTGCGTGGTGTCCTTTCAAGATAAATGTAATTTAGGAGAGGCCGAGACCAAAAAACTGAAAGCAGGCAGAGGACATCTTGGAGGATTTCTGTTATCAGAGTAGAGATAACTCATCCACTTAAAAAGCTAAGAGGCTAAACTTACATGCAGGGCTGGAGTTCGATAAGACCAGGAACCATGTGTGCCATGCTGAAGTAGAGAACACATACTTATTTTTTGTACACATAAACTTGGTACTTATCAAAAACCGAGGAATATAATCTTTTTCTATTAAACTTAATCATGATTTTCAGCTGAAAAAGGTAATTAAATTCTGATCAGCAAAAGATTCAACTTCTTGTCTTTTCTCAGATATTCATGCTACAACCAGGATCATGATAAATACCATTCATCTCTCCCTGTCCCATGCCAACTCATTGCTGTTGATTACCTAGACAGAGGCTGCTTGGGATCAATACAAGTTATCACCACATTGGCATACATCTAGAATCACCGGAATTCGCAGCTTTTAAAGACAAGCTAGTCTCTTGCCATGTCAGTGACACATTAAGTTGCATATCCTCAAGCCTCTGTCATATGGACATTGAATACAGACCTGTCTGCATATCCAGTGCCTTTTCCTGTTCCAGAGAAGTGCCTTTTCCTGTTCCAGAGAAGTGAGTATATAAGGTGCTAGAGGACTTTTAGGCAATTTGCAGAAAGGGGAAGTACTGTTAGAATTTTTTTTGTACCACCAATTGTGCATCCCCGTGCATATTTATTATATTTTTATTCTGGTTCTTATATTTGATTATCTGGATTTCGTATCTTTTATTGAACTTGGGTTTGCATGAAACTCTCTTTAATTTGAATAAAAGAGCAATGCTAGCTCCCTGATAATGACGTCACTAGTTCCAGTGTGAAAATCAGCCTCTTTTGGATTCCAGCTGCGAGTAGATTGGACGTATTTCATTGCCTGTTGTGGACGAGGATTTCCCCGAGCCTTTCCTTCAAAGAAGTATAACCCGGCAAAAGAATACCTGGTCGTAATGAGGTGAACATCTGCAAACTTTATTTATGTGGCAACGGTGTGCACATATTTTGAAGGAGAGTAATTTCAAAGACCTTAAATTGAGAAAAAATGCATATGTGCTGTCTGCCATCAACTTTGTGAGTACGTTCCTTAAAATTTATTGTATTTAATATAAGGACAAGTTTTTTTGTTTTTTTTTGTATTCTATTTTGTTACTTGGCATTAAATTTGCAATTTTATTGGAAATAAAATGTCTTCTTCGTTTTAAAACAAGACCTTTTTATTTTATTCTTTACCGCCTTTCCCTTTTTATTTTATCCTTTTATTTTTTTCTGCAGGTTAGTAGTTTCGCGTGGATTTTGAACCAGACAAAAACTGAACTCTTGTAAAAACACAAACCCTAATCAAACCTTAAACTAACCTTAATGACGTGAGCACCCTCAACAAACCCGACAGGCTGCTAAATCCCACCCCCACGCTGTAGAGATCCCTAGATGTAAAAGATCTTTCTACTCCAATAGTTTCTTCCCCAGAACCGCTAGACTCTGGAATTCCATTCCAGGTCCCTGCTTCTCCAACAGTACTGACGTGCAGAAGTTCAAGTGTAACGTGAACTGATATCTTGCTGCCCAAATCCCTACATAGTACCCCAGTAGTTGTTGCCCCTGATAGTAGCCCCCTACACCAAAGTGGCAATTTGCCTTGTTTGGGGTGAAAATGTAATAAAAAAAATGAATAAAAAAAATAACAGTTATTTGTTGACTATTTGTTTTTTTCACTCTTGGAAATTTTTGACAATCACCAATTTATGATTTAATCAATTTACTTGTCTGTTTTTCTCGCCTTCTGATTCGATTAGCATTTTGGCATTCTTCTGTTATTTATGTAAATAGTCAGATAAATTAAAATTAGTTTTTTCTTATTCAAAATCTATATCAGTATAAAAAATTTCCTCAATCTAGAATGACTTCTTTTTCACCGGACAGAAAAGATAAAATATAGATATCAAGTACAAATTTTGTGGTCTTATGTTACCACTCTTTTGTTTATGATTAGAACATAGCAAATTCAAATATGTCGTTGGTCAAAACCTGACACCCCTGGAAATATATCACGAGCACGTGTGTTAAAAATAGCAACAACTTTTTCTTCAGCAACAAAGAGAAAACACAAAACTTCATCTTTTAAACAAAAAACTTCATCTTTTAAACAAAAACAAAGGATTATTATTTTGAATCTAGATAAAATAAATAGAGTTAATGAACACCGAAGACACCATTAAGTAAGATGGTGTGAAATTATAGTCATTTGTTGTTCAGCAATACCATCATTAGCCATGGAGCCTGTAGCATGAACAGTTCTCCATAAAGCTAGCAGCTTTCACAGCAAACCTCCAGTTTTTCTTGTTGTTTTTTTTTACACAGGCATCACCACATTATTAAGGCCAAGATCCCACTCGAGGATAAGGGTTAAAGAGTGTACAGTAGAAATTGGACAATATAGTAATAGTTAGTTATGGAAATTCGGTAAATTTGTTAACTTATAATGAACGGCTCATCAAGAACTTGTTTACGTTAGACTTGAAGACAACCATATTGTAGTCAGCCGGAAAGCAGGAAAATGGAAGACAATTCCACAGGCATGCAGTTCTAAGAAAGAAGCTTTTGTCATGGAATCTATGTTTAGGTTTAGGTACCGATAAAGAGTGGGGGAATTATTGATGGTGTTTTCAGCTAGACGAGTGTTCCTTGGCGAGGGGGACCATAGAATGGAGCTCAGCCAAGCACTTGCTATGAAAATAATGATAAAGCAGAGACAAACTCGCAACATCTCTTTTGTGAGAAAGAGGTTGCAGGGAAGAGAAAAGGACATCTCCTACGAGGCTACGAAGTCTATTTTGAACTCTATCAAAGCAGGACAAGTCCTTTCTAGCAGCTCCTGCCCAGATGTGGCAACAGTATTCTATCCTTCGACGTACCTGGCTCTTATATAGATAGAGAATTGCATCAGTAGTGGATCAATAGAAAGATCCCATTATTTTTCCAGCGGCCTTGGCAACAGATTTGATGTACGTGTTTCATTTAAGATCAGGAGTAACGGTCAAGCCCAGAAGCTTTTCAAAACTTGGGACCTCTTGAAGACAAGAGCAGTTCATTTCAATTGATGCCAGATGTGGATCAGAATGTTGATGATGTAAAGAGAGAAGCTTGGTTTTAGATGCATTAAAAGTAACCAGCCACTCCTTTCCCCATTGTACAACGTGCTCAAGATCAGAGGAGAGAGAATCAGAGAGAACTTGGTAGTTTACTGTCTTAGATGTGATACCATAGATGGTAGTGTCGTCAGCATAAATGTCTACAAATGATGTAAGGATGTGATTTGGAAGATCATTAATGTAAATCAGGAAAAGAGTTGGGCCCAGGATGGACCCCTGAGGGACCCCAGCATTAATACTGTGAGCTTCTGATTTTTGCCCCTCACCTCCTACTCTTATGAACCTATCAGAAAGAAATGATTTAATAATTGAGAAGACATTTCCATAGCTAGAGACCTTGTGAAGTAAACCTTTATGCCATACCCTATCAAAGGCCTTAGATATGTCAAGAGCAATTGCCCTAGAAAGGTTGCCTCCGTCGAGAGATTCGCTAATCCTATGGGATATAACTATAAGCACATCTGCTGTAGATCTAGCAGAACGGAAACCATATTGAGTGTCACTAAGAAGGTTATTTTTGTTGATATGGTTGATTACTTCTGTATTTAACACAGATTCTAGCAACTTACTCATGACGCACAGGAGACTTATTGGCCTGTACTGAGAGGGGGATGAGCGATCACCTGAATTCTTAAATACAGGGCATACTGATGAGATTTTCCAGGGTGATGGGAAGCTATTCTCCTTAAGACAACGTTGAAACAGTTTTGTAAGTATGGGAGTTAGTTCTGGTTGAAGTTTTTTAAGTACTATAATTGGAATACCGCCAGGGCCAGTTGCTTTACTGGAATCAAGGTTTTTGATTAGCTTCGCAACATCACGTACAGATATATGTATATCACATAGCGTGTTTTCTGATACGGGAGGAAATATTGGGGGTCGGTGGCCTTGGTTGCAAAGAGTAGAATTAGCTGCAAAGTTCTTGGCAAAGAGTTTGGCTTTGTCTAATGCTAACGAGATTACCTCAGGTCCATTGATGATAGTTGGGATAGAGCACACGCTTCTGTTCAGGATTCTGTTTGTTATTTGCCAAAACTGGTGGGAACCAAGCCGCTGCTCAGCTACTTTGGACTTGACGGACTGAGCATACAACTCTCTTGCGTTCTTTATTACTTTCTTACAATGGTTGCTGACAGTCCTCAAAGTGGCTTTAGTTTCCATACATCTATTACGTTGGAAGCAGTGGAAAAAGTGATTTCTGTGCGCAATAGCAGCAGCACATTCTGGAGAAAACCATGGCTGGCTGTTAGGTTTTTGCTGGAACTTTTTTGAGGGTATGAAACGATCTATACCTACAATTAACCATTCTGTCAGGTCTGATACTATAGAGGACACATCCTTTTTAAACATGGAATGCAGAGTTAGATCCGATATAAATGTATGGAAGCTATCCCAGTCAGCCTTAGTGTATCGATATACTGTACGATGGAGAGGTACGTCTGGGGACTTATTACATTTCATTTTTATCTTAATTGATACAATAGAGTGGTTGGAAGATCCAAGAGGAGACAGAACAGAAACTGAACATAGTTCAGGGCAAGTTGTGAGAAAAAGGTCTAGAAATCATGACAGAACCTCCCCTCATCATCAGTTCAGCTCAGGAGTTAGAAGCACTCCCGTCCTGACTAGAAACTCTCACCAAGTCGGCTTTCCCAGTCGCCATGGGGACCAGAGGTAGCAGCATCAGTACCTAAACAGCCCTTTTCAGGGCTACTCAACAAACTAAGTATGCGATACACAAACTACCAGAATTCGATGCACACTCTAATCTCTACTGCTGCCTGCCTTCTGGGATTCCCCCTTACTGCCTGCTACTCCAGTTCCATTTCTGCAGTGACCAGCACCTCCAGCTCACTCTTGCAGTTTCCAGTGATTCTAGCTCACTCCTGCATCTTCCAGCAACTCTATCTTACCCCTGCAACCTCCAGTGCTTTAAGCTCACTCCTGCAGCAACCCCAGCAGGCTCCAGTTCACTCCTGCAGCTTCCAGTGACTCCTGTACCCTCTATCTCACTCCTGCAGCTCAATCACTTCCAACCACTAGTTCCCACGATCCACTGACATCCAGCTACCAGTTCCATTGCCTATTGATGTCTTACTATCTGTTTTAGTGCTCACTGACGTCCAGCTACCAGTTCCTACCTCAAAGACCCAAGAATTTCTACCTTGCAAGACGCCTGTTCTCACTCACTCTGATATTAAATTCACTACAGCACATTTTAACCTTTTCTTGGTAAACAATAAAACACGATATCCAATCGTCTTTAACCAGAAATTTGTACTTGTTATCCTTCTTTGCTATTGTCATCACTTTTCTTGCCTTGTATCCACTTTATTAGTTGTACAGTCTATTAGCACCTCCCCACCCTCTCACCCCACCGCAACACAAATACTATACTTTAACATTAATTCTATTTGGAAAAATAAAATTAATGAAAATAAACCGAAAAGGAAAATAATATATTGTAAAATTGACAAATATTTTAATCATAATATGCTTTCATTTTTTAAATGTTTAGAGCATAAAATATTCTTCAAAATTTAATAATCTCTCATTTTCAGGACTTCACCAATTTTTTTTTTTTGGTGGTGGTGATGGGGGGGGGGGTCACTGGAAGATAAATTATTTTTAAAGAAATTTTATGTGGTTAACGGCTCTAAAATGTTGGAATGACTCGAAAACGGATCATTTTAGGTTAAATTTATACGAAACTAGTCCCTCACCTTAAATTTAAAATATTTATCATTTCACATGAAATCATCTAAAAGAAAAAGTAGAATCCTATTTGAGCGGGGGAGGGGCAGTTAAGAGTCTTTATTTACTTTAAATATTAACATTTGTTTTTAATTTAACAAACTTAGTATTTCCCCTTTATGTATTGTATCTCGTGAGATTTTTATCTACATTTTTTTTTCTTGTGCCATTTTTCTAAGTTTTCCACTGTCATTTTTACCTGTGCCATTTTTACTCCCCTCTCTCTCTCTATCTCTATCTATCTATCTATCTATATGTAATTTATATATATATATATATCTTTATAATGTATGAATGTGTGTGTGTGTGTGTGTGTGTGTGTGTGTATGTGTGTGCGTGTGTGTGTCTGGTCAGGAATAGGCTCCTATATGGTTGACTATTTTAAAAAAACTGATCACATATAATGATAGAGGATGTATCGAGACACAGGAATGGGTATGTTTGATCTGGCAGAACGGTGGTTCATTAAAATTGTGGGGTCTGCGTTCGCGCCTGGTCCACAAAGTATGGAAATAAAAAATTAAAAAATTAAAAAAAACGTTTACAAGTGTTTTTGATATAGATGTACATAAGAATACTTTGATAAGTATGTTTTAACTTAAATAGGGATGGTATAATAAAATTATGGGGTCTGCGTTCATGCTTGACCTCGATAGAATGGAAATACGCACAAACTTTAATAAAGACTTTTCATATCTATCTGCATAAGTATACTTTGATAATTATGTTTCAGTTTGAAGAAATATGGTATGATAAAATTATGGGGTATTCGTTCACGCCTGACCTCCATAGAATGGAAATATGTCACAAAGTTTAACAAGGTTTTTTAATATAGATCCACAGAATATTGTGATAAGTGTTTCAGTGTGAACAGGTATGGTATAATAAATTATGGGGTTTATCTATTTTATTTTCACTTTCATCATATTTTGCTTTGGTTTTGATACCCCCAAATTCGAAGCTAACTCTTTACAGCCCTTCCTTTTCATAACCTATCATACTTTCATAAATCAGAGTCCATTTTCTGTAGGCTGTTTTTGAACCCAGTCAACGGCGGGTACTTTTGCTAGTATATATATATATATATAAGAACAAGTAGTTAATAAAACATGTTAAAAAACACTTTCAAAAAGAGTTAAAAACATATTTAATTTTGAAAAGGAAACACTAAATAAGTGGATAGTCCTTAATCCATGGAGTTTCGAAAAATACTTTCTTTCTCATCAGAGGGTAGGATTTAGCAAAATGCAGGATCGGATTTTGCTTGCAAAAATATTTGATGAAACTACAAGTAAGTCATAGATCTTACTTGATAAGAAAAAGTGAAGCAGAAGGAATAGGGTGAATAAAAAGTGATTTCACGTGAATGGATAGTCTGGTGAAGGGTAAAATATCCAATTGGATTTTACTTGTGCAAATGGAAATTTAACTAACTTTCTTGGATTCTGCATCTTTGGATGGATATATATATATATATATATATATATATATATATATATATATATATATATATATATATATATATATAAGTTTGTGTGTGTAGCAGGGTTGCCAAGTTGGCTTTTTTAAGGCCAAATTTTGCGAATTTGGTCTTCAAAATTTCTGTTTGGCCATTTTTCAAATTTGGCTTGTTGTAGGGCCAGTTGTCTGGGAACAATCGACCCAACAACTAACAAGGTAGACACAGGCAAACGGTAAACAGCAAAAAGGTAAAGAAGAATAACAGACACAGGTTGTTTGGTTAAAGGCGAGGGTTCACCTTTTATTTTTTTAAAGGAAGCAAAAAAAAAAAAAATAATCGTTGGATCTGGATACTGGTCGCCTGGAAGGTCGGGAAACAGGTACTCTAGACGTAGTGTGGTTCAGGGTTGCTCGCTGGGTCTGGAACAATCAGCTGGACGTCTAGGTGGTCCGGAACGGATCGTGGACACTGAGAACGGAGGGTCAGTGTTAAGGAACGTGCGACACTGGAAATGGAGGATCAGTGTTAAGGAACAGACAACACTGAGAACGGAGGGATCAGTGTTTAGGCATGGACGACACTGAGAACGGAGGGATCAGTGTTTAGGAATGGACAACAGTGAGAATGGAGGGATCAGGATCAGTGTTTAGGAACGGACAACATTGAGAACAGAGGGATCAGTGCTTAGTCACGGACAACACTGAGAACGGAGGGATCAGTGTTTAGGAACGGACAACAGTAAGAACGGAGGGATCAGTGTTTAGAAACGGACAACACTAAGAACGGAGGGATCAGTGTTTAGGAACGGACAACACTGAGAATGGAGGGATTAGTGTTTAGGAATGGACGACACTGAGAATGGAGGGATCAGTATTTAGAAACGGACAACATTGAGAACGGAAGGATCAGTGCTTAGGCACAGACGACACTAAGAACGGGGGGATCAGTGTTTAGGCACGGACGACACTGAGAATGGAGGGATCAGTGTTTAAGAACCGACGACATTGAGAATGGAGTCATGTGCAAGCAAGGTGGCAGGCAGGCCTGTAGGAGACACCAAGGGCTAGAAAGCTGCAGGAGTGATCTGGAGGCGCTGGAGCGAGCTGAGAGGCACCAAGGGCTGGAAAGCTGCAGGAGTGAGCTGGAGGTGCTGGAGCAAGCCGGGAGCACTGGAGACTGGAAGTGAAGTTCGCTGCTGGTGTGTCTCAGGAAGCAAGCAGTAGTGAATCGCATTTGTGAAAAAACTTATTAGCCCTGATAAGAGCTGTTTGAATTGCTGTTCAGACTGGCTGCTCCTGCTGCTGGTGGGTTTGGACAACGCGACTGGTAGCGTCAGTCATTGCTCCCTGGGCGAGTTGCCCTGACTTGGCCAGAATGAGCTGTATTCACTTTGCTGGCGTAATATTAGTGAGGTTGGTCCCCATGAAAACAAACAAACGACTCTATTTAATTCTTGAACGAAATTTATGCAATCAAGAGTAGATTGGGAGTTTGTTGATTCCATCTAAATTAATTTCGTCTAAAGGGTAAAAATTAAATTGCTTGTTTTGTTGGTGTTTTGTTGATATATGTTCATGCGTTTCACTCGTGCTTAACCGTATGTTTCACTCGTGTTTGGCCGAATGTTTCACTCGTGTTTGGTGAATGCACTCGTGTTTAGAGAATGTTTCACTCATGTTTGGCGAATGTTTCAATCATGTTTTGCAAATGTTTCACTTGTGTTTGGCGAACATTTCACTCGTGTTTAGCTGGTAAGAGAAGGAGCTGGGGCGAAGAAAGAAAGAAGGAAAAAAAATGAAGGGGGTGATTTGAAACCGCGACAAGGCCATCTCCCTGGATAATTGATCGTTATCAATTAATAATAGATAAACATTTTGTATTTGCTTAGGAAGGTAACCTTTCTTCCACGACGGGTGTGTCTAGTTGAAGGGATGGGCACTTCTGGAGTTTGATCTGTCTCTTGGCGGGCTGGCTGCGATTGTGTTGTTGTTGAGGCTGGTTCGGTGTCTGGGTGAGTTAAGATGGGTTTCGTCCCTTGTGATGCCATTTCCAGGAAAGCTGGTTTAATCCTGTTGATGGAAATGGTGTCGGTCCGATTTCCTCGGTTGATGGTCAGGTATTTCTAAGTACGCTGCAAGACTTTAAATAGACCCTGGTATGTTGGTGTTAGTGGTCTCTTTACTGCATCATTTTGTACAAAAATGTATTCACAGTCCTGCAGCTGGTGAGGGACGTGGACGGTCGATGATGATGGTTGCCTGGGTGGTGAGTACTGGAGTTGGGACATTTTATAGTGTAGCTCTTGAGTGAAGGGGCTTGTCGAAGTAAGATTGGGCGTGGTGTCCTCGAAGTATTGGCTGGGTAGAGAAAGTGCTGTGCCGAAGTCTACTTCTGCTGGGGAACAACCTTTCAGTGAATTTCGGATTGACAAGAGAATCAAAGGTGGCTCGTCCACCCAGTTGTTGGTGGGGTGTCTTGTGGTCAGAGAAGCCTTCAGTGTTTGGTGGAATCTTTCCACGAGGCCTTTGGCACAAGGATGATATGTTGTAGTCTTAATGTGCTTGACGCCAAGTAGCTAGGTGAACTCCTGGAAGAGTAGGGACTGAAACTGTGCACCGCGGTCTGTGGTGATTATGCTGGGCATGCCAAATACCGCAATCCACTCTTGAAGCTATGTTAGCTGAGGTGTCTCTGATGGGGACTGCCACTGACCACCTGAAGAAACGGTCCACAACAGTGAGGAGGTACTGGTAATTCTGGCACATTGGAAGAGGTCTGACTATGTCAATATGGATGTGACTGAAGCGAGCATCGGGATTGCTGAATGTGCCTGGTGGGGATTTTGTGTGTCTGTGTACCTTGCATTTTTGGCACTCAAGACACGGTGACATCCAATTACGGATGTCAGAGTTCATATTAGGCCACACAAAGTGATCGGTGATAAGTTTTCCTGTGGACCATTTGCTGGGTGTGACATTCCATGGAGATAGTTGAAGATCTGCCTCCGGAGTGCTGGAGGTATATAAGGTCTGGGATGGCTCAGTTTGGTGTCGCAGTATATGGTTCTGCTACTGAAAGGGGCCGGGAATTTCTTTAACTGCAAGGATGTGTTTGCCAACACATCTGGGAGGGTTGCATCGGAGTCCTGTGCCTCTGCTATCAGGTTCTGGCTGGGTCAGGAGGTTTGAACATAAATCTGTGGTAAAAGTCTACCATGCCCAAGAAACGCTGTAGTTGTTTTATGTATGTCGGCATGGAAAAATCCTGTATCGCCTCTATTTTAGCCGGAAGTGGAGTGATTCCATGTGCATCGGTATGGTGTCCTAGGAAGTCTATGTGCTGTGCTCCGAATTCGCACTTGTCTGGGTTGATTCAGAGCCCGTAGTGTTTCAGAAGGTGAAACACTTTTTCCAGGTGTTTTGCATGGGCATCCACATCTCTGTTGGCCACCCAGATGTCGTCTATGTAGGCATAGACGTATGGCAGGCTACAAAGAACTTTGTCCATAAGTCTTTGGAAAGTCTGGGCTGCGTTACATAGTCCGAATTTGAACATTCTGAAAGGGGTTGTAACGGCTGTCTTATGAATGTCCTCTGGGGCAACTGGTACCTGGTAATATACCTTGGTCAGGTCGATCATTGAAAAGATACGAGCCCTCTGCAGGCCTGATGCAAAGTTGCGTATGTGTGGAATTGGATACCGGTCGGGCACCGTGGATGCATTTAGTTTTTGGTAATCCACGCAGACTCTGAACTTCCCATCAGGCTTGGGTACCAAATGTAGTGGTGATGCATATGGACTGTCGAAAGCCTTCTTGGCATATGCCAACTTGTGTGGGGGGAGTCGTCGTGGCCGTGTGAATGCGGGTTGTCCAGTGGTCTTTATGTGGTGCTGGGTCTGATGTTCTTCCGTGTTGGTAGGTTTAATAGGCTGAGTGATGTCCTTGTACTGGTGCAGGATTTCCACGTAGTGTGGGTCGTGTTGTGTTGCTACGCTAATCCCGGTTGAGTTCCAGCTTGATGGGGTCCCTGTAACCTTGAGAGACGTGGTGTTGTCGGATAGGGTCCTTGTTTCAGCACCGAGCAAGGGGGTCTTGACACTTGCCACGGTGAAAGACCACTTGAAATCATGCCTGAGGTTAATGTTTAGTGTTAATTCTTGGTCCCCATAGGTTTCTATAATGGAACCGTTTGCTGCCCAAAGTTGAAATGGGGCGGGTCTTAGGGTTGACTTGTTGGTGGTCTCTTCGGTAGGTCCTTTCCACTTGGTGGACTCTTTCGTGGGTATCATCCACTCGTTCATGGCTGTTGTCTACTTGGTGGACTCTTTTGTGGCCCCGGGAATAAATCATCCATAGGCCTTGGAGGATCGGCTGCACCGGTGTCAACTAAGAATCTTAGGCCGTTGTTATGGTCCCACACATAAAAAAGACGACTGTGCATCAACAGGGGTCGTCGCCGTTGCCTGCTAGTTTCCCTGTGTCCTTTGGTGTATGCAGGGAGGTTGACACTTGCGGGCGCTATCCCCGAAATGTTGGTGGTACCAGCATTCATTAGGGTTATAGCTCCGTCTCTGACTCAAACTGCGGGTACGGCTTCTATAACATGTGCGTGGGGCTGGGCTTCGACCATGAGCATGGGCGTCTGGGCTTCGTTGCCTCTGGAGTAGGGCGAGTTTCAGTTCTTGCAGTTTGGCTCTCATCTGAGCCATCTCCTCTTCAAAATGCTGGGAAGGATTTTGTGGGCTGTTGTCGTCTTGGTGGACTCTTTTGTGGGTATCATCCACTCGTTTGTGGCTGTTGTCTACTTGGTGGACTCTTTCGTAGCCCCAGGAATAAACCTTGTCAGCCGAATCGGCCAACACTTCCAGGGGAGTTTCTATAGGAACCAGGGCCAGGACTTGGGTGATGTTTGAGGGCAACCGATCCATCCATAGGTCTCGGAGGATAGGTTCGGCCATGGTATTGTTTCCGAGGTGACTCTTCATAACCCGCAAGAGCTGGGATGGAGTTCTGTCGCCCAGAGACATGTGAGAGAATAGGTCTCTAATGAGATCTTCATCTGAGCGGCCTGTCCGCTTGAGGATGGCATCTTTGAGGTGGGTGGGCGGGAGATGTTCTGGTGTGTTCATTAGGATGTCCTCCACTTCTTTCACGACGGTTGCAGGAAGAGCCTGTACCAGCGAGGCATATTAGGTTTCCTGGCGTGTGACTCTCCTGGGTGCAAATATCGCCTCAAGTAGCATAAACCAACTCCTGGTGTTCACTGGATTATATGGCGGATTATATGGTGGAAGTTGGATTATATGGCGGAAGCTGGATTATATGGCGGAAGTTGGATTATATGGCGGAAGTTGGATGAGTGGAGCTGATGAGTTGATTTCAGGTTCTTCGGTGCCTTGTGTTGAGATTAATTTTTCTCTGAAATAAAGTTCAATTCTCACACGTGAGAATGCAACAACAACTCAGTTGATAAGTTCTTATCAGAAATGTGGTGACAGTTTACAAGAAAGGAACACAACCAAGCAATTGATATTAAAGTAATTTTACTGGGTGAGCAAAAATAAGATCTAATGTAGGAAGAAAACGGACAATTGCACAGAATGATGAAGATGATTAAGGTTTGTGAAAATGTGCGTCACTAGAACTTATCTGAGTTCGGATAACAGATGCACTCATACTTCAATTCTGACTCTTTTCGTGTAGGCGGTTAACAGTTCTGCTTCATCATATAAATGGGGCTGAATACTGGCTAACTTCTTACTGCCGTCTTGGGATGTCCGGAAAGAAGACAATATTCAATGGGTAACGTGAAGTAGAAGTGGGGTGGCTTTCAGTGACTGCCGTCATGGGCTTCACACTGAATGCCAATCTCCAGCTGGGGTCGAAAAAGAAGCTGACGCAAAATCTCCCAAGGTTTTTATAGGTTAATACACGTGACCCCTAAGGGGGTGGGGGTAGGAGATCACTGCTAGCCAATCCACAGAGCATAAGAGGGACAAGCACCATTAGCAGGAGGAGCTACATAAATAAATTCCAATATATTCCCGACTTAGAAGAATAATGCTATGAAAATTTCATAGCATTATATTAGGGTACTTGAAAGTTCAGTTAATAAGTAAATAAGTTTTAGAGGGCTTAACAGTAATGTCCAAAGGGAGGGTTACAGCTTGATGTATGTGTAATTTGTATATGATAAACATTCATGTACATCATAGAGAGGGTGAAAATGAAATGTTAGCGTTTTTAAATTGATTTTTAGTTGAGTTTTTTTTGTAATGTTTTATATATATATATATATATATATATATATATATATATATATATATATATATATATATATATTAATTAAACTTGTAATTAATAGTAAATATATGGATCATCTGAGTGATTTTTCCTATTTTTTTTTACTAACTGTTCTTCTTGGCTGCGATGATGTTTAATTGCGTCCATTGGTTATAACAGAGGCATCATCAGTGACCAGCTCTTCAGTAGTTGAGCTGGAGATATTTATTTTCTCCCCTTCGGGCATGGTAGGGTGGTAGTCATGCGTGAGGGATAATTCTAATGGATACAAATGTTTTATGGAGTGGGTTTGTATCAATCCATCTCCTCTTTTTCCTCGAACTGACCGAATCTTGTTGTCATCTCCTGGGAAGTGTTCCAATATCCTCCCAAGTTGCCAATAAGGTCTAGGCTTTGCTGGATTCTTTATAAGAATCACATCATTTAGTTTTATCTTATTGGAGAAATTTATTTGGTGCAAATCTTTGCAGCTTTCTCTGAGGCCGAGTAAGTACTCTTTGTATCACAATTCTCAAAATTTTTCCAAGGCTCTTTCACGCCTCTGTGAGGTCAGTTCTTGTTAGGTCAGTTTTCATTTTATCTGAAGCCTTGGATTTTACAACAAGTCCACTGTTTACATTAGGACAAAAGAAATAATTGGGGATTATTATTTGGAGATTATTATCTGATGAACATCTGTAAGTGAGAGGTTTTGAATTAACTGCATTTTGTGTGCCGCTAAGAGATGTCAAGAGCTCAAAGTATTTGACTTGGGCTTGACCGATGCTTTTATACAAACATTCCTTCACCACCCGTATCAAGTGCTCGCATATGCTTCCTACCCAAGGTGAGTACAATGGTATTTTAACATGTTTGATTCTGCAGCTTTTGAATTTCTTCCCAAACTCAGAAGATTGCACATGATGTTCCATCACGTCTCCTCCCAATGATCTGGCGTTGTCGCTGTAGATGCAAGCTGGTACACCATGAGTGTTGGTGAATCTGATCAAAGCTTGGACAAAGGCTGCTGCAGACATGTCTTCTACAAGCTCTATGTGGATTGCCCTTACGTTTAGGCAAGTTAAGATCAGTACATCTTTTTGCACTTTTTATCTTGGTTAACCCACAAATGACCTGTGTAATCTATTCCTGTCTGTTTGAAAGGCTTTATGAAGTTAACCCTGTGCTTTGGCAGATTTGTGATTTTCGGGTATTTGAAAGCCAATTTGTTGAATCTTTTACACATGAAGCATTTTGACAATACCTTCATGCGGTGTGCAGTGATGGCAGTGAAGAGGAGGAAGTTGAGATCCACCGAGAAGCTAACGATGACCCCTAATTCGACTTAGCCCCACATTGCGGTTCTTTACAACTGGGAGAGAATGTCTGTAATGAACCTGAAAACATCAACCCCCCAAGAAGTTGTCCCCCAGAGGCCTCAACGTGAGAGGGGGAGGCCTGCTTGGGTGAAGGATTATGAAGTGTCTTATTGATCTCGAAGATCAGGGGGGCGTGTAGAGAATATGCGAAAGGAAAAAAAAAGGTTCCATTTAAGGCTAGGTTATGGTTAGAAACAAAAACAAGAAAAATAATATATGACGTACCGGGCATATCTGCATTGCTCTTTGGGAAAGAAGAAGGAAAGGATGACTAGCTCATTTATATGCACGAAGGGCATCTTGGGAAGGCAGTGCATGATGAGAGAAGCTATTTTTTTTTGTTGTTGTAGTGTTATCATAGAACTACTTTCATACATGTAACAAGTAAATTATGGTGTATGAATATCGATGTCAACCACCTAATACATACATATTCGACAACATGGCGTAGACCTCTACACACGTACATTCAATCTCTCTTATTATGTAAATATGTCAATAAAGTTCTATATTAAATAAAACCACAACTTGGTTATCAATTACTTATAACAACAAACTTAAACTAACGACATGGTGGCAGCGAAATGGATACGGAACATTTATAACAGTTAAAAAAAAAAAAACTCACTCAGTTGGATTGACTAGTCGCAACCGACAACAAAAAAAAAAAAAAAAAAAAAAACTCACTCAGTTGGATTGACTAGTCGCAACCGACAACAGATAACGAAGCAAAAAACAAAAAAACAAAAAAATAACTCGACAACAGATCAGAAAGGAAAAACATTTCTTTCACAAAAGACAAAACTTCAGAAACAGACACGAGAGAAAAAATACGTTTACAAAAGACAAAATAAGGCAACAGACACGAGAGCAAAAATCAGTTTACAAAAGACAAAACTTCTGCAACAGACACGAGAGGAAAAATACGTTTACAAAAGACAAAACTTCGGCAACAGACATGAGAGGAAAAATATGTTTACAAAAGACAAAACAAGGCATGTAAACCAATTTTCATTAATTTACCCACCTGTGCATTTTATAAAATTTTGCTGTCATTCTCGTATATGCTATAAACACGTGTGAATTTTTGCACAATAGCAGACATTTTGAATTTTTGTCAACTGTTGTTAACGTATATGTTCCCGTAAACACGTGTGGATTTTCGCACACCGGCAGACATATTGAATTTTCTATTTATCGAAAAAATACATAGCCGTTAATAATAATGTCTGCCAATAATGACATTATTCCGTTTATGGACTGGGAAACGCCAAATCCAGCGGAAACATTTAAACTTTTTAAACAGAGACTAGAACTATATTTTGCTATAAACAAAATAAAAACCGACCAACAAGTGAATTACATACTACTAAAGACTGGCAACGAAGGTCTAAAAAAATTTAACACTTGGAAATTAACAGGTGAGGAAAAAAGTTCTCCCGACACCATTTTTAATAAATTCTTGGACCATTTAGAACCTAAAGAAAACTTTAGGATTAACAGACTAAAACTAATGTCTTATAAACAAAAAAAAATGAGACATTAGACGACTTCGTCAATAGATGTCGTCAACTTACGTTAAAATGCTCACTAACTGACACTGAACAAGAACAGCGAATTATAGAACTAATTATTGCGAGTACCCCAATTGTCGAATTCCAGAAAGAACTACTACGAAAAGATAATACGCTAACACTGGATGAAACCATCCGAATTGGTAAAACGTACGAAGCAACAAACGCACATATTAAACAGCTTAGAGAGATGTTAAACACCAATAACAAGGAGGACAATAGCGCCAATACTGACATACAAGCAATTACAAAATATAAACAAAATAGAAAGACAAACAACTGCCTTAATTGCGGAAAAAGTCACGAACGTCGACGTGAAGCATGCCCAGCATTTGGTTCCAAATGCAAAACGTGTGGAAAATATAACCACTGGGCAACAGTATGTTTATATAACAGAAGATCAAGGTCAAGGTCGCAAAACAGAGACCGTGGAAAACAAAAACCATTAAACATGAACCAGACCAAGAAAAAACACTTCATCCAAACTGATATATTATCCAGGAACAACAGCCAGGAACTAAATGAACAATTCGAAAATTTAACTTTTCCACCATTAGCACACCCTCTCAAATACAGATAGATGAAGCCTTCGCTTATATAAATATAAAATTACCTAATCGAAATGGGACTCACAGACTACGAATTAAAGTCGATACCGGAGCCCAAGGTAATACATTACCAATTCCTACATTCCGTAGAATGTTTCCTGAGAAATTAACCACTGATGGCTTCCCAAAACTAAAAAACAAAGTAAGGACAAAAAACTAATAGCCTACAATGGAACACCGATAAAGTGCTATGGCAATATCAGTATACCATGCAACTACCAAACCTCTAATTGGCACGAAAGCACCTTCTATATAGTAGATGTAAATGGACCAGCAATTCTAAGCTAGCTTATTCACACAAGAAAGATGGAAGCCTGAGAATCTGTTTAGACCCAAGACGCCTTAACATTAACAAAAGACCACACCATGCAACCCCTACAGTGGAGGAGCTAACACACCACTTTGCAGGTGCCAAGCTGTTCTCTAAACTTGATGTCAAAGCTGGTTATTGGTCCATACATTTGGATCAGGAATCTCAGCTGCTAACGACATTCCAATCCCCTTTTGGCAGATACTGTTTCCAGAGATTACCATTTGGGTTAAGTGTATCCCAGGACATTTTTCAAATGAAAATGGATCAGATACTCGAACAAGTTGATGGAGCAATTGGAATTACAGACGACATTGTTGTCTATAGTAAAACGGACAAAGAGCATGATAAGATCTTGTACAGGCTCATGCAAGTAGCTGCAAAAAATGGTCTTGGGTTTAATTCAGCAAAATGCAAAATAAAATCAAAAAATATATCTTTCTTTGGAATGATATATAGTGAAAATGGTGTTAGCCCAGACCTAAAAAAACTTAAAGACTTACAAGACATGCCATATCCAACATGCAAAAAAGAACTACAAGAATTCTTAGGCCTTGTCACATATTTATCACCATTCATCCCAAATTTGGCTGACAAGACACATACATTAAGAGGCTTGTTGAAGAAAGACGTACCTTTTCTCTGGGAAGAGTATACAAGGTATGCTTTGAAACACTTAAAACAATAATCACCAAAGACTCCACATTAACGTACTTCGACACGAATGAAGTACCAATACTGCAAACTGATGCGAGTTTAAAAGGACTTGGAGCAGCATTAATGCAAAACAAAAAACTATTGCATATGCATCAACGTCTCTAACAGACGCCGAGCAACGGTATACATGCATAGAAAGGGAACTTCTAGCAATTGTATTTGGTGTCCACAGATATCATGTTTACCTACATGGACGGAAGTTCAAGGTACACACTGATCATAAACCCTTGGTCATGATACTACAGAAACCACTGACCAGTGCACCTCCTAGGCTACAACGAATGATGACCAAATTACAGGGATACCAGATATAAAGTCGCCTCCCTAGTACTCAAAACACTGACATGATCGACTTAGATATTCGAGTTGACTTGGTGAGATTCAGGAGCGAACGCCTGAATGAAATAAAAAAGGAAAGGCTGATCCAATACTCAACCAATTACATGAAACCATAACAACAGGATGGCCAGACTCAATTAAGGAAGTACCACCGACAATTCGGTCATACTGGTCATACAGAGATGAGTTATCTGTCAGTGATGGCATAATCATGAAAGGCTCAAGGATTATTATCGCTGAAAACCAGCAGAAAACTATCCTGGACCAACTACATTACAGCCATCAAGGTATCGAAAAGACACGTCTGCAAGCTAGAGATACTGTATACTGGGAGCGAATTAACACTGATATTGAGAACATGATCAAAAAGTGTTCAATATGCCAGGAAAACCTCCCAGCACAACCAAAGGAAACTTTACAACCATATGACATCCCTAGCAGAGCATGGGAAGTTGTTGGCACTGACTAGTTCCACTGTAACGACCAGAAATACCTAATAATTGCCGATTATTATAGTAAATTCCCAATCATACGGAAAACTCTGTTCCATCTGCCTGCTTCCCACCGGACTACAACTTGGATGTCTTCAAGTCCAACGTTAACAAATTCCTAATGAACCGCCCCCTTAAGTAAATACTTCATCAAATCTCCACCCTAACGTTAATGTACTTGCAATAACCCTTATCCCTGAGTGGCTTCCGGGCCTTGATAAGTGGTGATCACTGTGTAAAAAAAAAAAAAAAAAAATGAATGGCATGGCCACAAGCAACATGGTCATATCAACAATAAAGCAGATATTTTCAGAACATGGTATTCCCACCAGAGTTATTAGTGATAACGGACCACAATACTCCAGTGAAGCATTTAAAGAATTTGCTCAACAATGGCAATTCGATCATATCACATCATCTCCAAGGTTTCCTAAATCAAATGGTTTTATTGAACGACAGATTCAAACCATTAAAAGAACAATAGTCAAAGCAAAGCAAGCAAGAAGAGATGTTAACCTTGCAATGCTGTGTTTAAGAACAACGCCTATCAGTCACAAACTTCCAAGCCCAGCTGAACTTCTAAACAGTTGCATCATGAAATCGAACCTGATTGCAAAAATCACGAATCACGGATTTCCCAACCGTGACCATATCCATGAAGAACTAAAACACAGACAGGATATACAAAAAACCTATCACGACAAAACAGCCCATGACTTACCAGCAGTTGTCCCTGGACAACACGTACGTATGTGGGATAACCAAACTGGAAAATGGAAACCAGCAACAATTCTCAGCAAATGTACAGAACCTAGATCGTACATCTTCAAATTGCCAGATGGATCGTCAAAAAGACGTAACAGAGTCCATATCAAAGCAGATGGAAAAGCAACCCATAAACATGTTCACTTCAGTGACCAAACCCAATCTCAATCTGGACTCCCTAACACAAGCATCTCAAACCAAATAAACACTAAGAAACACACACCAAACATAACAAGACATGGTCGTGAAATCCATAGGCCAAACAGATTTAAACAATAAATATCTGAACAATGTGTACTACTTTTCTGCCTTCTGGTAAGAGGGATGTAGTGTTATCATAGAACTACTTTCATATGCGTAACAAGTAAATCATGGCGTATGAATATTGATGTCAACCGCCTAATACATACGTATTCGACAACATGGCATAGACCTCTATACACGTACATTCAATCTCTCTTATTATGTAAATATGTCAATAAAGTTCTATATTAAATAAAACCACAACTTGGTTATCAATTACTTATAACAACAAACTTAAACTAACGACAGTTGTCTCTTCCTTTTTTTTTTTGATAGGAGGATATAAAAGCCAGGAAAAATTCCCTGCAAGAAACACAAAAAGAAAAGAGTCGTGAACATCTTCTCTTGAAAAGTATTTTGTGTTGCTGGCGTTCAGATTGTGTGGTGTGACATTGGTGGTGAGAGGCCAGGTGTGGTCGATTGGAAAAGAAGAGGGCAGAAACGTGCTGTTGTCGAGCAAGTGACTCACTCCTTCCCGAACCCCAGAACCGAATCCTGATCGTAACCTCACAGACATGTCTTCCACAAGCTCTATGTGGATTGCTCTTACGTTTAGGCAAGTGAAGATCAGTACATCTTTTTGCACTTTTCATCTTGTTTGACCCACAAATGACCTGTGTAATCTATTCCTGTCTGTTGGAGAGGCTTTATGAAGTTAACCCTGTGCTTTGGCAGATTTGTGATTTTCGGATATTTGAAAGCCAAGTTGTTGAATCTTTTACACATGAAGCATTTTGACAATACCTTCTTTACTGCCTTGCCTGGGGCATCCAAAATCTAGAAAGTCTCAATTTAGTTAAAGTTGCCCCAATGCCAAGATGCTTACATTTATCATGGCAATCGTTGATTAGCAGTTCTGTTGATGAAGATTATGTTTAGCCAATAAAATAGGATGGATCAATTCGTATTCATAGATTGAAGTTTGGGCTATCCTACCATCTGTTCTTATTATCCCTTCTGCAGTCAAGAACCCTTGATGAGCCAAGGAGAGTTATCCTTGGGATCTTTAAGGGAAGTGATTTCCTTCTGGAAGGTTTTCTGCTGCATAGTTTTAAAAAGCACAGTGGTCAGGATCTGGGGTTGGATCATTGTGTTTTAGTATGTTTTTAAATTTGAACACAAATGTTGTGGCCTTTATCAGCTTTGACAACTTTGAGTATCGTTCATCTGGTATAACGGGTTCTATCTTAGAGTCTGAAACCGTGGTGTGTAGCACCGAAGATTGAACTATCTCTTTGTTTTTGGAGCTCAAGCAGTCCAGACTCCTTTTAGGCCAATTGATAGGGTTTTCTGCTATTCATTTTGGACTTGATGTCCAGTATTGAAACATTTGTTGGAAGTTATCCAGAGAGATCCCCCGTGATAAAGGATCCGCGTGATTTTCTGCTGAGGGAACATACTTAAATTGTATGTCTAACGAATGTTTCTGTCTGATTTCCATACACCACAAATCCATAGACATTGGGTGATGCATCACAAAAAATGTACAGAGTTGCTGGGATTTCCTAGTTAATTGCTTGCCTTGGAAATTTCAAGTCACTTAGGCCTGCCAAATCCCCTGCCAAGGAGGACCAACGTTCCCGTAAGGGGTCTGACATCACTTCATCCCAGTCTAGTTTTAGGGACGATAACTCATGCAGGAGTACCTTTGCTCTGACCGTCATGGGGATACACAGAGATAAGGGATCAAAGACTTTTGCTGTTTGAGACAACACACCTCTTTTGCTATTTACACTGTTGTCAACCCCTGTGTTAGAGATTTTCAAGGTGTCTAATTTTGGGTTATATTTATAACTTAGGACCTTTTCCCAATCACTGTCATGTTGAACAATTCTGTCATCCTTCTCCATTTGCGATTTGAGTAATTCACAATTCGAGCTTCATGATCTTAAATCAAAGCCACCTTTCTGCAGATGGTAAACTATTTCTATATAAAATTTGTGTAGTTCTTCTGGAGAATTGCTAATTTTACAAAGATTGTCCATGTAAAAATTATTTTTTATCATTTTTGTGCACATGTCATCTTCAAACTGCTCCACATGATATCGCAGAACATACAAGAGTATGAAGAGCTGGCATTAAAGCCAAAGATTAGTGTTGTATACTTGAAGCAAAGGAGATTGTCCCCTTCCTTCGGAAAAAAGAAGAATCTGTTTTTATCCTTCTCAGAGTTGAGTCTGAGGAATGCCTTCCTGATGTCTGCTAGCAGAAAATATTTTTTTTTGATAATAAATAAAACCTTTCATTGAGTATGTCCAAATATTTGAAAGTTCTATATTTTTTTCTAAAGTCGGTTTGAAAATTATTAACTTCATGGCTATTAATGAAATTAGCTGTGACTGAGCGGTATATATTAAAATTGATTGTTTCTTTTTAGAATTATAAACAAATAATTTTTACATGAGAATATTTGTCAAAAATATTTTTTTTAATTTATTTACTTGCCCCCCCACGAGGACACAGTTAGACACAAAGTCGGTTTTTGATGTGGGAAAATTTAGCTCCCCAAAAAGGGGCACTCTGGATAGGAACAAAAATAAAATAAAAATTGTCTCGGTCATGAAGGATTTCTCCTCCACTGACCAAATGAAGTGTAGCATCAGAACAGATACTACACTGTGATTATTATTGTAAATGTTTGTTTACTATCTGTTGTTAGATTTTAGCAATAGTTTACATTATGGTATGAATGTTTTCTTTAATTATGTTTTTAAGTATGTGAACATCATTTTCGGCCTGAGGATGTAATAAAGAAGTCAAGATTCAATGATAAAACGTTGTGAAATAAACACGCAAGATGAGAACATTAGTCCAAATAATCTCTAAAGTTCCAAAAAATAACAAAAAAAAATTTCCTAACTTCATAATTCAGTTTTATCAGTATTAAATTGCATATTGCTTTAAAATTACTTAATTTTACATAGATAATATTTATATTTTATATTGAATAAAGTTCAGTTTAAGTATTAATCGAACTGTGTTCCTTTTTCTTTTTAAAAATGTTTTATTGCTCTTTTTCAAATGGCCCTCATATATTACTGACAGTCTGCCAAATCTTACCTACATTGCCTGCATGTATTTTTGCAGTTAACAGGCCTTCTTCTTACTCTCGGTGGCCGTGCTTTCAGTGACTGCTGTCGTGGGCTTCTCACTGAATGCCAATCTCCAACTGGGATAAAAAAAGAGGCTGGCGCAAAATCTCCCAAGGTTTTTATATAAATATTTTTTAATAGTAATTATGAAAGAAAAAGACATAATTAAGTAATTTAAAAAGTAGTTCAGCTGTCAAAGCTTATAGATTTTTTTAATTTTGGCTTTTTTTCTTTTTTTTTCTCAATTCATGGATTGGCATGAGAAAAACAGTCCCGAAATCAACATCTGCTAACATTTGTCATATCATCAGGAAATAATCTTTTTCTAAAGACTAAAGCCCCCCCCCCCCGCATTGAAGAAATCTCACACCTAAATGTTTGAATTTGTTTTCACACTTATTTATTAAACGTTTATATGGGACCTCTCAGATAGTTCCCAGTTGAGTATGAAACCGTTCTGGAAACATATTTTTTAGTGCCGGCACCTTGCCTCTGTTCAGTCAGGTTACTCAGTCACTGAGTATATCTCCTCTGAAATAATTTATGTTTGTATTTTTCATATGGAATTCTTTAAACCTAATGCTTTGAAATTAATTGAATCAATTTATGGAAATTTAAAATCTTATAACTGTTAAATTATCTCTTAAATAGCTGTTTAAAGTTGTATTTAAAAAGAAATGTTTAAAAATAATCTTATACTTATAGTAAGTCCCAAATGTTTCATTAAAAATCTATAATTATAGATTTTCTAACTATCTTGGATTAATAGACACATTTGTCTTAATGATGACACAGATTTTCTTTCCAAGAAAATCTACTTTTAGAGTTATGACTAAAATTAAATTTATCAATATTTTAGAGATATTTTAAGTTGAACCACTCACTCCATGAGTAAATTTGGTATTGTGGCGACTGAAATAATTCTTCTCTAAGAATATGATGGACGAATAGAGTAGACAAATAGGTACTTTTGTGCAAATTGTATCAATAAAAATGGCATGGGAAAATTGGCACTAGCAAAATGGTAAAATTGGTTAAATATGGAAAAAAAATAGCAGCAGTGAAAGATATAGATAAAAATCTCATAAGTTTATGAAAATCTTGGATGCAATGCATAAAGGGAAAACATTAAGAACTTTGGCAAATTAACAATATATCTATATTTAAAAGTAGATGTAGAGTCTCAGCTCTTAACCAATTATCTTTCAATCATGCCACCATCTTAGAAATCCTTCGATTATACGAGCATATTTATTCATTTTAATGTTTTCTTCAGATTTCATGTGTAATACTAAATAGATCCTAACTCCAAAGGGTTAATTATGTCACAATCTTAAAAAAAATTATATCGCCTATAAAAATTTCTTTTATCGTAATATCGTGAATCAATGCTAACATTAAAGTGTAGTAGTATTCTTCTGATACTTTGTTTGGTCTTTCCTTGGTCAGTGAAAGAAAAATTCTTCTAAACCGGAGCCTATTTTTGCTATGGGAGATAAATTCTGTGCTTTTTACTTTTTAAGCCGCTTTCATCTGGTTTTACGAATTTGCCAGTCAGACATAGAGATAGAAAAAATTAACTATCCTAAAAAGTTATGATGGCCCGAAAATATTTAATTTATATGTGAAACTAATTATTCATAAAGTATTTCTTTTCTGGGTGCTCACATGTAATCATTTGAAAAAAAGTAGAATCACATCTTTAGGAGGAGTAGCTGAGTTTCCTCATCTATTTAAGAATATAGATATAATTTAATTTTAATTTGACAAAATTCTTAATGTTATCCTGGTATTTATCCATAAAAATACACAGATGAAAATATTAGTTCCAAATAAATTAACAAGAAAACACTTTGATATAATTATGTATTAGGCAAAAATAAGTATCTATACCAAAAGTCTTATCGCCCCAGTTTTATATATCAGTGGCAAATCGAAATAATACTATAAAATAATGAAAAAATAATTTTCCTAATTTTTAAACAAAAATAAATAAATAAATTACTTATACCAAATGCTGTATAACTTAATTATCTTATCTGTATACTTTTAACATGCTGCAACTTTTAAGTTTTTTTATATTTCAAAATGTTAAAGACTTCAACCAGAACTAGCGCCCATCATTATCTTAAGGAGAATTGCTTTCCATCACCCTGGAAAATCTTATCATATCGTATGCCCTGTATTTAAGAATTCAGGTGATCGCTCATCTCCCTCTCAGTACAGGCCAATAAATCTCCTGTGCGTCATGAGTAAGTTGCTGGAATCTGTGTTAAATACAGAAGTAATCAACCATCTCAGCAAAAATAACCTTCTTAGTGACACTCAATATGGTTTCCGTTCTGCTAGATCTACAGCAGATGTGCTTACAGTTATATCTCATAGGATTAGCAAATCTCTCGACGGAGGCTACCTTTCTAGGGCAATTGCTCTTGACATATCAAAGGCCTTTGACAGAGTATGGCAAAAAAGGTTTACTTCACAAGATCTCCAGTTACGGTATAGCTGGAAATGTCTTCTCAATTATTAAATCATTTCTCTCTAATAGGTTCATAAGAGTAGTGGTTGAGGGACAGAAATCAGAAGCTCTCAGTATTAATGCTAGAGTTCCTCAAGGATCCATCCTGGGCCCAACTCTTTTCCTGATCTATATCAATGATCTTCCAAATCACATCCTTACATCATTCATAGGCATTTATGCTGATGACACTACTATCTATGGTAGCACATTTAAGACCATAAATGACCAAGTTCTCTCTGATTCTCTCTCCTCTGACTTCGAGCAAGTGGTACAATAGGGAAAGAGGTGGCTTGTTACTTTTAATGCATCTAAAACCAAGCTTTTATCTTTACATCATCAACGTTCTGATCCCCATCTGGCATCAATTGAAATGAATGGCTCTCGTCTTGGGAGGCATCACGTTTTGACAAGCTTCTGGGCTTGACCTTTACTCCTGATTTTAAATGGAACACATACATTAAATCCGTTGCCAAGGTCGCTGGAAAAATGGTCGGATCCTTCTATCGATCCAGTAGATATCTCACTGCTGATGTAATTCTCTATCTATATAAGAGCCAGATACGTCCAAGGATGGAGTACTGTTGCCACATTTGGGCAGGAGCTGCTAGAAAGGACTTATCCTGCCTTGATAGAGTTCAAAATAAACTTCGTAGCCTCGTAGAGGATGTCCTTTTCTCTTCCCTACAACCTCTTTCTCACAGAAGAGATGTTGCGAGTTTGTCTCTGCTTTATCGTTATTTTCATGGCAAGTGCTAATCTGAGCTACAATCTATGGTCCCCCTCACCAAACTTTCACAAGAAACACTCGTCTAGTTGAAAACACTATTAATAATCCCCCTCCCCACTCTTTATCTTTGCCTAAACCTAAACATAGATTCCATGATCAAAGCTTCTTTCTTCGTCTGTGGAATTGTCTTCCGTTTTCCTGTTTTCCAGCTGACTACAATATGGTTGTCTTCAAGTCTAACGTAAACAAGTTTTTGATGAGCCGTTCCATATAAGTTAACAAATTTACTGAATTTCCATAACTAACTATTACTATATTGTCCAATTTCTACTGTACAGTCTTTAACCTTTATCCTCGATGGCCTCTTGGCCTTGATAATGTGGTGATGCCTATCTAAAAAAAAAAAAATGTTAATATGTTCTACGTGATCTTTGCACGCAGGAAAAAAAAAAATAGTGACTTGTAGCTTAATTCATGAAATTTGTAAACAAAATTATTTACTCTATCACTCAGTCCAAAGAATTATGTTTCTCTTTGCTAGTATTGATTAAATTTAAATGCTGTCTTTTACTCTATTATAAATAATGTATATGTTCAAATGTGCCTTTTATACAATGCCATTTTACTCCATTTGAAACTGTTCGAGTAATACATTAGTACATAAATTCAGTTCTACTGACTTGCAGTTCTGCATATTTTGTGTGTATATAAAAAACTCAGAACAACTGAACTTTCTGTTACCTTTCTACCACATTTACCTTTGTTCAGACATTCTATCCTCGTGCACTATCACAAACGTTTATATGCATAGCTGCATTTCAATTCAATAGTTTTTTTATTATCTTGTCTTGGTGTTTTTCATATCTTCTAAAAATAAACTGAATGAGTTAAACCTTACTCATGTAAAAGCCCAACTCACTTCTTTGTTCTCTTATAATTTTTGTGTTTGTCAATCTATCCAATCTCTGATAGTAATTAATGAAAAGTATTTTAAACACATTTTCAGATATATTGAAGATGTTAACTCTCAAATATTTGCATGTTTCCTCTATATGTTTTGTTTTCTTAACGGTGAGGGTGCAAAGTCCTTGTTTGTGAAATTGAAACCGTAGCCTCTTTGATATCATTTTGCGAGAATTAAAAAATATATTTAGATCAATAAATCCACACTGTGAAATAAGTCTATAATTTTTTAAATCGTACTGGAGAACGTTTAAGAAACAATAACATGTGAAAATGTTATCTCCTCTCCATATATAATATTTTGATTGCAAAAATTCCCCTCTGGACCAGAGTACCGTAGGTTTGCAACAACAGATACCACATACAAATTTATTATGTCTAGACAATTAGACACTATCTTATGTAACTTTAGAACCACATTTTAGACACATTTAGTCGTTATAATAAAACCCTACATTTCCTCCTAGGAACAACACCATCACAATCGCAGCATCTTTAGAAGAAGTAGTTCCTATTTCCCCCTACATAATAAGTCCTCCTACTGCCCCCAGTCAAAACCGAGAGGAAATATACACATTCTACAGATATTGTGCTTGCACCTTTCATAACTGGATCATAAACTCATAGACATAACAAAATCTTTCCATTTTCCGATTCAAAAATAATAAATTCTCCCTCCTCAAATTCCACCCATCCTCATTGGCTTAAAGCTGACAATTCGATTATTCAGAAATCTACCTCTTAATACATAAATGAACGCTCCAGAACTTTTCAAATATGGCGACACTCTCTACAAGAAGCAATTGTTTAAAAAAATAAACCAAATAAAAACGTAATAACCACTCATAAACAGAAAATTAAATACTAATAACCTTACACTTACCTATGTTGGGAGTGGGGGCGTGTTGTTAATGTGTAACAACATGCCACTCTCAACCTCCAACAAAAACAAACCCTGAAAAAAAACTATGTATGGTATCATTTTTTATTTTTCGATTTTGGAGATGCTTAGCAAACCTTACATGATGCTATTTTTTGTTTTCTGCCCCCCCTCCCCATAATTTTTTGTTGATTGCGGGTGGTTATCCTGACAATGATTATCAAGGTTACATTTGGGGCAAATACTTCGACAACCCCCTCACAAAATGGACGTTAGCCATTATGTTTGATCTTAGATAAATTATACTTTCGTGTGGAGTATTTTGTTTACTTCTCTTTTCCTAATTCTTTATTGACACTGCACATGACATACATTACGTTTGTTTATGTTTTTTTATAGGTAAATTTTTACCTTAGCTCTACCTCGACACCTTTTTTTAAAATGTCCACTTTTATAGGTTTTCGACTATGCTGATTAAGAAAATCTCATTTATATTTGGGTATAAGTAGTTTTCGAGATATAAAGACCTGTATTATGCACTTTAAATCAGTGGCCGCCAGATTTGTCTATCCGACCGATACTGCCACCTCCCCCCAATTGTTTTGTTGGTTTATAGTATTTGCGAGTGGGTATCCTGACAACGATTATCAAGATTAAATTTTGGGGCATGTATTTTGACCCCCCCCCACACACAAAATGAGGTATGTATTCTGATAGCCGTTCTTAACATGGGGAGGTTGGGGTGTCTATTTCTATTGTCTATTTGTTGTTTCACCTGTATGTCTAGTACTGTGGTGACTTGTTCGAGCCTGACTTTCTACACTCTGAAATACCGGTGTATTTTCTATTAATGGCATCAAGTTGTCGGACAGTCGACCTAACTCTACCAAGGGCATCTTGGTGTGAGCTGCTATCACTGGGGCAATTTGCTGGCAATTTGCTTCGGTAATGAGTGTATAAACTTATGGTGCACTATTTCGTCACTTGCTCCTATTCTGTTTGCAACTGTTAACATCTCCTGGAGGTATATTGACGGACGACCCACCATTACATTTTCACCCCAAACAAGGCACATTGCCACTTTGGTGTAGGGGGCTACTATCAGGGGCAACAACTACTGGGGTACTATGTAGGGGTTTGGGCAGCAAGATGTCGGTTCACGTTGCACTTGAACTTCTACATGTCAGTACAGTTGGGGAAGCAGGGACCTGGAATGGAATTCCAAAGTCTAGCAATTCTGGGGAAGAAACTACTGGAGTAGAAAGATCTTTTACATCTAGGGATCTCTACAGTGTGGGGGTGGGATTTAGCAGCCTGTTGGGTTTGTCAAGGGTGTTCACTTCGTGGAGGCATAAGTGCTTGCAGTTCGTCAGAGCATTCACCATTAAAATACTTGTAGAACAGGCAGAGGGATGCAACGTTTCGTCGATGGGACAGAGGCTGAAACTTAGATGCCAGTTCAGGGCTTATCAGATTCGCGACTCTCTTTTGAACCTTGTCAAGGAGCGACTTCGGCTGAACACTTTTTTAATAGCACAGCTGGGATGAGATCGGGTCCACATGCTTTTGAAGTGTCAAGGTTTTTTATGATAGTATGCACCTGAGCAGGGGTGATTTTCAGATCATCTAGCATGGTGTCTGTCCGCATAGGAAATTCAGGTAGGGGGTGGTTGAAGGGGTCCAGTGTGGAGTTTGAGGCAAACCGACTGGCAAGCATGTTAGCCTTCTCGGTTGCTGAGCAAACAACCTCATGATTTTTGGTTAGTGGGGGAATTGTTGATTGCCCATTATTTACTACACTGTTGTAGATTTTCCAGAAGTCACGAGTTCCTAGTTTTTGTGCTTCAATGTGTTTTTTAGTGGTTTCCGTAAATTCTCTCTTAGCTGTCGCTATTTCTTTCTTAACATTACTTCTAGCTTCTATGTACTTCAGTCTGTTTGAACTGGACTTATGTCGGTTAAATCTGCGGTATGCATGCTGCCTTTGAGCAATGGCAGTAGTGCAAGTCGAAGTAAAACATTGGGGAGAGTGGGGCTTGCTATAAAATTTCCGCATGGGAACATGTGCTGTGATTGCAGTTTTGAACCAGTCAGTGGTCTCATTTGCGCACTGTTCAGCAAGAAGAGAAAAAATATTTCCCCATGGGGCATCTCTGATAAGATCTCTGATGGCTTCCCAGTCAGCCTTTTTATAATATCTCGTTGTTTTGAGCACTGGCTCATCAGGTTTGGGTCTAGAGTTTAGGGCGATTTCAACCATTATCACCATGATCAGCATTCCCAAGAGGGTTGTTGGCAATACAATCATCGGGAACTGTGGTCAAAAACAGATCTAGAAGTGATGCATGTTGTTCTTCCTGGTCAGGGAAACGGGTTGCAAACGTAACAATTTGTGATAGGGAATGAGATCTAGAGGAGCTATGAGTTGTGCTGCCCGCTGCATTTGTGTAAGTAGAGAATCCAATCCAGTTTTTGTGGTGGACATTAAAGTCACCAAATACATGTACTTGTGTGCTAGTGTCGAGGGAAAGTGCTGTGTCTATGTCTAATATTATTATTTATTTGAGAAAAAAAAAATTGTATGATTATTTTTATTATTATTATTATATCTTTTGTCAATATTTTTTATAGCTACGACCAAAAGAAATGGCAGGGGGTGGGGGCTAGGTGTGATAGAAAGGAAGCTTTATATATATTTACTTTTTTTTTTGTGTGTGTGTTTGTCCTCGGATTTTGCTGTTACGTCGTCATCGTTTGTCCATGTTCATATGGATGTCGGGCGTTCACCAAATTATGTTGGTTACCATAATGTAATTCTTGTTGGGTAGGTCATCATTTCGGCAGGTCCCCCTTTTGGGGAGTCATCGAAATTAATAAGACGGGAGTGTTGGAACGGTCTAGAACAAACCTGGGAATAATAATCATGAAACAAAGGCATTTTAAAACAAAACGGTTTTATATACATTTCAGCGTACAAGTGGTATCGGGTTATAGAAAGTTTGGGATTTTCATTTATCCCCTGACACTGGAACAACTCGTCTCTCCGTTTTTTTGCTTCCAAAACTTTTTGTATCTCCTTCTTTCCCACCAGAACTGTTCTCCATCCTGATTGGCTACAACCTCTGATCACACAGAGAGAAAAGAAGGAAGGGAGGAAGGGAAATGTAATGGAGAAGTAGTAGTCTCTTGACTTCACTACAGTATCATGTGACAAAAGTGACCAATGAGAAATTTTAAGAGATTGTATTTTTAACGCTTTTCCAAAATCCAAAATATCAGCAGTAGCAATCTTGTTTTGGAGCCGGTCCAAAATGCATAAAAACGCATCAAACATTCTTTCTTCCCTTCTTTTTCCTTTCTTCTCGCTTCGGCATCACACGAGAACATGCCCCTCATTTTTATAACATCGTCGCTGTCAAAGCTGTCAAAACCATAATTACACACGCCACCGCCACATGGGCACTCAAAAATCACACTTATGCACACACACACCCATTCCGCAGATTTTCTAATTAATAACAATGAATTACTTTCCTCACAAATTACTGTCCTCATGAGACTTATAAATAAGGTGAACTTCGTCAGTTAAAACACCAACCTTAAAATAAGGACATTATTTTAACACAAGACTTTTACCTTCTAATCTTATTAATTCCACGAAGGACTTTCATCTAACATTCTAATCATAATGACTTTGCAAGAACTTTCACCGATCGGACCTTTGCTTATTCATCTTGTTGACTTTTATTAAAAAAATAAATGCGATGCATTTTAAACCAGAAGGAGGTATCATTTTGTTTTATTCCTTTTTTTATTATATTGCTTGGGGCAAAGAGATTTAATTTCACTTAAACTTCTTTTCCTTTACAATGCTCTTAAAAAGCTATCCTGTTAGAAATGGGCGATATCACCGTATGCTAAATTTATATGCAAGACTGATCTCTCACTGTGAATTCTAAAATAATTGTTTTACCCAAGTTTTTCAAGATATTCAAACGTAATCGTCTAAAAAAGTTGATCTGTTATTTTTGGGAAACGAGCACCTTAGAGTTCTTTGTCATCCACAAATTTACTAACTTTTCCTTAAATTATTTAATATCAAAATATTACTACATATTCTTTAACGTTTACTTATATAATGTTTTTTTTTTTTTTACATAGGCATCACCACATTATCAAGGCCCAGAGGCCACTCAAGGATAAGGGTTAAAGAGTGTACAGTAGAAATTGGACAATATAGTAATCATTAGTAATGAAAATTTGGTAAATTTGATAACTTATATAGAACGGCTCATCAAGAACTTATTTACTTTAGACTTGAAGACAACCATATTGTAGTCAGCCGGAAAGCAGGAAAACGGAAGACAATTCCACAGGCGTGCAGTTCTAAGAAAGAAGCTTTGTTCATGGAATCTACGATTAGGTTTAGGCACAGATAAAGAGTGGGGGGAATTATTGATAGTGTTTACAGCTAGACGAGTGTTTCTTGTGAAAGTTTGGCAAGGGGGGACCATAGATTGAAGCTCAATCGAACACTTTCCATGAAAATAACAATACATCAGAGACAAACTCGCAACATCTCTTCTGTGAGATAGAGGTTGCAAGGAGGAGAAAAGGACATCTCCTACGAGGCTACGAAGTCTATTTTGAACTCTTTCAAGGCAGGAAAAGTCCTTTCTAGCAGCTCCTGCCCAGATGTGGCAACAGTATTCCATCCTTGGATGTACCTGGCTCTTATATAGATAGAGAATAGCATCAGCAGTGAGATATTTACCGGATCGATAGAAAGATCCCACCATTTTTCCAGCAGTCTTGGCAACAGATTTGATGTACGTGTTCCATTTAAGATCAGGAGTAATGGTCAAGCCCAGAAGCTTGTCAAAACTTGAGGCCTCCTGAAGACGAGAGCCATTCATTTCAATTGATGCCAAATGTGGATTAGAATGTTGATGATGTAAAGAGAGAAGCTTGGTTTTAGATGCATTAAAAGTAACTAGCCACTCCTTTCCCCATTGTACTACGTGCTCAAGATCAGAGGAGAGAGAATTGGAGAGAACCTGGTCGTCTACTGTCTTAGATGTGCTACCATAAATGGTAGTGTCGTCAGCATAAATGTCTACAAATGATGTAAGGATGTGATTTGGAAGATCATTAATGTAGATCAGGAAAAGAGTTGGGCCCAGGATGGACCCCTGAGGGACACCGGCATTAATACTGTGAGCTTCTGATTTTTGCCCCTCAACTACTACTCTTATGAACCTATCAGAAAGAAATGATTTAATAATTGAGAAGACATTTCCAGCTATACCATAGCTAGCGATCTTATGAAGTAAACCTTTATGCCACACCCTATCAAAGGCCTTAGATATGTCAAGAGCAATTGCCCTAGAAAGATTGCCATCGTCGAGAGATTTGCTAATCCTATGCGATATAACTGTAAGCACATCTGCTGTAGATCTAGCAGAACGGAAACCATATTGAGTGTCACTAAGAAGGTTATTTTTGTTGAGATGGTTGATTACTTCTGTATTTAACACAGATTCTAGCAACTTACTCATGACGCACAGGAGACTTATTGGCCTTTACTGAGAGGGGGATGAGCGATCACCTGAATTCTTAAATACAGGGCATACTGATGAGATTTTCCAGGGAGATGGGAAACTATTCTCCTTAAGACAACGTTGAAACAGTTTTGTAAGTATGGGCGCTAGTTCAGGTTGAAGTTTTTTGATTACTATAATTGGAATACCGTCAGGGCCAGTTGCTTTACTGGAATCAAGGTTTTTGATTAGCTTTGCAACATCACGTACAGATATACGTATATCACATAGCATGTTTTCTGATACAGGAGGAAATATTGGGGGTTGGCGGCCTTGATCGCAAAGGGTAGAATTAGCTGCAAAGTTCTTGACAAAGAGTTTGGCTTTGTCTGATGCTGACGAGATTACCTCAGGTCCATTGATAATAGTTGGGATAGAGCACACGCTTCTGTTCAGGATTCTGTTTGCTATTTGCCAAAACTGGTGGGAACCAAGCCGCTGCTCAGCTACTTTGGACTTAACAGATTGAGCATACAACTCTCTTGCATTCTTTATTACTGTGTTACAATGGTTGCTGGCAGACCTGAAAACGGCTTTAGTTTCCATACATCTATTACGTTGGAAGCAGTGGAAAAAGTGATTTCTGTGTGCAATGGCAGCAGCACATTCTGGAGAGAACCATGGCTGGCTGTTAGGTTTTTGCTGAAACTTTTTAGAGGGTATGAAATGGTCAATACCTACAATTAACCATTCAGTCAGGTCTAATACTATAGAGGACACATCCTTTTTAAACATGGAATGCAGAGGTAGATCAGATATAAATGTACGGAAGCTATCCCAGTCAGCCTTAGTGTATCGATATACTGTACGATGGAGAGGTATGTCTGGGGACTTATTACATTTCATTTTTATCTTAATTGATACAACAGAGTGGTCGGAAGATCCAAGAGGCGACAGAACAGAAACTGAACATAGTTCAGGGCAAGTTGTGAGAAAAAGGTCTAGTAGGCTCGCATACTGGCCGTCATTGTCGGGCACACGGGTGGGTTCCTGAACAATCTGAGTGAGGTCATAGGCAATGGAGAAATCATGACAGAACCTCCCCTCATCATCGGTCTTGTTTGAGTGGGTCAACCATTCGACGTTGTGAACATTGAAGTCTCCACATACGTGAATGTTAGCTGAAGGATAAGCAGATAGGACTTGGTCAATTTTCTCAGATATGCTTTGAAAGATAGTAACTCCGCTGTTGTGGGGGCTGTTATGATTTAATTTGTTGTTAAGAGTTATCCCCCTTGGGATTGACATTCATAATAAAAGCGCCCTCTGTTTCATTTTCCCGCTCGATCCTTTCAAGAGCGTACGTGTATTTTACAGTTAATAAAACCTTTCTAAAAGGCTATTCTTTACTTACTGATACTATTCACTTCAATTTTATTAACTGTAAAAAAAAAAATAATGGATCGAATCTTACGTCCCGACAGATTCGAGGTGGAACCTACATGCCCTAATTCCGAAAAATCCTATAGGCATTGGAAATTAACCCTCCAGAATTATATCCGCTCACATAATAACGGATTAATCGAAAACACTTCAGATAATTTCTTTGCCTTGATCAATTGTATTTCAGCCTCTGTTTTCGATTTAATAAGCGATAAAACCGACTACGATAGTGCATTAAGAACATTGGACGCCGCTTATTTAAAACCTGAAAATATTGTTTATAATAGATATCAATTGATGACGACGAAGCAACAAACAACACAAAATATAGATGCCTTCATACTACAATTGGAAATGCTTGCCAAAACATGTAACTTCGAAGCGGTTTCTGCTGAAGAAAACAAAAATCAATACATTCGGGAAGCTTTCATCGGCGGAATTTCTTCTTCGTCCATCCGACAACGACTGTTAGAAAAACCCATCCTGACTTTACAAGACACTTATGCCACGGCCAGATCTCTTGAACAAGCAGAAAAGCATTCGATAAGCTACGCAAATAACTTTACTGTAGCAGCTACAAATAATCCTTCGGGCTACAATCGTATAGCTGTGACTAAAGAAAATATGCATCCAAAAGGGGTTTGTTTTTTCTGTGGAAAATCACGTCATCCTCGATATTTATGTCCTGCACGAAACGCCGAATGTAAAAAATGCAAAAAAAATGGTCATTGGGCTAAAGTGTGTAAATCTTCTATTTCTAACACTCATACTGCTGTTCTTTATGACGACTCTGACTACCCCTCACCTTCTCTATCCTGACTAGGAACTAACTCCAAAGATGTCACATTCACTCAATGCCAAATTAACGGGCACTTCGTGAATGCTATGGTGGACTCCGGCAGTGTAAAAACATTCATTAATGAAAATACTGCTAAAAAACTTAAACTCTTCACAATACCTAAAAACAAAACTATAGCTCTGGCTGCTTCCGATCAACATGCTAAAATAACTGGCGAAGCTGTCGTGGATTTAATACTGAAAGATAAAACCCATTCTGGAATAACAATTGAAATCATTGAAAACCTTTTCATTGATTTAATAATCGGAAAAGATATTTTAAAAAAATATAAAAAAGTAACACTTAAATTCGACGGTCCTAGAGACAAACTTATAATTGGAGCTATAAACACGAATAATTTTTTTCCTACCATAAACGTTCCACCCCCTCCTCTCTTTTCTAATCTTTCTCCTCATACTACTCCTATTGCGACAAAATCCCGACGTTACACTTTTGCCGCCAACAAATTCATAAAAGAAGAGACTGCTAGAATGTTGAAAGAAGGCATAATTGAACCTTCGATATCTCCGTGGCGAGCGCAAGTTCTTGTAACTTCGAATGAGAATCATAAGAAAAGAATGGTAGTCGACTACAGCGATACCATTAATAGATTCACGGAACTAGACGCTTACCCAATGCCTAATATCAATAAGATGGTAGACGACATCGCTCAATATAACATCTTCTCTACTCTCGACCTAAAATCTGCTTATCACCAAATACCTATAAATCATGCTGATCGTAAATTCACTGCGTTTGAAGTAAGTGGCAAACTTTTTCAATTTACTCGTCTTCCTTTTGGCGTCACCAATGGAGTAAGTGCTTTCCAGAGGAGCATAGACTATATTATAGAAAAAGAAAATCTAACCGATACCTTTGTGTATGTTGATAACGTAACTATATGTGGAAAAAATCAAGAAGAACACGATTACAATCTTCAAAAATTCTACAAAATTGCTAAACAATATAACATCACTTTAAATGAAAATAAAAGCATAATTTCTTCTAGTTCTATTACTCTACTCGGCTACACCATAGAAAATAATCAAATAGCTCCCGATTATCAAAGACTAAAACCATTACTCGAAATGCCACCTCCGCTGAATCTTAAATCTCAAAAAAGAATAGTTGGAATGTTTTCCTATTACTGCAAATTCATTAAAAAATTTTCTGATAAAATTTTATTACTAAATCAAAACAAAGAATTTCCACTACCTCCATCTGTATTAAAATCTTTTCAAACATTGAAAAATGATCTAAAAGACGCCACTTTAATAACGGTAGATCCAAATAAAGAATTTGAAGTAGAAACGGACGCTAGTAACTATTGCATTGCTGCAACACTAAATCAAGAAGGTCGTCCTATTGCATTTTTTTCAAGAACTCTCAATACTAACGAAATTAAGCACCATGCAGTAGAAAAAGAGGCAGCCGCTATTGTAGAAGCTCTCCGTAAGTGGCGACATTTTCTACTCGGCAGCCACTTTAAAGTCATCACAGATCAGAAGAGCATCAGCTTCATATTCGACAATAAAAGAAAATCAAAAATTAAGAATGACAAAATATGTCGTTGGCATATAGAATTATCCCAATACAATTTCACTATAGTTTATCGACCTGGACCTGAAAATATTGCTGCTGACACATTCTCTCGCATCTCTGCTCTTACTTACAATCTACAAGATCTTCGTGATTTACATAAACAATTATGTCATCCTGGTGTTTCAAGACTAAGCCATTTTATAAGAACGAGGAACCCCCCTTTTACTTTGGATCAAATTAAGAATATTACTGACTCTTGCTCATCCTGTCAATTACTGAAACCCAAATTCGCCAATACCAATGGAGGGACTCTCATTCAAGCCATATTACCTTTTCAACGATTAAATCTTGATTTTAAAGGCCCTCTAGCTACTTCTATACATGGCAACAAATATCTACTTACTCTAATTGATGAGTATTCCCGTTTTCCTTTCGCTTTTCCTTGCAGAGATATGACAAGCAAAACCATTATCCACTGTCTAAACAAACTCTTTTCAATTTTTGGTTTGCCTGACATGATACATACTGACCGTGCTTCTGATTTCTTAGCAAGAGAAATAAAGGATTTTTTACACAAAAAAGGAATTGCTACTTCTAAAACAAGTAGATATCATCCTGAAGGTAATGGACAGATTGAAAAACTCAACGGTACCTTATGGAAGGCCATTCAAACAACATTACATTCTAATCAAATGAAACTACCTTATTGGGAAGACATACTACCGGACGCACTTCATTCAATTAGATCATTACTTTGTACTGCCACTAATATGACTCCCCATGATAGACTATTTAAATATAGTCGTAAATCTGCTTCCGGAATTTCAATTCCTTCTTGGGTTAAACCAGGCCCAATATATATTAGAAACCACACTAAAACAAGTAAATATGACCCTCCTGTAACGCCTGCCACCCTAATAGATGTCAACCCCCACTACGCTTATGTTCAACTACCTTCTGGTACTGAAACCACTGTCAACGTTCGAGACTTAGCTCCAAACTCATCAAATGAAGAAAACTCTAATAATAATCCTACTACTTCAGAGACTTTATTTGAACCTTCTACTAATGAAAACATTGGTCATGAGGAAGACAAAAATCAATCGTCTGATCTTGAAGAAAATCAGATTTCACTAAAAAATAATACTGAAAATCAGCATTCCTGCCAATCTGTGCGGAGGTCGTCCCGAGTTCGACAATTCCCTAGTAAATATAAGGATTTTGTGACTAAATACTGAAAAAACTGCAGTTTGGGTTCATATGTTATTTGTAAATAAAATGATTCTTATGTGATTGTAAAAAAAAAAAAAAAAAAAAAAAAAAATTTGTCTATAATTAATTACCCCTTACTTGAATACTTTAGGACGGGGAAAATGTTATGATTTAATTTGTTGTTAAGAGTTATCCCCCTTGGGATTGACATTCATAATAAAAGCGCCCTCTGTTTCATTTTCCCGCTCGATCCTTTCAAGAGCGTACGTGTATTTTACAGTTAATAAAACCTTTCTAAAAGGCTATTCTTTACTTACTGATACTATTCACTTCTATAGAGAGTAAATATAAATGCAGTAGTGTGAGCTAAAGCAACCCGGAAGCACATATAAGGTAAGTTAGGATCTTCCCTGGAGATGTCCCTCCCACATGGAAAGCTATCTTTAATATAGGCACATATTCCATGCCCATGGCGATCTTGGGGGTCAGATTTAGAAGTTAAGTTAGAGTATCCTGTAATTGCAAACTCTTCTAGGGAAATAGCCTGTCCAATGCCAGTTTCACTTAAAAATAAAAGGTCTGGTTTAGTCTCCTGTAATTGGGTTTCAACCTCTGGAAGGTTAGAACGAAGACCCCTGATGTTGGAGAAGGAGACATGGTAGTAGGGGTCTACGTTGGAAGTTGGAGAACCGGGTTTAATCGTGTATTTTTTCTTGAAACTTGTCATGATGAAATTTTGGAATTTGTGGACTAGGTCGTCAGATTTACTTAGAGCAGGACAGAGAGGGGAAACTAAGAGAGAAAAAGAAACGAAGAATTTTTTTTTTTTTTTGTAACTAATGATAAGGTAAAGCCGTAACAATTACCCACTAGTATCGCATCGAGAGGCCCCACCAGAAGCTACTGCATGGTCCAGATTCCATTCACCAAATGGCAATACAGCAGCTCCAGTACTTTGCACCTGCTGATAGGACAGCCTCCTTAGTGGTTAATCCAAGGTTCGGGTCCCTGACTATCAGGCGGATAACGTCAGCCCAGACAAAACGTTTACCTCCAGCACCCTTACTAGTGACATGGCTACAAGGATAGACATAGAAACAGAAAATTTCCACCAACTCTACCAACTGTTCGCGCAAAATACTGCCAACCTAGAAAACAGCTTTTTCTTCTCCCTTTGTATAATGTTCAAAATATCTAAACTGTAGAATGCATTGTAAATGAAATTATTTGCCTAAATATTAAAAATAAAACCGTTCCCTATTAAATTAAAACCGAAAAGAAAGCACTACAAAACTAACAGAAAAAAAACTGTTAAAAACTTCAATATAGTCAATTTATAGTCAAGTTTTCTTTAATTTTCAATTTGGCTTTTTTTGGCCTTTTTTACCTAAAAAATGTGGCTTCGCTTTTGAATTTGGCCTCTTTCGGCCTTTTTTCCTGAAAAATTTGGCTTCAAACATTTATTATAGTCTGTCAACCCTGGTGTGTAGTGTTAGTTTCGTACCAACATGGCGTTAGTGTAGCTTTATATTGCATATATATTAATTAATAAGTCGCTTTCAGTTCTGTTAGACACGTTTCCAGTTACCGACTGGGAAAGATAATAATGACTGGTACACTTGCGCTTCGTAGTACACGACATATGTATATTTCTGTCCCAAGTATACACAGTTACCCAGTAATATGCCTTCGAAAATGGAAGCCTTTTATTCAAAAGCATAATAATAGTACCATTACTTCGCTAACGATGACGACGATGATGGGTTTTTTCTGTCGAAGATACTCAACAAACAATTCTATTTGTCGCCGCGGAAGAGGCGATACAAAACTATTTCAACCCAAGAAAGTAGTGATACTTAATAAAGTTACACGCTATGAATACGAGAAGATGTTATGTGGCGCCGAGACAGAGGACGACCTTATGAACCGGGTAAGTTGTTGCGGCCACGAGAGCACGCGTGTTACGCTCGAACTATAAAACTTGTCCAAATCGCAAATACTGTATGGGAGATTTTTCACAAATTTATGACCTTTTTCTATGGCGCGTTATTGTTTTCAATTTTACTCGAAACAAAACAGCACGATTTTGGATCATGGCCCCTTCCCTTGCCCTCTGTAAGATTGTCATTGGTTTATTATTATTATTGGTTCAAGCGTAACAGTTTTAGGGTAAATGCTGAAATTGCCGTCCTAAACAGTTTCGTAAAAAATTCGAAAAAAAAAAAAGGTAAATGTTACCTTACACTACAACAGAACACTTAAAAAAAAAAAAAATTTTTTTTAGGGGTATTTGAGGTCACTCTGATAATCAAACCCGCCGCAAATTTACCGTTTGCATGGTATGAACCCCTAGACCTTGGAACTATTTTGTGCCATTTCACCGCCTTCGGTAGTGTTTTTCTTACATATACGTTCGCGTGGGAACGGGCGTAGTAGTGAGGTAGGTGGGTACTTATGCACTTATTGATTCGTGCTGAAATAATAACGTTATTATTTAAAAAGCCATTCTTAATATGGGGAGGGCGTTTTATTCTGTACGTTAACCTTACAATTGAATAAAAACCGGTGCTAGTGCACTTACTGATCCGCGCTATTTTTTAAATCGTATTTGCAAGTTTAAAGTTTTGATGTTTTTTTTTTTTTTATTCAATTGTAAGAATAGGTACAAAACATCCTCCCCATGTTAAGAATGGCTTTTTAAATAATATTATTTCAGAACGGATCAATCAGTGCACTGCACTAGTGCACTAGTACCAAAAAACAAACAAAAAAAAAAACTTTAATTAAACTTGGAAATACGATTTAAAAAAAAATAGCGCGGATCAGTAAGTGCATTAGCACCGTGGGGTGTCATGACATCGCGGCATGCCGGAATCTTTAAGCGGTCATTTCAAATAAAGTTTTTAAAGAAAAAAAGTGGTTTTATTATTTTTTTTTTTGTCTTACGTAGTTTTTAATACATTTTAATTGATCTAAAGTTTTCACGAGCGGTTTACAAAAACATAACCACCAAACATATTTTGGCAGATTTGCCGTTTAGTTGTACAAATATCCCAAAACCAGGTAATAATCACTAAAAGGAACTCTTAAAGGTCGACACCGGTATCTTTTTTATTTTTTATACATGTTTCACAAATTTAAATGAGTAAAATATAATGGTAATCGTGAAGAAAGAGAGAGCCTGTTTCCTCTGTTTGACTATAGGTGGCGTTACTATCTGTCCACCCAGTTATGGAACAATGTATATAATGGCACCCTTGAAATAAAAATGTTTTTGTTATATTTTAATTTTAAACATTTTTTTTTTTTTTTTTTCAAACATTTTACGTTTTTTTTTTTTTTTTTTGCTTTTGCAAACATATTTCAGTTTTATTTGTCCAAATATTTACGTTTTTGTTTGTTTTTACTTTTTTTTTTTTTTTTTTTTTTTTTTTGCAAGCATATAAACTAGGCACCGCCAAAACTGGGGGGAGGGGCAGGTCAGTACTTTTTGACGGACCGTCTTTTTAAAAATCTACCAAAAATCAGGTAATTATCCGATCAATACGAAATTTTCAGCGATTATTAGGAGAAGAATGAACTTTATAACAGTGTACTTATTTTTCATAAACGATATTTATATATATATATATATTTTTTTTTTTGCTTACCCCCCCCCCCCTGTTTTGAAGTGGGAACAAATATGCTTAAAATAATCATCTGAAACTGAACAAAACATTGTTGTTGTAAGGGACAGAATTATAGATTAAAAAAAAAAAAAAAAAAAAAAAACTCGTTTGCATACCTTATTTTGACGTCTGAATATCAGAACTTCGATTGTTTAATTATCCCGCTTTTGAGTTTTGAAGTGTGAAATTCGGTGAATATGTTAAGTAAAATAATTTTAAGTTAAGCAAAACAAAAAAAATTTTTTTTAATATTTATACGAAAAAAGCCATTTTAAAACTTTTGATAAATAAATTAACAATTTTTTTTTAGCGAGCCGAATAATGCATGACCATTATTAAACAGGGCATGCTTTGAATAATCGATACAAAAAAAAAAATTCGATAAATATTGTGCCCTTTGTGTTAAAAATAGCATCATTTTTTTTCGATCCCGTTTGAAAACGTTTGCCGCCTTTCGACTACGGTGGACCAAACGCGCTGAAATAATTTTTTTTTATTCTGCTTTAAATTGCCCCCCCCCTATTTTGGGGAGCCTGGCTCCCACACACATACACATTAAAAACCAAACTCATACAAATGGTCACCCATCTGGTACTGGCCAGCCTCAGCTTAATAATACATTGAAATTTTCGTCACTGAAAAATAAGTTTTTTTGGCCTGTTTAGTTTTCCATAGTTTTCTCCTTATCAAATGCAAACGTAAACAGAGTCGATCTAGACTCTACATCGACGCGAAATATCTGGTTACCTATATGAATAAGTGGAATTATTTGAAATTCAGGTACTTATATTATAATATTTTTGCATATTCTCTTAGATCATCCTAAATCTTAGACAATAAATAAATAAATTATTTCAAAAACCTTTTTTTTTTTTTTTAAATATTTAAGTACGTTTTTTGTGCAAGACAAAAAATGTCAATTGTTAACTTTTTGGGAAAATTTAACATTTAAAATTTAATTAAAAATAGTAGAAAAAGTTTTACATTATTCTGTTTTCTATATGATAAAATTCAGGGTTTTATCTTTCTGGAAAAAAAAAAGTTACTCAGAAATAATGGATTTTAATAAATGTAATTTAGTTTTAAAAAACAACTTGATTTTGCGGCCATTTTTGGCGGTGCCTAATATAAACTAAATATTTTTGAAATATTTTTCTTTTTGAAAAGTTTGCTTATGCACTTATTGTACCGCGCTATTTTTTAATAGTAGTTTCAAGTAAGATTCAGGTTTTACAATATCCTTTTTCAAATATATATATAAATACTGGCGGAAAAGGTAAAATAAATGCAGAAAAATTAAGAAAAAAGAGGGGTTCATTAAAAAAAGATAAAGAAAAAAACGTAATAAATACTCGCGGAAAAACGGTTGTACTCAGAAATGTTTAAAAGAAAAATATAGCAAAAACATTTAGTTTATGCTTGCAAAAATAAAAAACGTAAAAACAAACAAAAAACGTAAATGTTTGAAAATAAACCAGCAACAAAACGTAAATGTTTGGAAAAATAAAACTTAAATATATTTGCAAAAACCAAAAAAAAAACGTAAATATGTTTGAAACCCCCCCCCCCAAAACTTCAATATGTTTGCAAAAATACAAAAAATAAACATGTTTAAAATTAAAATATAACAAAAACATTTATTTTTATTTCAAGAGTGCCATTATATACATTTTCTGCTTCCGTAATTGGGTGGACAGACAGTAACGCCACCTATAGTCAAACGGAGGAAACAGGCTCTCTTGTGAAAAAAAGGATTAATGATTGCTCGAGAAGAGAAGGATCGGCGTGCACTTACCTTGAATACCAACCAAGAAGAATTGTTGTTGTTATTCACCCTTTTAAAGTTTTATTTTGTGCTCCGGATCACGTGATAGTTAATCATCTGATCCTTCCATTATATAAGTGGGGAGATTCCCTTGTTTTTTTTTCTCTTTTTCTTCACCACAAATTGATTCAGTTGCCGGCGATTGAAAGTAAATCTTTTCCACTTTCGTCTGGAGAAGATACTACAAGTCGGTTACGTCGCGGAAGGGAGCAATTCTTTCGCAACCTAAGGTAAGTGCATTATTGCTCCCTTCTCGATCTGAGCGGTCATTGATTCTTTGCTGGAAATTAATTTTTTCACATATTTGCGAAAGAAACCTCATACTAACATGGATGTGAGTCAACCAGATTTAAGGAAGAGAATTTCTCTTTTTTGGACTAAAATCCGAACGATTCTGGAGATGGCCAATCTGGAGGATGTTAAATCCTTCTCTGCACTGCAGAAATCGGTGGAGGAATATTTGACTGAAGTAGACATGTGTTCGTAAAATCCAACTTCAATCTTCTGAGGAAGAGGATTGGATTCAAATTGAGAGGGAGTCTCTTGCACACACCCTGAGATTCCGAAGAGAATGAGAATATCTTGAGTTAAAGCTCTTCCCAGTGGCCATGGACTCTCTGAGTCTTCCATGTTCCCCAGAAGTTGGAAGAGTTGGGGCCTCATTTACTGTAAAACCACCTCAAATTCAGATCATGGGACCCACCTTCGATGGATTGGACATGCAATCTAACCCTATGAGCTTCAAGGATTTCTTGTCGCGTTTTGAGAATTGTGTAGCTGCCATGGCCAATGATGCCGAAAGGCTGAATTTTTTGAAGTGTTCACTGTCTGGCCAACCCCTGTTGTTGATTAATCATCTTTCCATCAGCAACAGAAATTATAAGGTGGCTCTTTCGGTCCTGAAGAGTGAGTACTTCGATGTAGATGAAATAATAGATAACATCTTCCAAGACATATTAGATTTTTCCTGTAACTGGCTAACTACATATCCAAAGTAGCCTCCGTATTGGCTGCTCCTTCGACTGTTCGTTTTCAAACGACCTTTCTTCTGGGGCTCGGCTTATAGCGAAGATTCTCTTTGCCAAATTCCCCAAGGAGGTCAAGGGGGAGTTGATCTTAATTTTGGGTAGAAGAATCCCCACCTTGTCATCAATTCTGAGAGATACTAAGGAAGCAGTCTCCTTATTAAGGGGGATAAGATCCCTGGCTCGGCTTGTAACACTATGCGGGGGGGGGGCCTTAGGGAATGTACCTTCAGGACCTAGATCCGGTACTTCACGGAGAGATTCCTCTATTCAGTCCAACTCCGCCTATAGCATTCGTGGTGGAAAATTCTCGAGCCTTCCCCCTGTTTTGTGTGTTACCTTTTGGTAGGGGTGATAAAAGTGTTTCCGTCAACTGTCTATGGGACACAGGCAGTGGACGGACTTATTTGTCCAGTAAGGTCTTGGACCTCCTCGGTCACTTGGAGTCCATTGGACATGATTGTGAAATTAGACTGACTACCATCCTTGGAGATTGCGACAGGTGTTTTAAAGAGGTAGCATTGGAGGCTAGCATTGGATCCTGTTGTCCATTTTCCCTGACGGTGTTGGTACACGAAAATATTGATATTTCGGTACACATCGAGAATCTGGATTTTATTTTAAATGAATTTGAACGCCTCAAATGTCCCTTAGCCGCCAGATTTGACAGAGGTACAAATTTTATTCCAATTCGTGGAATAATTGGGCTGGATGTCATTCAACATTTAGGGAGCCTTCAATTGGTTCCTTGTTTGCTTGGACAGGCATTTTTGACACCGATAGGACTCGTCCCCTTCGGTGAGGTGAAGCAGTTTTTACATACTGACCATTTTGTGGACAAGAACTCAGAATGCCTTACCTTCGATGCTGTACTTGCGTCGACTGCTGAAGTCAACCCATCTCACCTATGTTTTGTGCTGGAGTTTCAGGGCACCTATAAAGACCCTCTAAGTGATTTCTTCCCTGAAAGTGATGTACAAAGGGGTTTGGAGAAAATGTTCAGTGTGGAGTCACTGGGTATAGAGGAACAGGAAATGTCTAATTCTGATGAACAGAAGATTGCTCTCTTTCGACAGTCTATTTCATTTAAGGATAACAAATATGTTCAGTTGCCATGGGAGGACGATAAGATCTCTTGTCTTCCTTCCAACCATGCAGTGGCTCTGCGAATATTGGAACGTGTCGTGCAGAGATTGGAGAAGAGGCAACTTTATCATGAATATTTGAAGGTTTTCCATCAGCAGGAACGGGATGGAATTATAGAGGAGATCTTCGTGCCTCCTCAACGGTTCGGAGAGTTTGTCTGGATTCCGCACAGGCCTGTCCTGAAATCGGACCCTACCTCCACCACTAAGATTCGGCCAGTGTTCAACTGCAGCCTCAAAGTTGGTGACTCTCCTTCCCTTAACAAGGCTACCTACCAAGGAATAAATCTTACTAGTGACCTACTAGATTTTTTTACTTACCTTTCGTGCTAATAAGCACATCGTGTTAGCAGATATTATGAAGGCCTTCTTAATGATCTGTCTGAAGCTTGAATCGGACAGGAATAAGTTCTGTTTTTTCCTAAAAGAAGGAGGTCGCCTACGCTGCTTCAGATACAACACAATTATTTTTGGGTATGCTGCTAGTCCATTTATATTAAATTATGTCCTTAAATACCATGCAGCGCAGTTTCCCATGGATAATTGTAGATCCATGATGGAGAATCGGTTTTACGTGGATAATTTGGTTATGTCGCACGATGATCCCGATGAACTGTGCCGGTTATATACACTCACCCGGGAACGATTGCGTCAGGGAGGATTCAAACTGCAGTCCTGTAATTCTAACCATGTGGCGATTCAAAACAAAATGCAGGAGCATGGTTCCCTGAGTGACCATGGCAACAAATGGGAGAAGGTGCTCAGATATAGATACTGTCCTCTCTCAGACACTTTTTGTGTAGCAGCTGTTAAGTGTGACTCTGGTGCCTTTACAAAGAGACAGATCCTCAGCGAGACAGCTAGAGTCTATGACCCGTTATCATTGTGCCTACCGGTTTTGTTACGTGGCCATATTTTGTTGAGTGAACTTTGGAAGAAGGGATTGGCATGGGATGTAACGGTTCCACCGGAATACTTGTCCTTATGGAGGAAGCTTTCCCTTGATCTCTCTGAACTGGAGACCGTCTCCTTCCCCAGAAGAGCACTCAGCGAGAATGAGGCTGGCAAACTTTTTTTTCTTTTCTGCGATGCATCTCCAGAGGCATATGGCTTCGCAGCATATGTAGTGCAAAATTGCCAATCTGGTCTGGTGTTTGCAAAAGCTAGGGTAGTTCCCTTGAAAAAGAAAACTACCCACCTTAGAACTTATGGCTGTGTTTTGGCTCTCCGGTGCCTGCCTACTTTGTTGAGGAATTTTGGAGGGTTCTCTCCCTCTGAGATTCATGTAGCTACAGATTCGCAGGTGGTCCTCTCTTGGCTGATTTCCGGAACAATTGTAAGCAGAAACCTCTTTGCCCGGAATAGACTGAAGGACATCCAACAGATGAGTGCTGGGTTGGAAGCCACACTAGGTTTCTCGCCCTCATTTCGTTATGTCTCAACAACTGAGAATCCTGCTGATTTGATCACTAGGGGGTTAACTTTGAAAAGGTTCAAGGCTTGCCTTCAATTCTGGTGTTCTGGTCCGGATTGGTTAAGTAGCGGGATCAGTCCATGGGCTGTACAGCAGTTGCCATGCCTCAGCCAGCACAGCCAAGTGGTGGCCCGTTCTTCTTGGAATGCTGCCATCCTACAGGGAGAGGAACCACCTACAGTTCTTCCTCTCGAAAGATTTTCTTCCTTTACCAAGCTATTGAGAGTGACTTCCTTGGTCCTCAGATTCATCCATCGGCTGCGTCGGTTAGAAGTTGACACGGAAAGGCTTGCAGCCATTCTGCTGATGAAAACAATGCAGCGCCAGAGATATGCTGAGGAACTAGCTTTCCTGCGGGATTCCTCAGGTAGGACAGTTCCGGGTTTGGTGCGTGATCTCGACCTGTTCATTGATGGTGAGGGTCTTATCAGGTCAGGTGGCAGAATTGCAAGGTCTCTCCATTTCGACCCGGAAGTTAAACATCCTGTTCTGTTAGCAAAATATCACCCAGTAACTTGGCTTATAATAATGGATGCGCATACAAGGTGTCAACATTTGGGGGTTGCATCCACTCTGGCAGAGTAAAGACGGTGTGGTTACTGGGTGCCCAAGGGGAGACAAGCAGTGAAAAGTTCTGGCTTCATGTGCACTGTACCGCAAGTACAATGCCAGACAAGTATTGCCCCCCAATGTGGCCAGCTTGCCTGCTTCACGTGTTGAACTGGAGGTTCCCTTCAAACACATGGGAGTAGATTTTACGGGCCACCTTTGGGTTAAGGAAAGGGCTGAGGTGGTGAAGATGTATCTACTCATCTTCACCTGTCTCAGTATCAGGGCTGTACATGTTGAGGTGGTACCAGACATGAGCGTGTTGTCCTTTTTGCAGGCTTTGGTATGTTTTACAAACCTCCATGGTGTTCCAACAGCCATTTACTGTGACAATGCTAAGACCTTCATAGGAGGTGGGCGGTTATTTAAGAGGTTGATGTTGAGCCACGATTATCAACAGAAGTTTGGCTCGTGTCTGATTAAATTCTGTCCTATCCCTCTATTTTCGCCTTGGGTAGGAGGGGTCTGGGAGAGGAGTATTCAGACAATTAAAAATTGTCTGCATAAGGTGGTTGGTAGAGGTGAGATAGATTATTTCATGTTACTAACATCGGATATACAAAGGGCAATTAACAACCGCCCTCTAACTTATCGAGAATCCGCGGAGACTGAGCTGGAGGCAGTAACTCCAAACATGTTTCTGAGTGTCTGGAGAAGTTCAGAGCACTATGGTATGATGAATACCTCTTAAGTCTCAGAGAGAAGCCCCTGGGCCGTTCAAGGGTGCCTTTCCGAAACAGGCTTGCGGTCGGAGATGTCGTTTTAGTTAAAAGTCCTCTTAAACCAAGACCCTTTGGGGTTCTTGGTATTATATTGGAAATGTTTTATGGTGAGGATGGTGTAGTAAGGTCTGCAAAGGTAAGGCAGGGGGGCAATGCAGCACACATTCACTCATTGAAGAACCTCTTTCCACTTGAGCTCTCTTTAAACAGCGAGAGTTAGGATCAGTCCATCCCTGCATCGGTCAATGGTGCAGTTTCCCTTCAATCGACTCCTTCCCAGGAAGAAGAGGTGATTTGGCTTTGTCGTGTGTGCAGTTCCTGCAAGGTGATCAGGATATGATCTGTTGTGATGACTGGTGTCACTTCAGGTGTGTGGGAATTGTTTCTCCACCTCCGGAAAGGCAGAAGTGGTATTGTACGGATTGTGCACCTAAGAGACAACCACGAGGTAGGCCTAGCCTCCTCCCAGAATAGTTAGGGACTCCAAAAAAAAAATAAAACAAAAAATACTAATACGTTAACTATATTAAGTAATTGCATGGCTTTATATCCTTTGTTTTTCCACGCATTTTCTTTTTTTTTCTTTCTTGGGGATCGTGTGAAAAAAAGGATTAATGATTGCTCGAGAAGGGAAGGATCGGTGTGCACTTACCTTGAATACTAACCAAGAAGAATTGTTGTTATTCACCCTTTTAAAGTTTTATTTTGTGCTCCGGATCACGTGATAGTTAATCATCTGATCCTTCCATTATATAAGAGGGGAGATTCCCTTATCTTTTTTCTCTTTTTCTTCACCACAAATTGATTCAGTTGCCGGCGATTGAAAGTAAATCTTTTCCACTTTCGTCTGGTGAAGATACTACAAGACGGTTACGTCGCGGAAGGGGGCAGTTCTTTCGCAACCTAAGGTAAGTGCATTGCTCCCTTCTCGATCTGAGCGGTCATTGATTCTTTGATGGAAATTAATTTTTTCACACTCTCTTTCTTCACGATTATAATCACATAATTATTGAAAATGTGATCATCATGTTATTAAAATTGAATTTAAATGAACCACATTGTTTAACAAATAATGCAAGATGAAGTTTTAAAATGATTAAATATATTTTATTTTATAATTTAACATTAAAAACATTGAACAATACAAATAAAATTTTGGGTACTTATGTATTTTTTGGTACTGTGCTAAAATAATATTATTTTGAAAGCCATTCTTAACATGGGGAGGTGTTTTGTAACTCTTCTGTGCTTCCACCTTACGATTAAAAAAAAAAAAAATCGTGAAACTTTAATTTAACCTGAAAATTTTTTTTTTAAAAATAGCGTGGTACCAAAAATGTATAAGCACCAAATTTTTGTTTAATTTTACAGTAGATATTGTTCTCGGATGCATACGATGGCAGATGGTACCTTGCTATTTTTATATAGTTGTTTTTTTATTTATTTATTTTTTCTTTTTTTCCAGTTTAAATTTAAGTTTCACGGTACTTTTTTTTTTTTTTTAAATTGTAAGATGGAAGTACAGAATAGTTACAAAACTCACCTTCGCTAAGAATGTTTTTAAAAATAATAACGTTATCATTTCAGCACGCACGGCACCAAAAATACATAAGTACCCAAAATTTAATTTTTATTGGTCAATGTTTTTAATTTTAAATTATGAAATAAAATATATTTATCATTTTAAAACTTCATCTTGCATTATTTTTTAATTTGTTAAGCAATGTGGTTAATTTTAATCACATGATTACATTTTCAATTTTAAAGTTTGTGAAACATGTAAAAAAAACAAAAAAAAAGTTTCTGCTAAAATACCGGTGTCAACCTTTTAAAAGTCCTTTTTAGTAATTACCTGGTTCGAGAATATTTGTTAGGTACGGGCAAAAATGGGCGGGCAAAAATAGGGGGACCTAGTTTTGAAAGCCGATTTATCATAATTTTTCCGACTACTTTTTGATTGTATTTGAAAGATTAGAGACTAAAGTTAATTTCCTAAAGGAAAAAAATATTTGTACATGTGAAAAAAAAGTTATGAGAATGTTTTCATGGTGAGCTAACCAATTCAGCTAAATTTTGAAGTTAAATAAATTCATTGTAAAAATCCTTTAAAAGATAAATATTAGTTTTCTGGGTCTATTTCAAAGATAATTAGTAAAGTCCTAAGATATTGAATTAAATTAAAAAAAACACCTTGTTTATACAAAATACAGCTTAATTAGCCCTCAAAAAGCAAGTAATTATGCTGTTCGGCAAAACACAACTGATAAGTCTGTAAACACGAATATACGGAAGCCCAAAATTTCAGCCAATCAAAACGCTGTTACAAAATGAAATCATGATAGTAAAAGGAGGTAGGGATGTCAGATTTCTCCCCCCCACACGTGCATCCATACATTCCTATTCTGAACGTTTGTATTGTTATATTATGAATAAGCATATGGTGGCGAGAAGGAACCAAACAAACTATATGTATTTAAATTTTAAATGATTGATTTCTCAATCGTTTATTTATAAAAACAAACTTAACGAGAAAGCAAAACAAATAAAGTGTTCAAAGTTCGTAAGAATGTGAGAACGTTCGGGAAAGAAGATTTTTATCATAAAGTTAATGTTTGTACTTAGGAGAGAAGTCAGGCGCTAATATGAAATAAGTGAAATTGTTAATTCTCGCTGTGGGTGTTTCCGCGTGGAGAAATTGATGGATGATGCGCGTGAACGTGGGTTTAACGTCGAGGTGGGGGGATCTGACGGAGCCTATAATTATTCCATGCTGGTCGACTTGCTGTGGCTCTGAGCGACTGCTTTTTTAATGCGACGGCTAGTATTTGTATAGTGGTGTCGCGGACGTAGTTGAAGACAAAGGGCAAACTGATAATTAACTTATATTTTGCTATTTTAATTGTTTGTTTATTGTGTCTGCGTTGTAGGGAATCGTCTGTTTGGTGTATGTATGCATGTGTTATATATTATAATTTAAAGCTGAAAAAGTTGTGAATGTAACCTAGTTGGTGTTAAATTGTTGCAATGTTTTGTGTAATATTTATTTGCCTTAATATGCTGTCCAAGTTGCGTTTACTGCGATGCTTGTGTTTTACATTTTGGTTTTCTCTTTTGTTGTGCAGCCTTATCTGGCGATTTTCTTGGTTGAAGTGATATGCGAGCTATTCTATTGATGTGTGTATGTGAGAGAATGGGCTTTGAAATTGATGTGTGTATTTATTGAGATTATTTGTATTAACTCGACGAACATCTTTGTCTTAGCATCGCCATTATTGACTGTCGCAGCTGCTGCTGCTTTTCTGGTTTATCATGTAAATATAGAGGGATATGCAAATATAACAGTATCAATTTTTATCATTTTTTAATTTAATTATTTTTTGTTCCTGTTTTTAAATTAATTTTTTTTTTAATTAGTGTTCGAGATTATATAAAAATTGTTACACCGAAAGGTTCACATTCTTGCAAGCAAGGAAGTTATTAAAATCTTGCATATAAAAATTATGCGAAATCTGTAATTAAAAAAAATAAAAATATTTTTGCTATTATAATTTGTGTGTGAAAATATTAAACAAACAATGCTTAATTCAATGGTAATATCGGTAGTTTGAGAAATTCATTTTTCTTCAAGTTATATTGAATTCATTAATACGAACTTTAGGGCTTTTTTCGTAATGTTCCTGTAAAAATTATTTTATTTTTTTTTTATTGTTACAAATTAAAATGCTTTATTTATATAAAGAAAAGCAAAAATAAATTCTTGTGGTTTTTATTTACTACTGAAAACGATAACTTTAGTAAAGGTATTTTTTGTTTAAACAAAATAATACATTTCGACTAAGATTAAAAAAAAAATAATTAATTCATTATATTCCGCGATCATTATTTGATAAATACTGAAAATTTCATTAAAATTGGTTAATTCCCTGATTTTTGGTGAATTTTTAAGTAAAGGGAGGGGTCAAAATGGTTATACATTTTGAGCATCGGCATTCATTTGACCCGTACCTAATATTTGTACAACTAAACAGCAAATTTGCCCATATTTTTATGGTTTTCGTTCTTTTTTTTTGGGGGGGGGTAAATTATAGGACTTGTGTTGTTTAACGGGTGCTTCTGCAGTTTAATTAACTGTTTTTTTCCGTTAGTAACGTGCCGACATTTACCATTTCAAAAAAATTGTTTACATTGGGGAGGGGGCGGTGGTGGTGCTGGGGCAAACCGCCCACGAAAACTTTACTTTTTGATCAATTAAAAAAAGCATAAGACGAAAAAAAAATGAACCATTTTTTTTAAAAAACTTTATTTGAAAGTTTCCTACGCGATGTGATGAGACACTTCACTGTGCTCGTTCGCACGCAAACGTATCATGTAAGAAAAACATTACTGAAGTCGATGAAATGGCACAAAATAGTCCCAAGGTCTAGGGGTTCATACCATGCAAACGGTAAATTTGTGGCAGGTTTGATTATCAGATTCATTTTAAGCGACCTCGAATACCCTTAAAAAACAAATTAGTGATCAGTGTTCTGTTGTAGCGTAAGGTAACATTTACCTTTTATTTTTCAATTTTTATGGCGGATGTTGAAGAGATACCCCCCCCCCCACTTCTAAATTCCACAATTTACACTTTTTTTTTCTTTTTTCACGTAAATCTCATCAAATACAAGCTTAACTTTCAGATTAAAAAAACAAAAAAAAAAAAAAACGGCACTTCTGCATGTCACTGACAATGAGGCATCTGAGATGAGTTACTGATCCCTGTTCTTTGAATGCCCTCTATCGGCAGTTCTGTGAACTTCAAATATAAACAAGTTGGGTTTGTATTACTATACACATAGATTCGTAAAAGTTGTCAAAAAACAAATATATCACAAATAAATGTTATCAAAGGCAAGATAAGTTACTTTTCTACCTAACTGGATATTTTTTTAGTGCTTTTATTTAATGTAATGTTTTCAGCTCGAAAAACAGTGTTTACCAATATATTTGAAAAATATAAATGGCAGCCGACTCTGTTGAACACGTTAAGGTTGGGAAAACGAGTTACAACTAAACGCTATATGAAATACTGTTAGAAATTCGCTCAATATATGTTACTGTGACATAGGCTGACATATTCGGTGGGTTTCTAACAGTATTATTTAAAAAAAATTTTTTTATTTTATTTATTTATTTTTTTTAACTAGTTTTCCCAAACTTAATGTGTTCAACATGGAGTCCGCCGCCATTTGTATTTTTCAAATATATCGGTAAACACTGTGTTTTTTGAGCCGAATAAACATTTTATATTAAATAAAAACACTAAAAACTTATCCAATTAGGTAGAAAAGTAACATATCTAGCCTTTGATAATATTTGTTGTATTTGTTTTTTTTTTGTTTTATTTTTGACAACTTTTTTGAATCTGAGTATAGTAATACAAAGCCAATAAGTGTCTCCGAGAACGCAAAAATACATAACGAAATAAAGAACAAGAAAATATATGAAAATCAAAACGTTTATGGTATGATAACTGAAAATAAATGTGTAAAAAAAAAAAAAAAAGCAATTTATAGATTGTTTTTAGAAATTATGTCAGAAACATCAGCACCAATTAAACATCTTAAAAATAACCCCAGAGTAACCGATAAAAAGAACATAACAAACTTACTGAAACCTTTTTAAAAACTCATCTAATCAAAACCATAACAGAAAATTTATAACAATGCAACAAAATGCTGAACAGCATGAACTAAACTTTAAATCGCAAAACCTACAAGATTACAATAAACTGCTTACATTAATCGAATTAAGATCCCACAAACAAGCCATAGGACTAGATGAAATCCATTACGAATTGTTATAACAACTCCCTACAGAATCAATAAAATTACTATTAAGAATTTACAACAAATTATGGATAGAAGGCAAATTCCTACACTTATGAAGACAAACTACAATAATAGCAATCCCAAAACCAGGAAAAGACAATTCAAACCCGCAAAACTACAAATCAATCTTGTTAACTAGCTGCTTGTGCAAAATAAGGCAAAGGATAGTAAATGACAGATTCGTTTGGTATCTAGAATCCAACAACCTTATTTCTAACCTACAATGTGGTTTCCATAATAAAAGAAGCACTACTGATTGCCTAGTTCGATTGGAAACAGCTATAAGGGAAGCATTTATCAGGAATGAGCACCTATCAGCAATCTTTTTCGACCTAGAGAAAATCCACAATACTACATGGAAATATGGAATACAGGATGACCCCCAAAAAATGGGCCCCAACACTAATTGGGCCCCGTTTCTTCATGTTTTGTCCGAATGAAATGAAACTTTGGTCATAACTAGTTTATTATATTCAAAACATCACATCAAAACACTAGGGTCTTTGGCCTTTTTTCTCCGTTCTACAGCATATGTTCTAGGTGGCCTCCATTTAGCTTTTGTTTTTTTTTTTTTTTTTTTTTTTTTTTTTTTTGTCACCCTGTAATGAGAGACTTACATAAACTAGATTTAAAAGGCAGACTCCCACAATTTATAAAAGGATTCTTATCGAACCGCAAATTTAAGGTCCGCATTGGATTCACTGACTCAGACACCACAAATCAAGAGGGAGTCCCTCAAGATAGTATACTATCCCTGACACTATTTAATATTAAAATGAACAGCATAATGAAATGTTTCGACCCTGGGATTAAGGACCTTCTAGTGTATTGCAGATCAAAGCATATACACACTATTGAGTGCAAACTCCAACAATGCTTGAATAAATAAGACAAATGGGCAATGGAAAATGGATATAGATTTTCCAAATCAAAAACCAAATGTATTCATTTGTCACAAAAAACTTCACAATGACCCTACACTGAAACTCGGAAGAACAGTAATCCCCACCATAAATTTCTCTGACTAATATTTGATAAAAAACTGACATTCATCCTCCACCTGAAAAACCTAAGAAATAGTTGCAATAAAAGACTGCAACTACTATGTGTAATAGCTCACACAATGGTAGTGATGGTGGAGCTGATCAAGAAACTCTAACGAAGTTATATAGAACTTTAATTAGATCAGCAATACACATAAAAAAATTAAAATGGCTTGAAATATTTCAATAATAGCATAGATAGATAAGAAAGAATCTTTAAAAAATTTTTAAATCCAATTAAAATTAATGAAGTTATGATTATTTTTGTGCCTCACATGTTTGGATATTTTTCCCTCTTTAAGACCATATGCGTTTCGTCACATTTTTTACACTACTTTTTCAGTAAAAATGCTATATCTTTGTTAAAACACAAGACTAAGCAATGAAATTTGCTATGTAAGTGTATTTCTGTGCAAGGAACCAGAATATGCTACTGAAAATCTCCAGAAATTAATGGTTTCCAAATAATCTACAGTAAATGCACATAGATATGCTGCAATTCCTTAAAAATGCCATGTATTCATTAAAAGAAAAGAAGGTAGAGAACTCAAAGCTGAATTGTAATGCATTTTATGCACAAATAACTGAAATCTAAATCTAGGACTGTTTTAAAAATGAATATATTGCAATATTTCTTTGATATTAATGTAGATTAATACCTTCTGTTACCACCTCTCCAAAATATGTGATTCTACCTTTTTAGACAATTACGTGAGAACACTTTGGTAAACTTTAATGAAAGATAAACAAAAATTATTTTGGAATTTAATGTAAATGATTTCCCATCCTAAACCATTCCAGCTTTTTAGGGCAGTTAACCTATTTTTTTTTTCTATGATAGATAAATCCTGGGAGTTTTTTTTGTTTTCTAAAAGGCGATTATGTGTGGTTTTAAGAGGGTTTTGTGCAATTATGAGAAGGTGGGGAGGTTGCCACTCTGACTTTGGGTTAATGATAGGACTAAGGGAAATTATTTTAGAATTTAGAGTGACGGTTGATTTCACATAAATTTAATGTAAAATAATTCACCATTTCAAAACCATTCTAGTGTTTTAGGACAGTTGACCAATTTATTTTTTATGGGAGATTAATCATGTGCATTTTTTTTTTTTTTTTTTTTTTTTTTTTTTTTTTTTAAGGAAAAACTTATTTGGAATTCCCCGGTAAGTTACATAAGCGTCAAAAACGCTTATGTAGCTTACCGGGGAATTTTGTTTGGTGAGGAACTCTGCCACTCAAACTTAGTGTTATTGTTAGGGCTAAGATTTTAGGAGGAGGCTTGCTGCTTGTACCTAGGGTTAGACGTAAGATTAAGCAAGTTTTTTTTTTTTTTTTCTTAAGAGTGTTTGATATCTATTTTGAAACTTTACAAGAATTACAACAAACAGTCAAAAATAAATGTTATTTGGTAAAGTACGAAGTATTTTTTGTCCCACCTATTTAAATATTTAAAAAAAAAAAAAAAGGTACTTCTACAGTTTATTGCTTAAAATGGAGAAAGGGGAAATTTTTTCATGAAACGTGTGTGTGTGTGTGTGTGTGTGTGTGTGTGTGTGTGTGTGTGTGTGTGTGTGTGTGTGTATATATATATATATATATATATAACAATAGAAACAAAAAACAGAAAACGAAAATGACATAATTATTTAAACTGGATGAGCGCATTTGAAAACCAGAACATTTCTTGTATAAACATGTATCAAAAATATAATAATATTTATTGAAGTCTCTTTAAGAAAATACAATTTTAATAAAATATTTTTTGTAATTTTTTTTGTTAATTATTTCCTACTTCGCTCATAGTTTAAAATACTGATTTTAACTACGGGTGCCCGAAAATAAGGCATCTCCATTTTCAGCGATAAACAAAAGAAGTACCAAAAAAACTTTTTGCCAAAGTTGAAAATGAATCAATTTGATTTTTATTTTTAATTACATTCAATGTCTTCTTCAACTGTTTTTGTTCCTTCTTTGACAAATATTTAAATATCGATATTGCATTTTTTATTTTTATTTTTATAATCGAGTAGATTAGTTTCCATTCAATAATCTGCTGAAAACATAAGACGAAAATTAAAAAATATATAAAGGGTTGGTACCGCTCGTATACGTGAAGCATTTAAGCAATAGATGTGTTGGAAAAATATTGAATAATTCGACCCCCTGTTTTTTCCAAGCTTATAACTACTCGAAAAATGCAATTCAAACCCTATTTATTTATTTTTTTCAATTAAAGGAGCAAGAACCAAGCTTTCATTTAAAAAAAAACAATGTGGTTTAAAAAAAAAAAGTTTTAAACTTCGAACTTTACAGGTAAATTTCTAAAAAAAAAAAAACACTACTTTTTTTTTGTTTTAAATTTGAATATATTATTTATTGATCTTTTCTCTTCAATTTGTGATATATAAAACTTTGGTGAGTAAATTATTTACTTTTTAATAGACATTTCAAAATGGGGGGAGGGCGTGAATTTAAAAAAAACGTGTCTAAAATATTATATTCAGTTTATTGGAAAGAGTATAAAATTTCACATTGTCCCTAAAAATATCTTAAAAATAGAATCAATAGAAAAATTTTGATAGATTTTTAAAGTTTAAAAATTGAAAAATACTGAACTCGTAAAATTCAATTAATTTCATTAGTTTTTTAAAAAAATATATTTCTATTACTTTTTATACAACTTTAGTAGTTTAATTTGGAAGTATAATCCATAAAGAAAATAAGCAATCCACTTTTAAAATAAATATTATTATATTTTCAATCCAGTTTTGCATATTTTACTCGCAGTTTGGTGTTAGGGGTGTCAAAAATTCCTACAAAAATTCTGATACACCTAGTGAAAAAAAAAAAATAAAAATCATATTTCACATCTCCTGTTGTTCAAAGTGAAACAATATTTTTTAAATCTGACTACTATCCAAATTTTTAAAAATATTTATATGGTTAGCAAAATAGCTCTAATTAAACATGTAAGAAATTTTTTTATAACCAGAATTTCAATTTAAAAAAAAAATCGATCTGGAATAAAAATCAACAACAAAAAAAAAACGTCTGTTTACACCAGGCGATTACTGCTGCTATTACTAATACTACATTAAAACTAAAAACAATTTTTTTCCCGGTATCATGTTTTTGAATTGCTACGACAAGACAAAACAATATACTATTATTCTTTCAACGGATAAACAGTAAAAAGATTTTATTTAAAAGTGGGTGTCTGAAGAAAATTAAATTTTTTTTTTCCAAACTCGGTATGTTGAAATCTTTATTTTAACACAACAAAAAAAAATAGTGATCAAATATATTTCGGACAGCCGAAACTATTAAAATTGACATTACTTCTGGCTAGTTTCCAAATTTCATAAAAAAATTCTTACTACAAACACGGTACGGACATTTATAAATCAGGGGGGATTGTTACAAAATCTTACTGAAAACGGTGTTTTATGATAACGTTTTTATCACTTTATTTGTTTAAAACTTAAAAAAATATATTATTTATTAATTCATTATTTATCGTTATTATTTATTAATTCATTATTTATCGTTATTATTTATTAATTCATTATTTATCGTTATTATTAATTAATTCATTATTTATCGTTATTATTTATTAATTCATTATTTATCGTTATTATTTATTAATTCATTATTTATCGTTATTATTTATTAATTCATTATTTATCGTTATTATTTATTAATTCATTATTTATCGTTATTATTTATTAATTCATTATTTATCGTTATTATTTATTAATTCATTATTTATCGTTATTATTTATTAATTCATTATTTATCGTTATTATTTATTAATTCATTATTTATCGTTATTATTTATTAATTCATTATTTATCGTTATTATTTATTAATTCATTATTTATCGTTATTATTTATTAATTCATTATTTATCGTTATTATTTATTAATTCATTATTTAGCGTTATTATTTATTAATTCATTATTTATCGTTATTATTTATTAATTCATTATTTAGCGTTATTATTTATTAATTCATTATTTAGCGTTATTATTTATTAATTCATTATTTATCGTTATTATTTATTAATTCATTATTTATCGTTATTATTTATTCATTATTTATCGTTATTATTTATTAATTCATTATTTATCGTTATTATTTATTAATTCATTATTTATCGTTATTATTTATTAATTCATTATTTAGCGTTATTATTTATTAATTTATTTGAAAGTATATTCATTTCCGAACAAAACGATGGTATTTTTAAAACTTAACGCGCTTTGGTTTGTAAAATATAACTATTTTAGCAGAAGCCTCTTGAAATTTGTGATTATCCAAAGCGTTTTAATGTCCATGTGTATTGCTGATTAGATCAAAATTAGACTAGGGCAGTTTCATATACTGATCAGCCAGAAAATCCTACATAAAGACTTTCGATCCAATCTGTCATGGAAGCATGAGATTAACACTCTGTGCTTTTAGAATGTCCCCAGTCAAAAGTCTTCATGCAAAGGCTAATGAAATTCCTGCAAATATAAAGTCACAAACTGGGAGCCCAATACTACACTAAATTAAAACCACACTAAAAAAATTCAGCATACGAAGCTACACAGTCTGAAATATAAAGAGTCATTCGAAGCAAAAAGAAAAGCCATTTAGTCTTAGAGTGGAAAGAATTCTGCAGAAATCAGAAATGGTTGTAGAAAATATCCAAGAACACATACTGACTGAAACCATTCCTTGGATTCTCAAAAACCTAAAATAATATTAAAATTAAATGAAGTTGATTCCAGTAAAGCAACCGGCCCTGACGGTATTCCAATTATAGTACTCAAAACTTCAACCAGAACTAGCGCCCATACTTACAAAACTGTTTAAACGTTGTCTTAAGGAGAATTGCTTCCCTTCACCCTGGAAAATCTCATTATGCCCTGTATTTAAGAATCCAAGTGATGATTCATCCCCCTCTCAGTACAGGCGAATAAGTCTCCTGTGTGTCATGAGTAAGTTGCTGGAATCTGTGTTAAATAGAGAAGTAATCAACCATCTCAGCAAAAATAACCTTCTTAGTGACACTCAATATGGTTTCCATTCTGCTAGATCTACAGATGTGCTTACAGTTATATAGGATTAGCAAATCTCTCGACAGAGGCAACCTTTCTAGGGCAATTGCTCTTGACATATCAAAGGCCTTTGATAAGGTATGGCATTAAGGTTTACTTCACAAGATCTCTAGCTATGGTATAGCTGGAAATGTCTTCTCAATTATTAAATCATTTCTTTCTGACAGGTTCATAAGAGTAGTAGTTTGATGGGCAAAAATCAGAAGCTCACAGTATTAATGCTGTTGGGTCCCTCAGGGATCCATCCTGGGCCCAACTCTTTTCCTGATCTACATTAATGATCTTCCAAATCACATCTTTACATCATTTGTAAACATTTATGCTGATGACACTACCATCTATGGTATCACATCTAAGACAGTAAACGACCAAGTTCTCTCCGATTCTCTTTCCTCTGATTTTGAGCACGTGGTACAATGGGGAAAGGAGTGGCTGGTTACTTTTACTGCATCTAAAACCAAGCTTCTCTCTTTACATCATCAACATTCTGATCCCCATCTGGCATCAGTTGAAATAAATGGCTCTCGTCTTGAGGGGGTTTCAAGTTTTGACAAGCTTCTGGGCTTGACCTTTACACTTGATCTTAAGTGGAACAGGTACATCAAATCTGTTGCCAAGGCCGCTGGAAAAATAGTGGGATCCTTCTATCGATCCAGTAGATATCTCTCTACTGATGCAATTCTCTATCTATATAAGAGCCAGGTATGTCCAAGGATGGAATACTGTTGCCACATCTGGGCAGGAGCTGCTAGAAAGGACTTGTCCTGCCATGATAGTTCAAAATAGACTTTGTAGCCTTGTAGGAGATATCCGTTTCTCTTCTCTGCAACCACTATCTCACAGAAGAGATGTTGCGAGTTTGTCTCTACTGTATCGTTATTTTCATGGAAAGTGTTTGACTGAGCCTCAGTCTATGCCTCCCCCCCCTCGCCAAACTTTCACAAGAAACCCTCGTCTAGCTGAAAACACTATCAATAATTCCCCCCCCACTCTTTATCTGCGCCTAAACCTAAACATAGATTCCATGAACAAAGCTTCTTCTGAGAACTGCACGCCTGTGGAATTGTCTTCTGTTTTCCTGCTTTCCAGCTGACTAAAATATGGTTGTCTTCAAGTCTAATGTAAACAGGTTCCTGATGAGCCGTTCCACTTGTTAGCAGATTTACTAAATTTCCATTACTAATGATTACTATATTGTCCAATTTCTACTGTACACGCTTTAACCCTTATCCTCGAGTCGCCGCTTGGCCTTGATAAGTGGTGGTGCCTATGTGAAAAAAAAAAAAACTCCCAAAAGCAAAAACTCATCCTAATATCTACCAAGAGAAAGTCTATGATATCCTCCTCATTTTCACTGACAGCTTCAAAGACTACCGTAGAGTGGCGTGTTCTGCCGTATCGAATGAAACAACCCTAAAGAAAGGCCCTTCCAACAAAAAGCTCTAGTTTTACTACTGAAACGTGCCATTGACCTAGCACTCAAAATTTTACAAGATAAACATAAGAAATTCCTAATACTCAGATTCACTTTTTGTGCTAACATCACAGAATAACCAAAAACTCAAACTCTCTAATTAAACTTCTAGATTGACTCTTTATCTAAACACAAAGAAATAATTATATGCTAGATCCCAAACCACATTTGGAATAAAAGGAAATGAAAGAGCTGACTTAGCACCAAATCAGCACTAAACCTGAACCCTGAAACAAACATTCCATATATTAACTTAAAACTCCCAAATCAATCAACAATTTTATGCAAAATGGCAACAACAATGGAACAAGAACACAAATAACAAATTATACCAAATTAAATCCATTCTGGAAGAATGGAAACCAACTACAAGGATATCAAGAAAAGAACAAGTTGTTATATCCAGAACTCATATTGGTCCTACAAAACTCGCACATTCGGACATACTGAAACAAAAATTTGCAAAACAGAAGTGACAAAAACAGTGACTGCCATCAACTAACTAACGTTGGTATTGTTGACTGGCCAAAGAAAGAAATTAACAGACTAGACACTAAAACAAGAAAAATGTTAACATTATACTGAGTCATATACAGAAACCAGTGTCTACCAAGAGAAGGAGGTATGGGTTTGTCAAAGATTAACCATTAACATCTAGCCACTATTGTGAGCACTGGGCAATATCTTATAAGCTGCCAGAATCCAAACCTTAAAATACTATATGAACACCAAAAAAAAGAGAGCTAGTAGAACTACTTCCATCACAAAATTGGTCAAACATTTTATACAAGACTGTCTTACAAATGAGACAGAAACAGAACGCAAGCCTGCAATGGAAATAGCCTAAAAGAGTTGGCAAAAATACACTAAGACCTTCCATTGCAAAAAAACTGGAAGAATGGGCCAGTATTTCCTGGATGAACTCTCACAGGAATATATAGATAAAGAAGGCTCTGTAGATTCGCTTAAAAAGGATCTCTTCGCTATACCATTCTCTCCTGATCATACTCAAGAGAGAATGGTAATGGCCGCTCAAGATCAAGGCTTGATGAACAATGCTTTTAAAAAGAGGAGTGGTCTCGGCAATAACAAGTGCAGGTTCTGCCACACAGAAGTAGAGTGTGAGCAATAGGTGTATCAGAATTTTTGGGTAAATCGCCATTGCAAACATTTGATTGAATAGACTCTCCATGTCTACAAGCTTATAACAATATGGAAATGTAATTTCAAACCCTAATTTTTATTTCAATATAATGAGCAAAGACCAAATTTTAAAATCATAAAAGGTTTAATCGAAAAATATACAATATTTTTTTTTTTTCTATCGTGTTTTCTTTAAAAAAGATTTCACAAAAAGCAACAAAATTAACTTGAATCGAGATCTAATATATATATATATATATATATATATTTAACTGCTAAAAAATCACTTACCTGTTCCAAATTACTAAGCTATGGGTGCTTCTATTCTTCCTGTATAATAATTTATCCATATTTATATATTAAATTCCATGTATTTTTTAAATGAAAGGATTTATCAACCAAGAGTCACGGTAAACTGTCTGCTCGACAATAGTTTATCCGCCATTGAGGAACCCGGATGTTATTCGATTTCTCGCTTTGTTATGTACGGAAGTATCAAAGTGACAAAAATAATTATTTCAAAAACGTAAAACCAACACATTAATAATCTCGATAGGGTAAATATGAAGAATTACTCCACCCTAAAAAATTCCTTTAAAATTTCCACTTTTATAGGTTTTCGGTGTGCTGTAAATGGAAATAATCTTTTAAATATATGGCAAATGAGTAATTTCCAAGATATGAAGAAATGTTAGTGGTCAAACAGTTCACTTGTCTATAATAATGTAACGTCAAATGGGCACACACTTTATGGTCACATTGGGGGGTGGGCAATGTACAATGGGCACAATTTAATGTAAAAGACTACTAACGTTTAACATTCCAGGAAATAAGTAGTTTCCATGAAGTATGGGTGGGGGCTGTTGGTTAATGTTTTTCGAGAGGGAGGTGCTTAGTTTAATTAACCGTTTTAGCATAAGTAACGCGAACGCGTCAACATTAACTGTGCATTTCTTCATGGAAGTTGTGTGTGACAGAACGGTAATCAGTTTCGCTTGTCTTCCCTTTGTCCTTATGCCAGGCAGCCTTATCTCCCTTTTGTATTTTTGACACGTTTCATTTCAACTACAAAGTGGCCAGTATGTGCTACCATACTTGCAAAATAGTAACATTTCATTCATGCATTTTGCTCGATTACTAAAAATTGGCTCGACCAAATGTCGATTTCTTTTTTTTTTTTTTATTCTCTTAAAGAAATGCATGAACTTTTGATTTAATATATTTAATTCTACTTTATCAAGTGAATTTTTTTTTTAAATCTAAAAAAAAGAAAACATTGAATGAAATAGAAAAAATTGTCGACAGCATCCAATACTTACTGGACAATATAAGCAGAACATAAGCTTCCAATTAAAAAAAAAAAAAAAAAAAAAAAAGTTTTACACTTTGGACTTTACAGGTAAATTTCCAAAAAACACTTTTTTTTTGTTTTGTTTTCAATTACAATATAATATTTATTGATCTTTTATCTTCAATTTGTGATATATAAAACTTTGGTGAGTAAATTATTTACTTTTTAATAGACATTTCAAAATGGGGGTGGGGCGTGAATTTAAAAAAAAAACGTTTGTCTAAAATATTATATTCAGTTTATTGGAAAGAGTATAAAATTTCACATTGACCCTGAAAATATCGTAAAAATTGAACCAATAGAAATATTTTGATAGATTTTTAAAGTTTAAAAATTGAAAAATATTTAACTCGTAAAATTCAATTGATTTTATTACATAAAAAAATGGCTGCATGAAGGCATGCCGGCATTTTGTAAACACTGTTTTTTAAAAAATAAAAAAATATTTCTATTATTTTTTTAAACAACTTTAATAGTTTATTTTGGAAGTATGTTTCATAAAGAAAATAAACAACCCACTTTACACAGAAATTATGAGTTTTTTTATATTTTATTCGCAGTTTGGTGTTAGGGGTGTCAAAAATTCCCCCAAAATTCTGATACACCTAGTGTGAGCCACCTGACATCCAGTTGTAAAGTCCTGTTGTGGAACGGTTATTATACAATGCGACACAATGGAGTGTGTAAATATCTCCACTGGAAAATCTGTAAAAACCTGAACATCCCATGTAATAGCAAATGTTGGGAACATGTTTACCAGAAAGAACAGTTGGAAATAAGTCATGCACCATCCATTATGACTATGAAATTCCTACAGCTACATACCTAGAAAATGGGGCTATTAAGCCTGACATAGTGATATGGGACAAGGAGAATGTGGCAACCCAAGTTGAAGTAAGCGTCCCTTATGATGTTGGCCTTAACAGAGCAAAGAGGGAGAAAATAAAAAAATACCAAGGACTTATGCACAACATGAAAAGAAACTAGAATCTTAAAAAGGTATCAATCATAACAGCCATTATAGGAACAACCAGGCTAATGAAATAGAATTTCAAAAACTATCTGGTGAATATACTTGGTGAACCAAGTGCAAAAATATCCAAACAATAGCACTTAAAGGGATGGTTAGAATCTTAGAAAGATCTCTCAGTTGGAGTAACTAAACTAAAGAGAATTTTGGCATCCGGTAGAATGCCCCATCCCCTGGAAAAACACAATAAGAAAATTAAAACGAGCAACAACCACAATGCCCATTCTGTCAAAAAACTTGCACTGTCAAAGGCATTTTTGTGGAATGTAGAGCCATTGATAATGCCAGAAAACAGTGTCTTAAATTCAACAAATATGAAGAACAGCTTTGAAAACAACTGCCTGGATCAAATACTTACCTTTTTGAGAGTAACAAGACTTTTTCCAACAGTTAAAAAAAAAAAAAAATTCTTTCTCTACAAAACAACCCAACTAAACCCTATGCACAAATATTAAAAAACATAAAAACCTTTTTCTAACCTGACTGTATTTGACATTAAATAACCTTGTGAAAGGAATCTTTACCACCTTTACCATGCAAGGGGTCAGATCCTCAGTCACGGGACCAATGTAACGAATCTTAGTCACGAACCCAAATGTAACCTTTCACTCCAGTGTTTCTTCACTGGATGTTACATCTTGGGGTTACTTCATCGAACGTCCTGGGAATGGCAATTAAATGTGATGTTTTCCACTTCAATTATAGGATCGATATGCTGCTGGTCGCATGATGGATGATCTCTGCTTTCTTCTGCTGAAAAGGAAGATCATTCAACTGCTTGTTCCTTCAAGTTCACTTGTGAGTCTCAGCAATGACAATAACCGATGGTGTTTGTAGTTTTCGTATAATTAATTATTCACAAAAGAGAGATTCCCAAATAATAAAAACGTACAGTTTTTTTTTTTTTTTTTTTTTTTTTTCCAAAGTTTCTTCCTTAGTGTACAAGAATGGCTTTAGTCGGGGTTTACAAGTACCGATCTCTTGCTTTTGTCGGGCCTCGGATGGGTGCTATTGAATGGCATGTGAGTGAAGTGGTGGACAGATTCAACTTCGTTCAATTCCAACTCAACTCCTACTGCTCTTCCCTGCTTCTGCATCTATATAGATGGTTGGGGTGGGTAGGTTCCGTCCTAGATGTTCCAGGCAGCCAATCATCATCCAATCTGACACCTTGGTTCTTTCTCTCCCCCACTTCCAGATCAGACAATTTCCACTGACAATGACTTCCCATCGATATCTTCTCCTGCACTTGAGGACTTCATGCTTGACCCCCGGGTCAGGTTCAAAACTCCTGTAGAGAAAATAATTAGCTACCTTGAATAGTCCTGTTGCATCAAAAATATTATTTCCCAAAATGATTCATATTTTTATGTTTTGTTTTCCTTCACAAGGGAAATGCACTTACTTTGGCGGCCACACCATTTTCCTTTCCCACTAGCAGTATTATACAGTATTTTCCGGGACCCGCCATGAAATAAAAAGGCTCTAATTCCTCCTTCGCTGGTCCCTTCCTTGAGGCAATTTTCGACTATGGTTCCAATTTAACTATCTGCAACCATCTCTTGAATTAATCTTTTCTTACTGTGGCTGGTTGGGTCACAACCTGAAAAGCAAAAATAAACAATCTTTCAACAGTTGCATTATTTGTGAGGATTATTAGGAATGTTAAAAAGCATATGCTGCACGTTCATTAGAATTATCATGTTTGCCACACCTTGTTACAGCACAATCATGTTGACACACCGGTTCTTGCCAGATCACCAAAGTTAAACGTTGAGCCTGGCCAGTACCAGATGGGTGACCATTTGAGAAGGCTAGGCGCTGTATGTACCTTTTGGGAAGGTTGGGCGTGAGGCCAGCACTCTCACCCCATAAAAAGAACTCGGTCGCTACAAAAGCATCTACAAAAAGTTGTAGATGGCCTATGCCCCTTCGGGGCTCAAAGCTAGAATTGCTAGAATTTAAGAGAATCTGGAGGAATGCTATTCTCTGCAAAATATGATTCTTCACACTATTCTACCAAACAAACTTTTCTGTATTTTGCCTCAATTATACAGTTATTTTCAATGGAAATTTTCAGTGGAAATGACAAATCTCCAAACTTTGGTCTTAATCTTTGACGAAGAACTTTATCAGAGTTTAGAAATAAAAACCCTTTAAACAGGTTGGCAGCTTCGGGATGTCTTTTTTCTACTTGATGTAAGGCTTCTTGCAACATAGATTGACACCTCAATTTCACTTTTATTGTGTAGTTTTTATCCACTTGTGCACCAGCTGTTAATGTGAACCTATGGATTTCTGAAACTGACACCAAACTGAACATTTTCTAATGTTTTACATGTTCCATTTTTGTTGAAAAGCCTTTCGTACAAACTCTGGTGATGCATTATCAATTGTTTTGACTGTGTGTGTGTGTGTGTGTGTGTGTGTGTGTGTGTGTGTGGAACACTGTTTTCTTGTTGAAATGTTGAATTTATCATTTCAAATTCCTAAACAGCGGGAGTTGCAAACAAAAAGTAAAAGTAATTAAGCCTATCTGCCAGCATTTCTTTCAGCAGACGACTTTTGTATTTTGCACCAATACTTAATTTTGCTTCACAAGTGCAAAAATAACCTAATTCCTCCCTGTTCATCAAAATATTATAAAATTGTTCTTACTAGCCATCTTGTTTTAAATAAATTTTAAAATCGAAGAGGAACATTTATCCATTAGTCATTTTCTTCATCTACAGGATTCATTATTTGAAATAACTTTGAATTCTCGTCTAAGGGCACTAACCATAATGGCACTTCAGTTAAAAGAAAACTAACTTTAAGAATGCATGTTCGATGCAAAGACTTAAAGAATGACAGATGCATTTCATCTGAATGCAACTCAGTGATTGTCTTAATTCGTCACCACAGTAAATTTTTACTGCCAACCATAGAAGCTGCGCTATCAGTAGCAAATCCTATATAGTTTTTAAGAGTTTTGCCAAAATCAATTATTTGTTCAATTACGCTGTAAAACAAAATGTGCAGTGGTTTCGATTACTTGTACAATGGACAGAAAAGCAGTTTGGATTTTTTCGTTCTTATTACAGTAAAATCTAACGAGAATACATAGATGTTTCTGAGTCGCCACATCAGTGGATTCATCCACAAGTAAAACATTTTTTTGTCTTTGAAATCATTTTTTAATCCTTCTTTTAGTGTAACCGAAATCACATTTTTAATTATTGCAGTGCACTTATTTCTATGCACGTTTATATTCTCTAGAACATTTTTTTCACCATATTTTTTCACAATCTCACCAATTGAATGGATTGAATAATGGCAAGCTATAATTAAACTAAGTTTTATTTCTGCTTCCTTTTCTTAGTCATTTGATTTTGTATATATAAAATTATCAAGAGAATTTTGGGAAAAATTCTTGTTTCTTGTTGAAATATTGCTTTGCTTAGGTAAAACTATCACTTTGCATAACACATAGTACGCTCGCTGACAATCATCGGTACTTTTGAGCCATGGATATGACTTTTCGCAGGCTTTATTATATTTACATCTAGTTTCATAATTATTTGTCCATTTAGGGTATTTTGAATGGATAACGAAGAAAAAAATGAATATTTGTTCAATTCAAAGGCTAGATGATGAGTGATGTGTGTTTGCCACTAACCTTTGTTGTTGATAGTAGTAGTAATTTGTTTCTTTTAATATTGATGTTGTTGGCAACTGTTGTTCCTTGTTGTTGACTTTAAGAAGTGGCAACTTCAATGAATGAAAACTGAACTCTGTCATATTTGGTCAGCTGTTGTTTATATTGGAAGTAGTTGAATTCAAAAGAATAATAGACAAGCCATTTTCATTGCTTAAGTAATTGTGATTTCACACCTAATTGTGAAGTGATCTAGTTGAAAACTATGTATTTGTGTACCCCTAGGATGGTCTACTTGAAAAAGGAAAGAATAAGCTTAAGAATGGGGGAAAGAAAGGTTACCAGTAGCTCATACAACTTTTTTATCAGGTCACATTTGACTTTTTTAGAAATATGGACTTAAAAATTGTATTTGGCTATTTTCCAGTTATTTTAATTTCTATTTGATAATTATTAGTTATTTTAATTCACATGATATTTAAGAGTTCATAATACTTTTAAGAGTTTGGGTTTTAAACTCTTAAATTTATTATTTATAAATTTATAGAATTAAAATAATTGAGTTTTCCTTTTTATTTTTTCATTTCAATAAATATTCGATTAATAGTAAATGATTGTGTATGTGTGTGTTTACTGTGTTTATGGAAATTCAACTGATATTTAAAATTTTTTTTAAATATATACACTATAGTTACATAGTAAAACATGAAATATTAAACATTAAAACAATGACAAATATTGGCCTTCTTGTTACGAACAAAACATAACTGTTTGGATGCTACACTTACTTTATTCTGTCCTCGGCCAATGAAAGAAGTCCTACACTGAGGCCTATATATATATGTTTTTTTTTCAATCTAGTTACCACTTTTTGGGGAGCTGAAATTTTCTTACATTAAAAACCAGTATTGTATTTAACTCTGCCCTAGTGGGGAGGAGGCAACTAAATAGGAACAATAGAATAAATAGTAAATGTTAAGTCGCGAAATCATGAACCAAAAAAGAAACAAAATAAACACTTTTTATATCAAATGTATTAGAATTTAATTAAGTCTCGTCCTGTATACTTTTAATGTGCTCAAACTTAAGTTTTTATTTCAATGTTTTTAAAGCTTTATTTTACTACGCATGGAAAAAATGGTCACGTTTCACTGTTCGGGTTTAATTCCTGGAAAGTTTTTAAAAACTTACCATTAACCCTATATTTGGGAGGGGGCTTGCAACTTGGACTTAGTGATAGGATAAGTAATTTTGTTTACAAATTTCACGAATTAAGCTACAAGTGAATATTTGCTTTTTGCTGTGTGTAAAGCTCACTTAGAACGTATTAACATTTTGAAATATAACAAACTTTAAAGTTGCAGCATGTTAAAAATATACAGGTCGGTGGATAATTAAGTCCTACAGCATTTGGTATAAGTAATCTATTTTTTTTTTGGCTTAAAAATTAGGAAAATTATTGAGCAGAATTCTAATTATTTTATCGTATTTTTCCGATTTGTCACAAGTTAATTTTTTTTTCTTGTTATTTTATCAAATTGCATGAAGCGAGCTATGTAAAAGATGCTTAAAACCGTTTGAATTATGCAAATACCATCAGTAGTTCAAAAGTTATGAGAATTTTAAGTGCCAAAATTTAGGCTTTTCCATGGACTTTAGAAAAAGTGGGCTAAATTACATATCTCAACATTTCAAGAAATTCGGTAATTCACCATTTATTTTTCAAGCTATTCTCATAAAACTTGGCAGTCTTATGTAAAATTGTGTGCTCTTTCTGATTATGCAATCTGAAGTCATGAATTATAAATTAAGATGTACAAATTTCAATTTTTTTTTAAACTGGCGCATGGTATCATACAATGAGTGTCTCTTCATGAACAAAACTAATTATACTGGTATTTAAATATATCCTTATAGTAGGCATTTACCTGCCTCTTCACCAAAGGAGAGCTTAATCTGGGATGTAACCATTGAATGCCTAAAGAGCATTCATGGCCGGTATTTACTACTCCCCTCAAAGAAAAGAAAAAAATGATTAGATATGAATTAATCTCGGAAGTAAATCGAAGAAAATTTTTCATATAGATTTTGGATTTCTGTAAAAGATGGTAATTCTCATAGTCGACCAGAACTTATGCATTTTGGGACCAGTCCAATTTTCAATTTTGTAAATCCTCTCTATCTGGCCCAAAATATACCCCTATTTTCTGAGATGCAACCATAAATCGTACCCTCCATGAATCCTCAATGTAGCTTTCACAGTACCAGAATCATAAGCAACAACTATATATTCACCAGTTGATGGTAATTTTTGTCATTTCTACTCTGTTGTTTTACTGAAATTTCAACTATGTCAACAAAGAAATAAAACAGTAATTTTTTACCTTGTTTCCACCTTAACATTTAAAATAATTACTTTTATAGTTTTATGGTATGCTGAAAACGAATATTGCATTAAAATTTTCTGCAAATAAGTAGTCTTCTGGATATTAAACAATGCCATTTCTTATGTTATTGCTGGTGGCCATCTTGGAGCATGCAACTATGAGAAAATATGCACAAACACGCATACCAAGATGGCCACCAGCAATAACATAAGAAATGACATTGCTTAATATCTGGAAAACTACATATATGTGGAAAATTTAAATGCGATATTCTTTTTCAGCATACCCGAAAACCTTAAGAGGTAGTCATTTTAAAGAAAAATGTTAAGGTAAAAATTTACAAAATGTATCACAATTAAATTTTTTATCGAACCGTCTACTTATTATTTAGATATCCTCAATAAAAAAAAAAAACGGTTTTGTTTTACAGATTAAAAAAAATGGTCTTGACAATGAGTTAAAAATTACAAAAAATTACACAAAATACCATTAGAAACCCACCCAATAAATGTCCTTGTGACATTTATTGGTTAGGTTTCTAACTATTTTGTATATTTTAGTCCTTGTTGAGAGTTCAAAGACATGAGATACTATGTGGTTAGGTTTTTTTTTTTTTTTTTTTTTTTTTTTTTACATAGGCGTCACCACTTATCAAGACCGATAGGCCACTCAAGGATAAGGGTTAAAGAGTGTAGAGTAGTCAAAAGGATAATATAGTAATCGATAGTAATGGAAGTTCGGTAAATTTGTTAACTTAAGTGGAACGGCTCATCAGAAACTTGTTCACGTTGGACTTGAAGACAACCATATTATAGACAGCTGGAAAGCAGGAAAACGGAAGACAATTCCACAGGCGTGCAGTTCTAAGAAAGAAGCTTTGATCATGGAATCTATGTTTAGGTTTAGGCACAGATAAAGAGTGGGGAAAATTATTGATAATGTTTTCAGCTAGTCGAGTGTTTCTTGTGAAAGTTTGGCAAGATTGAAGCTCAGTCGAACACTTTCCACGAAAATAACGATAAAGCAGAGACAAACTCGCAACATCTCTTCTGTGAGATAGAGGTTGCAGCGAAGAGAAAAGGACATCTCCCACCAGGCCACGAAGTCTATTTTGAACCCTATCAAGGCAGGACAAGTCTTTTCTAGCAGCTCCTGCCCATATGTGGCAACAGTATTCCATCCTCGGACGTATTTGGCTCTTATATAGATAGAGAATTGCATCAGCAGTGAGATATCTACTGGATCGATAGAAGGATCCGACCATTTTTCCAGCGGCCTTGGCAACAGATTTGATGTACATATTCCATTTAAGAACAGGAGTAAAGGTCAAGCCCAGAAGCCTGTCAAAACTTGAGGCCTCCCCAAGACGAGAGCCATTCATTTTAATTGATGCCAAATGGGGATCAGAACGTTGATGATGTAAAGATAGAAGCTTGGTTTTAGATGCATTAAAAGTAACCAGCCACTCCTTTCCCCATTGTACGTGATCAAGATCAGAGGAGAGAGAATCGGAGAGAACTTGGTCGTTTACTGTCTTAGATGTGCTACCATAGATGGTAGTGTCGTCAGCAAAAATGTCTACGAATGATGTAAGGATGTGATTTGGAAGATCATTAATGTAGATCAAGAAAAGAGTTGGGCCCAGGATGGACCCCAGAGGGACTCCAGCATTTATACTGTGAGCTTCTGATTTTTGCCCATCAACTACTACTCTTATGAACCTATCAGAGAGAAATGATTTAATAATTGAGAAGACATTTCCAGCTATGCCATAGCTAGAGATCTTGTGAAGTAAACCTTTATGCCATACCCTATCAAAGGCCTTTGATATGTCAAGAGCAATTGCCCTAGAAAGGTAGCCTCTGTCGAGAGATTCGCTAATCCTATGAGATATAACTGTAAGCACATCTGCTGTAGATCTAGCAGAACGGAAACCATATTGTGTGTCACTAAGAAGATTATTTTTGCTGAGATGGTTGATTACTTCTCTTTTTAACAGATTCCAGCAACTTACTCATGACGCACAGGAGACTTATTCGCCTATACTGAGAGGGAGATGAACGATCACCTGAATTCTTAAATACAGGGCATACTGATGAGATTTTCCAGGGTGAAGGGAAGCAATTCTCCTGAAGACAACGTTTAAACAGTTTTGTAAGTATGGGTGCTAGTTCTGGTTGAAGTTTTGAGTACTATAATTGGGATACCGTCAGGGCCGGTTGCTTTACTGGAATCAAGGTTTTTGATTAGCTTGGCAACATCACGTACAGATATATGTATATCACATAGTGTGTTTTCTGATATAGGAGGAAATATTGGGGGTTGGCGGCCTTGGTCGCAAAGGATAGAATTGGCTGCAAAGTTCTTGGCAAAGGGTTTGGCTTTGTCTGATGCTGACGAGATTAACTCAGGTCCAATAATGATAGTTGGGATAAAGCACACGTTTCTGTTCAGGATTCTGTTTGCAATTTGCCAAAACTGGTGGGAACCAAGCCGCTGCTCAGCTACTTTGGACTTGACGGACTGAGCATACAACTCTCTTGCATTCTTTATTACTTTCTTACAATGGTTGCTGGCAGTCCTGAAAGCGGCTTTAGTTTCCATACATCTATTACGTTGGAAGCAGTGGAAAAAGTGATTTCTGTGCGCAATAGCAGCAGCACATTCTGGAGAAAACCATGGCTGGCTCTTAGGTTTTTGCTGGAACTTTTTTGAGGGTATGAAATGGTCTATACCTACAATTAACCATTCTGTCAGGTCTGATACTATAGACGACACATCGTTTTCAAACATGGAACGCAGAGGAAGATCCGATATAAATGTACGGAAACTATCCCAGTCAGCCATAGTGTATCGATATACTGTATGATGAAGAGTTACGTCTGAGGACTTATTACATTTCATTTTTATCTTAATTGATACAACTGAGTGGTCGGAAGATCCAAGAGGAGACGGAACGGAAACTGAACATAGTTCAGGGCAAGTTGTGAGAAAAAGGTCTAGGAGACTTGCATACTGGCCGTCATTGTTGGGCACACGGGTGGGTTCGTGAACAATCTGAGTGGGGTCATAAGCAATGGAGAAATCATAATTTCTTGCGTTTGTGTAACGCTAATTGTTGAAATAAACATTTTACATTAAATAAATGCACTAAAAATAGCAATACACTTAGACCATAAAATGCTTTGGATAAATATGGATTTCAAGGGGGTTCTGCTAAAATCGCCATATTTTAAAAAAAACCCTTAAGTCCTCCAAATACCACCATTTTGTTCGAAAATGAATATACTTTCAAATAAATTGATAAATAATAATGTACATTATATATTTTGAGTTTTAAGCAAATAAAATGCTAAAAAGTTAACATCATAAAACAGCGTTTTCGGTAAGATTTTATAACCCCTCCCTCTCATTTATACATTGTTGTACCGTGTTTCTCTTAAGAATGCTTTCATGAAATTTGGAAATTAACTAGAAAAGATATCACTTTTAATAGATTTGGTTGTCCAAAATTCTTTTGACAGCTCATTTTTTTATTGTGTTAAAAAAGACATGACGAGTTTGGAAAATTTTGAAAAAGAATTTCTTCGGACACCCACTGTTAAATAAATCAATCTTTTTATTACATTTATCCGTCTAAAATAAAAATGTAACCGGCTTTCTCTTGTGGTACCGAGCAAATCATGATACCTGGAAAAATCGTTCCATTTTTAAAAAGTATCTGTAGAAGCAGCAGCAGCTACTATCGCTGATTTTAATTACTTTACTGTAAACAAACTTTTCTTGTTTTTTATTCCAGAACGAATTAAAAATTAACAAAAAATGAAAATATGAATATAAAAAAAAATGTTCTCACATATTTAGTTGGAGCTCATATTATCAGAACATAATTATTAGCTCAACTAGAGCTTTCGGTTATCAAAATATATAATTTAAAAGCAATCCAGCATTTTTGGTTAAATTTTAAAAATATAGTTGAAAAATAAATATGTAACGTGTACACTTCTATCCATTACATTAGTTTTTAATGATGAATTAAACAGTGTTTTGTTTAAAAAGAAAAACAAAAAAAACAAACGAAAATGTGAAATGATTTATTTGCTTCACGTGTGCGAGCAGTACCCCCCCCCCCATATATATATATATTTTCTCTTTTACAATTTTTTTTCAGCGGATTATAATAGAATGGACACTATATATAATATAATTGGGTAGATATATATATATATATATATATATATATTTTGTGAGAAATTTCTTGACTCATTCAAAATTAACCAATCACGGACCGGCTACTAGAACTGTGTGGCCGGCCTAAACAAGAAAGCTGGCGGTTGTATCTGGAATTTCTCACACTGTCAAGGAGGAAAAAGTAATGGATAATCATTACTTTTTCCCAATACAAGTTAATTAATAAAATGGTTGTATAAACGACAAATACCAAGTTGATCCAATAAACATAAGTCTTTACTTGGACAAATTTATAATTTCAATGTTTTAATTCAGTTAAATTTCTTAACCATAATATGTTGGTTTGTTGACAATTCAAATTGAGATTCAATAATTATAACTTTATTTCAGTTAAACTTTCTTAATATTAATGTGTGCCACTGTCTGTTGTCAATTTTCAGTTTAAACTTCAAAATTCTCATGCATCCAGACATTAGCTAATTTCCACTATATGGAATGACCTGAGGAACTTCATCCTTACAATTAGAACAAAGCCACTCCCCTAATTAATCTTGCTGATTAACTCCCATGCAGCTGAAATGGTACCAGCAGTCACAGGAATCGCAGCACACCATTTGCGATGTTCCATCATTAGGAACTGAACAGGTTGGACAGAAAAAGGGACCTCCTTCTTCTATAAACTCAGTTGATGCAATATTATCATTGCCCTTAATTTCCAAGGGCACAAGATTTTTTAAGGAATGGACCTGTTCGCACCCATCCTTAATAACAACCGCAGAACGGACATTATTGTCGCTTCCAGTAATTAATTTAATTATTTTACCAAGATTCCAGAATTGTCTGGTTTTGTTGGGAGTCTTAATAAGTACTATCTCTCCAACAGATAACTTGGAGGCACAATTGCTCCCGATTTTGGCATCAACTTCTCTTAATGACAAGAGGTAATCATTATGCCAGATACGATTGAATTTTTCAACAAATTTATTCCTCATTTCGAGGGAATGTAATAAGGTAATCCTATTTGGGAGGGGGGGGGGGGGTCAGGACATAATTCAGCATCATAATTATTAATAAGCAAACGTGTTTGAAGAAAATGATTTGGACTTAAAATACTAAAGTCTTTGTCGGCAGAAACAATATAAGTGAGGGGTCTGTCATTTATTGCCTTTTGCACATCAGAAAGTGCAGTCAGAAATTCAAAATAATCCAACTTTCTTCTGCCCAATAGTTTCCTCAAACATTGCTTGACAGTTTTAATTAGTCTCTCCCAGGCCCCCCCCCCCTTGCCAGGCAGAGTAAAGGGGAATTGTTCGATGGACGATGTGAATGGATTTAAATTGTTCCTTCAACTCATCCGATTCGAGCTCGTTTGATAACAATATTCCGGACGCGACAAAAAAGATTTTGCATTATTGGAATATACATGCGTAGGGATACCAAATAAATTGGTAAACCTAAAAAAAGCCAGCATGAAAGAGCGGGTGCTCATGCCCGACAATAATTCCAAGTGAATTGCACGCAAACTCATGCATGTAAAGAGTAATATGTACATTTTAACTTCTACCCCTCCAACTTTTATAGAAAATTGACCGGTGAAATCCACACCGACTTGTTTGAATGGGCGAACAAAGTTTACCCTATGAGCAGACAATAGTGACCCTGCAGGTGCCTTACAAGGCAGAGCATTTATTTTTTTACATACAGTGCAAATATGCATGAAGGCTTTTACGGCTTGTCTCCTCTGAGGGATCCAAACCCCAGACAACCTTAACTTACTAAGGGTTGAATTAACCCCCATGTAACAGTTAAGATGAGCTTCCTTAATTGCCAGTTTTGTTAAATAATAATTTTTTCCCAACAAAAGGGAAAACTTGACCTTGAAGGGCAGAATATCAGAATTCTGTATCCTACCTCTGGTTCTAATTCACCCATCTTTATCAAGGAATAACCTTAATGCAGTTACCCTAGGGGGAGGCACTTTACTGGAAGATTCTTTCAAGTAACCTAGTTCATGAGAGAAGGCCTCCATTTGCATATTAGCAAATAGCAATAATTTGGCCCTATTAAAATTATCAGCACTATGATAACGTAACAAATCATAAAATTTCAACACTTTTTCTAAGGCGTGATAAGGGTGAGATTGGCCAATCAGTGCCATCTCTAATGAGCCATTCCGGGCCATACATCCAGAAATTGAATAACTGGGAAAATTTAGAAGTGCTGATACCTCTAATTAGAAGATCTGACAGATTTTCTGATGAAGAAACCTATTTTAATTTCGGTAGAACGCCAAATTGAATATTAATATCTTCTGAAAATTTTTTGATCTTTGCGATCCTGTTTTCAATGAATATATTTTTCTTGGATCCTTTACCGTTCAGGACCCACGAGAGTGCAACCTGGGAATCAGACATCAGGAAAAAATTATCAATGTTAAAGGGCCCTAGAGCACCCAATACTTGAGGGGCTACCTTAAGGGCTAAAAACATAGCCAATAGTTCCAAAGTGGGAAGTGACTTCCCTTTAATTGGGTCCACTCTGGCCTTTGCGAACAACAGAACAATTCGCTCCGTTTCGCATACAGGGTGAATCCGTATGCGTTTTTTGACGCGTCACAGAAACAAATTTGACAGACTGATTTTCTGACAATACACGCCTGGAAAATTCAAACTTCCCCAAGGCGTTTAGATCCTTGGCATGGGTTTGCCACAGTTTATTGAGCTCTTCGGGTATCTGCTCATCCCACAACAACTTGCTTTTCCAGATCTTCGCCTGAATCGTGACAGGGAGAAACATAGATAAAGGGTCATATACTCCTGATATTTGACAAAGAATTCCCCGTTTGGTATTGACCTCAGAGTCCACTAAAGTGGAAGAAAGTTTGAACGTATCCCAGATAGGATCATATAGGTATCCCAATACTTTCTCAAAGGCTGGGAAGGGAGAAGAAATAGTTTCATCCTCCAACATTTTATCTTGTATCTCAGAACAGTTGGAATTGCAGGATCGTAAATCGAAGCCTGCCTCTAACAACCTGTTACGAACATTGTTATAAATAGCAAGTAGGGACTCTCCGTCACAACTGGTGGTGACAAGATTATCTACATAAAAATTGTTGGAAATAGCATGCGATGCTGCATCTTTTGCATATTTTTCCGTATGGAATTTCAAAATGAAGTTCAGAATGAAGGGGCTAGCGTTGAACCCAAATATAATTGTTTTGTACCTGTATGTACATAATTTGTCACCGTTTTTAAGGAAAAAAATAAAATCTGTTTTTATCCTCTTCCGATTTAAGGTGAATTTGTAAAAAGGCCTTCCTTATATCACCTAGAAGGACATATTCGTTTTTCCTGAATCCCAGCAATAAATCCAATAATTTAGCCATCAAGTTCATTCTCATGTATGCAGCATCATTAATTGACATCCCCTCTTGACGTTTCAGGGATCAGTTAAATACGGGACAATTTTTTGTCGTCATTCTAGGTCCCTCCTTAGTAACGGGTCTATGTGGAACCCAAATATAATCTTCATACTTCCCAGATGGGACAAAAAACTGCTCCACTATTTCACATGTTTCATAATCCTTAAACACTTAGGGGTACTCATTATACATTCCCTTCCTTTCTAAGGACTCTGCCACTCTCTCCAATACCTTTAAGGAAGTCACAAAGTTACTTTTTACCAGTGGGAGTTTATCATGATGCCACGGTAAATTTACATAATATTTCCCCTCCTCCCATATGATGGAGTCTTTAAACTCTATTTTCTCCTTGTCCACGGCCGATAACTTAACCTCTTCATTGATTCCTAATGAGTCGAGGGTGAGCAACATCTCTACCCCTCATTCAACTGCGGATTTGGAGAAGAAAGGCTTCAATCCATCCTCATAAGAGATTTAAAACAGAATTGATTAAATAGCTGTTGCATTGAGGGAGGGATTTCACAACACAATTAAAGGGAGGCGAATCTACCTTATTCAAATCTTTATTCAAAAAATGTCGGCTCTGGCCAAATGGAATTGTGTAATTACAGTGTCACCATGCATTTCCATTAAGACATGGAACTAATCTGAGATTATTTAATTTACTCAGATAGTCCAAACCAATAATCCCTTTAATGGGAGTTCCATTTAAATTCTTATAACCGGAACAGAGCCGGAATCCTTCTTGAGACAAGTTATTGATAACTTTATTGAAATTATCAACTTCGAATTTTAAATTGAAATCCCTGGAAAATAATGCCGCAAATTTAAAAGGATTTTGTTCACCTAATTTTGTAGATATGTTGTACTCTTGCAATCTCAAGGAGCCACTGCCAATCAATGTGTTAACAGCCATATCAACCTTCTTGTGGTTTATTGTTTTAGCAGAACACAATTTAAATAGAATTTCCTGGGCGAAAAACGATCGTTGACTCCCAGTATCAATCAAACAGAAAAAATAGATTGGTCGTCCATGTGCTTTCATTGATATTCTAAAGACAGGAAAAATACTGTTCTGTGGTTCAGAATATGTTGTTCGGCCCACAAAGGACTTATTTCCCTTAGGGCACATAACACTAAAATGGCTTTTCAACCCACAGACTGCACAAGGGTAAGGAAACCCCTTACTTCCACGACAAACTGCATCTGAGTGTTCACCCAGACACTGAGTACATAATTTTAACTGTTTGGCTCTTCGGTATTTTGCATCGAAGGAAGAAAATTTAATACAGTTCTTAATCGAATGATCTGTTGGTTCGCACAGCTTGCATAATAAAGTGGCCGTCACCTCACGTGGGGAAGAAGACGCCATATTGGATTTCATCTTAGGTGAAGAAGGCGCTAATTTTGGCATGCAAATATCCCACCGAACATCGAGCGAGGCGACTAATAAATATTCCGTAGTCTCAAACTCTAAGGCATAACATTTTCAAAAGCCAATAATTATGACCCACTAACCGTAAATATGGGGGTCAAACACTTAAAAAAAAAAAAAAAAAAAACTCCCGTAATCCTACCTCTAAACCTTCTTTAGTCTTAACAATAACGCTAAGTGGCAAGCTTCTCCCCAAACAAAGTTCCTTGGTCAACTACATATAAGTGTCTAAAAAAAAAATCCTTCCTTAAAGAAAAGTGCACCATTTATCACCCATAAAAAAAATAAATTAGTCAGCTGTCCTAAAATGCTAGAATGGTATCGAAGTGGTGAATTATTTTACATTAAATTTATTTGAAACTAACCCCCACTCTAAATTCTAAAATTGTTTTTGTTTTGTTTCTATCAATTCTTCAGGGTGTTCACACAGAATTTTCCTTAGCTCCCCACTTCCCCACCCTCTCATAATTGCACAAATACCCTCTTAAAACTACACATAATCGTCTTTAGAAAAAAATAAATAAATAAAAGGCGCACAGGATTTATCTCCGATAGAAAAAAAAATGGTTAACTGCCCTCAAACGCTAGAATGGCTCAATGGGGAATCCTTTTACATTAAATTCTAAAATAATACTTGTTTATCTTTCATTAAAGTTTTTTTAAGGTATTCACACGTAATTGCCTACAAAGGTAAAATCACATATTTTGGAGAGGTGGTCAGATAGTGGAGGGTATTAATCTACAATAATACCAAAGAAATATTCATTTTTAAACCGTCCTAGATTTCGATTTCAGTTATTTGTACATAAAATGCATTACAATTCAGCTCTGAGTTCTTTAACTTCTTTTCTTTTAATGGATGGATACATGGCATTTTTAAGGAATTGCAGCATATTTATGTGCATTTACTTCAGATTATTTGGAAACCATTAATTTTTGGAGATTTTCAGTAGCATATTCTAATTCCTACCACAAAAATACATTTAATACACAGTAAATTTCATTGTTTAATCTTGTGTTTTAACAAAGATATAGCATTTTTACTGAAAAAGTAGCATAAAATGTGACAAAACGCATATGGTCTTAAAGAGGTGAAAAATATCCAAACGTGTGAGGCACAAAAATAGTCATAGCTTCCTTAATTTTAATTGGATTTAAAAAATTTTTAAAAGATTCTTGGCTCATCAATTCTTTCTATAGATACCAATATTGAAATATTTTAAGCTATTTCAATTTTTTCATGTGTATTGCGACTAAAAACTTATCCAACTAGGTAGAAGAGTAACTTATCTTGCTTTTGGTAATATTTATTTGGGTGCTTATGCACTTATGTTACCATGCTAATTTTTCAAATAGTATTTTCAAGTTAAATTCAAGTTTCACGATATCTTTTTTTTTTTTTTTTTAGGTGAAAGTACAGAATAGTTAACAAAACACCCTTCCCTCTCCATGTTAAGAATGGGTTTCTAAATAACATTATTTCAGCATGGTAGCATAAGTGCACAAGTACCTATTATTTTTTTTTTTTTACCACTAAAAACACAATTCTACCTTAAGTACAAGTAAGAAGTAAATACAATAATAACAGAAACGCATGTACTTCGTACATTTTGTTGTTTTTTAACGTTTTTACTGTACTAAAAATGTTAAAAACAACAATAGTATTGTTTGGAAATAAATTTTGAAAAACTTGAAAGCAATTTTTTTAAATTGACCACCTCAGAATAAAAAATGAAACTTTTTTCTGTTTTCGTTTTGAAAACGGCAAAACAGTTTTCTATTTTTAAGCGAATACAAATGTTAATATGCTGACTGCGCATAGCGGGCCGTATTCTGTTAAATTCTATATTCTGTAATTTCTATAAAAGATAACATTTTAAAGAAATTTCCGCACAATTAATAATTATCAAATATTTGCATAGTTTCAGAATTATTTTCATGTATAATGTCATCTATATGAAATGGATGATATATAACAGATTTCTGATCAATTTTGAAATATCGGTCGGAACTTTGCTTCCTGTGGTCGTAAAAAAAATCAAAGACCAGTAGAGATGGACTTCTTTGTTTATATAGCCTGTAAAATTTCAGCCATATCTAATCAAATTTGACCCTGCGCATTTGTATCCAAACGTAATGTATGAAATGTAAACATTGAAAAAACAGTTTCCCTTTTTGCTGTCATTTTTTACCGTTTTTTTCATTTTTAACTTGGAACATAAAAATATTGAACGCATAAAAGCAAAATAAATTAACATCATTGGAATGCTTATTTTATTCTCTTTCCATCAATCTAATATTGCCAATGTACACAAAAATACAACATATGTAAAACTGGGGAGATAAGATTTTTGGTGTATATACCTATTTTTGCCCAATACGTAATTATGTCAAAGAGTTTTCTTAATTCATTTGGAACTGATATTTTCACCTGTGTATTTTTATGGACAAGCACCAGGATAACATTAAGAAGTTTGTTAAATTAAAATGAAATTATATCTATATTTTAAAGTAGATGGAGACCCTCAGCTATCCCTCCTAAAAAAAAACGTGATTCTACTTTTTTCAAATGATTACGCATGAAAACCAGAAAAGAAATATTTTATAATCTAAATTAAGTAATTAGTTTTGCATATAAATTAAACCTAAAATGATCCTCCTTTCGGGCCATCATAACTTTTTAGGGTAGTGAACTTTTTTTCTGACTGACAAAATTGTAAAACCAGATAAAATCGCCTTAAAAAGTAAAAAGCACAGAATTTATCTCCCATAGCAACAAAAAAATATGCCTCAGTTTAGAAGAATTTTTCTTTCACTGACCAAAGACAGATTAGATAAAGTATAGTATCGGAACAAGTACTACACTTTAACATAAACATTGATTCTCGACAAGGACAGATTACAATAAAAATCTTTATAGATATGGTTTTTAAGATTATGATATTAGTAATCCTTTGGAGTTAGCATCTATTTACTATTACACATGAAATCTGGAAACACTTAAAATGAGTAAATATGTTAGTATAATCACCCAAATTAAAAAAAACATCTACAAGTTCTGACATCCAAACTACTATTTAAATTACTTAATTATGACTTTTTCTTTAATAATTACTAATAAATAAATGTTTATATAAAATGATCACCAAAAGACCAAACAGAAATTTTGAAGACCAAACTGCCTTTAAAAAGCCAACCTGGCAACCCTGCCGTAAGCCCTTTTTAGATGGGAATATTCACTGATCACGTAACAGTCGCAATATTTTTTCTCTGTGATAGTCCCATAGGTGTTCAATTTAGTAGAAAATTATAATTGCAAACTGATCCCCAACAATAAATCAAAAATATTTTTCAAAAATTTTTGTTTAAAATCTGAAAGTTAAGTCTTTGATCGATGAGCTTAATGTGAAAAAAGAAAAGAAAGTGTAAATTGTGGAATTTTAAAATGCAAAAGTCAAATATCATGGTTCAATTATGCTCTAAATAGAAACCTTCATTTTAAAATTAAAAAAAAAATCATCCCTGTCATTTTGGAGTCCATAGGGAACACATGCACAACGTGCCTTTTTATATAGATATGTTACCTTTCCACAAAGGCGGAGATAGACACAAGATCAACTTCAATGTAGGGGAATTGAGTTCCCCAAACAGGATCACTTATAGAAATTAATAAAAAATTGCCTCAGTTCTTTTCTGACCCAGGACAGAAAAGATAAAGTATAGTATTTAAAGTTAATTCTATTTTGTAAAGTAAAAATAACATGAAAAATAACTTGAAAAAATATTGTAAAATCAGCAAATATTTAAATTGTGAAAAACGCCTTTTCATTTTAAAAATTTTCAAAGCAGACGTTTTTTTTTTCAATTTCAAATGATTTATTGATTTTTTTCTTCAATTTCAAATGATAATTGATTTAATTTGAGTCTTGTGAGACAAATTGCAGCTGATGGCAAGCCCCTTCTTTAATTGATCCCAATGTGTATTTGAGAATCAAGACTAGGACAATGCTATGTATTGGTAAAAAAAAAACAACAAAAAAACTTAATTATTTTTTTTTATGTATTTGATTTTCATTGATTGTAGGATGAATAAGAAGGAAAATTTATAGATGAGCACTCTTCACTAAATCAATCTTTTTATTTTTTGTCCAATTTTTTCAGTGTTTACATGTATTCACCTAAGTATTTCTTTTAAATTGTCAAAATGAATAAAACTAAACTTGCCATCAGTTTGAACAAATTATACTTTAATTAAAATGAAAACTTATTGCATTAAAAAAATTTGTTTATAGTGATTCATTGATTTTTAAGAGAAAAAAAGTTAATATTTATTTGCATAAGGTGTGTTTTTGATGTGAGAAAAAATCCGGCTTCCCAAATGATATCCTCAGTCCTATCAGCATGTCCTCACAAATGTGGGAGCTACTACAGATAACAGATAACGAACTCAACCATCCTAAGAAAAGAGGAGGTAATACCTGTTGGGATACGATAATATAGTGATGTCTGTATTTGTGCTAGAAACAACCTAGTTTTTTGTTCATAATCATTGTTAAATGTGCAGCATAAATATGTTTTGTTTGTATCAAAGATACAATATTATCATAAGCTGTCCCTTCATGCTGGATGTTTATAAAAAGGAAATACATCACAATATCTTGCTAGTGTTTTTGGAGATAGATCCCATAAGTATATTTTAAAACTACTTCACCACAAGTACTTTGATAAGTATGTTTCATTTTTAACATTATTGTGGGGATAGGTGTACACTCCAGACATTCATAAAAAGAAAAATACTTCACAAAGTCCTAACAGGATCTTTGAGATAAACCCACATGACAATATACGTTCTGGAACTACGTTACACAGCGTACTTGGATAAGTATGTTACAGACTTTTTTTTTTGTATGGGCACTTTTATTGATAGTACACACCTGAAACTCTAGTCCCCTTCGAAGTAATCTCCTCTGGCCGTTTTACAGTTCCAACAACTTCTGGAAGGCCTTCTGGAAGTCCTCTTGTGTGAGCGTGTCAATGACCCCTTATCACAGCCTCTTCTTTTCAATTGTCTCATAACGGCAGCCTCTAAGATTTTGCTTGAGCTTAGGGAGTAACCAAAAGTCATGGAGCAAAGTTTAAACTATAAAGAGTGAGAAAGTGTCTTGATGTCCATCTTGGTCAAATAATCCGTGACAAAGATGGAGTTGTAGACTGATGCATTGTCCTGGTGGAAATGCCACTGACCCAATTTGAAAAGTGCTCGCCTCTTCTGACGAAATCTCTTCCTGAACTCCCTTAAAACCTCAATATAGTATTCCTTATTGACTGTCTGTCCAGTGTGAACCCAGTACATGTAGATCAAAAAATAGGATTATCATAAGTTTCTGAGTGGATTTGCTCTGTCTGGCCTTAGGTCTGGGAGAGCCAGCATGCTTCCACTGGGAACTCTGTGTGTTGGTCTCTGGATGGGTCATAGCAGTAGATCCAGCTTTCATTACAGATCACTAGAGCATCAAGAACTGGGATCTGAATTGATCAGTTCGATTATCTCCCTGCTGTCATGTCAACATCTATCTTTCTGATCTTCTCTGAGCTCCCTTGAGATCAAACTTTGTGCAAATTTTCCTCATGTTCAGTTCTTTGCAATTGTGTGTACAGTTCCCACACTGACACCAAACTGGACTTACTGTCTCTATAGACACACGACAGTCCTTATCCATGAGATTCTTTATTTGGCTAATCAATTCTGGTGTTCTGACTTCCTTACTCCTCCCACACCCCTCAACAATCTCTTAAAGACTCCCTACCTTATGCCACTCAAAAACTGATGCTTGATTCATGCAAGATGGTCCAAAAGTTATGTGAAACATTTTTCTGTGGCATTTTTGTCAAGTTTCAAAAAGAATTTTATTGTATATTGTTCTTCTAAAGTCACATCCAGATTGCATTTTTTAAATTCGCCAACTGTGACAACCAGGCTTTGTTATTCCTTTTCCTACATAATAGGAATAATAAAACCTGGTTGTCAAACAAAGCCGTTCATTTGAACATGAAATCATAAAAATTGGTTTGTCGTCTCATAAGACGCATAGCAATAACATGCTGCATTTTCAAGAACCTACAAAAATTTTAAATGCTTGTACAAAAAAGTCTAGAAACTTATTTAAGGCACCTTGTAGCATAGTGAATAGAGTACTTGGTAAAATTCAGCTGTAAAAGTTAAAATTGTGAAGGTTGAAAGTTCAATCCTCAGTGTGGGTGACACTCAAAATATAATTGCAAATTACTTAGGACTTTGACCAGTCATGGATGACATGGATTAAATAAAGTTTGAAATTCCATACAGATTCCTAAGTTCAACAAGATAAACCTGAAGATCAGAGGTTACATCAATCGAACTGTTGTGCAAATAACATTCAAGATGAGAATAGTAGGTTGAATATAATTCAAATAATATTAAAATATGGATGTTTTTCATTATTGACCTCACTTTCTCAACTCTTTTTCTTTAGAAAAATACACAGATGAGGCGTTAACTTTAAGCACCACATTTTTACAAAGATTTAGATATTTTTTTCAACAAATAAATTACACACTACACTATGACATGCATTATGCTTAAATGCATTGTTAATTGAATAGAAAACATGACCAGATGAATTTTGCAGCAGATTTAAAATGCGTGTGGAAATCGTGATTATATTTGATAATCTGTAAATAAAGACCACTTTGACATAGTTTAAAGCTCTGGAAAATGAAAACCTGAATTAAGTGTAAAAACATTGACACTGAACTTTCATATATCCTAGTGCTTCATAAGCACAGGAACAGTTTAAAGGCTTAGTGAAACAAAGTTTATGCAGTTATCTTTCTGAAGTAAAAGTTTTGAAGTCAGTTTCAAAATGGCTGCAGATCTGGAAGGAAAACAGCTCAGTTTGACACAAAATTACGTTTGATTGGTTCAGTGAATTCTACTCTTGAGAAAGAAGGCTTGTGATTTGTCAGTGATCAGACAAGCTTGGTGTTTATTGCTCTACAAGTGCCATAGTAATGCTATAGAGAAGTTTGAAAGCTGCCTAGTTGCTGGTATCTCATACCCCCATGGTGCTTAAAGCCCCAGATTACCCTACATACTATGAAAAACATTGTTTTAGCATTTAAAACATTGTTTTAGGATTTTCAATTAAAAAAACATTAATTCAGTAATGTTTTCTTTTAATAGGGAGGATGGGAATACAATACTTTTTTACAATTACATGTGAACAGTCTGAAAATGTACTTCCAGAAACTGATTTATGAAAAAAATATGATTAGTAATACACATGAAAATATCTCCATGGCATACATAGAAAGATCTTAATGATTTTAAAAATTTCTAAATCTGACTATTTTTGTTTAGATATTTTTCTCTTAAGACCATATGCGGTTTGCCACATTTTTTTGCGCTACTATTTCGGCAAAAAATATATCCTTTGTTAAAACACAAATCAAAACAATCAAATTTGCCATGTAAGTTTATTTTTGTGTAAATAATCAGAATATATCATTGAAAATCTCCATAAATTAATGGTTTCCAAGTAATCTACAGTAAATGCATATAAATATACTGTAATATCTTTAATGTATCTATTTAAAGAAAATGAAAGTTGCATTGTAGTGCATTTTATGTGTGAACACCTTGAAAACTTGTCAGTAAACAAAAACAAAAATCTAAGAACGGGGATTATTTTCACATAAACTTGATGTGAAATAATCCCACATTTCTGGGCCACTTTTTTTCTTTGAGAAATAAATCATCTGAGTTTGTTTTGGTGGAGAGAGCCTGATTTTTTTTTTTTTTTTCTTTTTAATGATTTTTTAATGGTTTTAATTTTTATTGGGTGGGGTTAGCCATTCTGACTTAGGGTTACACAAGTTTTTCTTTTTTTTCCCCCCACTCAGGTTTAGGATTAGTGGTATGATAAACCCAAACAATGGCAATTTTCAGAGGCAGACTCGTCACTCAAACTTAGAGTTAATGGAAGGGTAATTATTTTTTTTATATTAAATTTTCAGCTTGAAAAAATATAGAATTTTGAGAGCTGACTACCCTAAAAAGTAAGAATGACTGGAAAATGAACATATCACACTAAATTTATATGCGAAACTGATCTCCTTGCTTTAAATTTATATTTTTTGTTTTTGTTGTTTCTTTTTTCACACCAATATTATTAGGATGTTCATACATAGTTGCCCAAAAAAGTAGAATCTTATTTCTTTTTAGCTAGAAAGTAATTTCTGACTAAAATTAAAGCTGAATATGTTTTGGAGAAAGTTTTACCAGTGATAGGAAGGCTCCAGTATTTTATAAGAGAACAACAAACCGCATTAACGAAAGAAAGAAAGCTTTTTATCTTTTGTAAACGATTATCGTTAGTTTTATAAACAGCTACTGCTGATGAATTATCAGCACTAATAGTTTTAGCAAAATAATAAAAATTCTTGACATTCGCTGAAATGAAAACAATATTTTCAGATAAGTTAATTAAATATAAGATAGAAAGATAAAATAATATACAATTATAACATTGTTAGATGTGCTCTGATTAATTCACAGGTAAGCAGTAATTGATTTTGTCGGACACTTTGTTGATTAATCAGTAATCTGTTGATTAGCTAATTATTTTTCTCTTTCCTATTAAATCTAGTAAGGGTGCTGGAGATAAAGTTTTATCTGGGTTGACGTTATTCGCCTGATAGTTAGGGACCCGAACCTTGGATTAACCACTAAGGAGGCTGTCCTATCAGCAGGTGCAAAGTACTGGGTCTGCTGCATTGCCATTTGATGAATGGATCCTGGACCATGCAGTAGTTTCTGGTGGGGCTTCTCAATACCATATTAGTGGGTAATTGTTACGGCTTTACCTTATGTGCTACAGAAAAAAAATTTTTTGTTTCTTTTTCTCTCTTACTTTCCCTCTCTGCCTTACTCTAAGCAAGTCTGTTGACCTATTCCACAAACTTCATGATGAAAAGTTTCCATCTTCAACTTCCAACGTAGACTCCTACTACCATGTCTCCAACATCAGGGGCCTACGTTCCAACCTTCCAGAGATTGAAACCCAATTACAGGAGATAAAAGCAAGCCTATTATTCCGAAGGGGTCATTCTGTGTCAAATCATTCAGGGCTTGACACCCATGTCCATAGACTTTGCTGTAGTTTGCACTGCAGATAGACAATATAGGAACTAAGAAATCCCGAAAATTTGAACACATAACTCCAAGTGGTTTCCGATTTAGAGCATTTTTTGTTTTGGTGTTAGTCACATAATGTGATGTCATTTCTTTGAATATTTTCTGATTGAAAGCTTGTATGGCCCTGAAAATTCACTCATAAGTTTTTTGACTAAAGGAATCCAAAAATGGCATCAGATTTTCTCCAAAATGAAACCATATAGAGATATTAAGGGTTTTTGGATTTTTTCCATGTGCCCCAAAATCGAATAATAATAAAAAAAAAAAAGTGTGGCTGCTATCGTAACACATTACTTTTTTCATATATATTTTTTTAGACACAATAAATTTTCTCTGGACCAAAAATGGTTAAAAGTTCTTGTTTCGTTCACTTACAGTTTCTGTTGAAAGTCTGGTATATTTTGGATGATAATGAAAAATATTCCCTCCCCCTATTGGATGTGATAATCAATTTAGACATGTGTTAAACTCACATCACAGGCTTTCTCCATATATTTATCTCGCACATTAAATTGTGTCTTGACCAAAAATGGGTAAAAGTTCTTGTTTTGTTCACTCAGATTGTTTGTTGAAAGTAAAGACTTGAGACATTCAGAAACTTGTACACTCATTTTCTGCCTTTTTGACTCCTTCCCTTGTTCGCTTTTCTTATACAAAACATGGCAAGTTTTATAAGGGCTGTTTGTTTTATCTTGGCCCCTCTGAGCGAACAAACTATTTCATACACAAAAACGAACTTGAACTATTCCTTGAGAAGTACCTTAATAGGAAGTAACCAGTTTCGATCTGTATGGGGTGAAATCGGGGGGGGGGGGGGGCATTCATGCCAAATTCCATAAATTTTATCTTCAAACAGGCGTCCATTAAAGATAAAACAGTTGCAGTGAAATGGTATTCAGAAAATAGTTGATTTCACAACTAAAGTCAGCATCCAACATTTACATGCTGCTGTGTTCTTTATGTCACTGAGATGCAGAAATGTTTTTTTAATATTCTTCGTCAGTTAACGTGTATGTCCTTCCAATACATGTTGTTGGGGATACAGCACAAAGAATTTTCTTGATGGGAACAAACCATGTATCATCAATCTGCAGCCAACTGCATATCTTGCGTTGTCCATGGGAATGCATGAACTTGACAGTTACATTACCTTCCTCTGCATTTCATTCACGATACCAACCCATCAGAAAAAGTTATAAATACAGGTTATATATTGGATTGGTGTGATGTCAGAGATATAAAGAATTGATGGCAAGTTAGTCATGAAAATCAATATAGCATTACAAGCGTATGCTGTATTTTCGTGGACATCAGCAATATTACATACCTAATGTGCTTCAACAAGTCATATCTTTTTTATTTGTGGGTCGATTTTTAAAAGAATTATATTGATGGGAAGAGAATAGAATAAGCATTCCAATGATAATTTATTTTGCTTTTATGCATTCAATGTTTTTATGCTCCAAGTTAAAAATGAAAAAAAAAAACGGTAAAAAATGGCAGCAACAAAGGGAAACATTTTTTTTCAAGGTTTACATTTTATACGTTATGTTTGGATACATCATATACGTGGGGTCAAATTTGATTGGATATGGCTGAAATTTTACAGGCTATATAAACAAAGTCCATCTCTACTGGTCATTTTTTTTTTTTTTACAACCACAGAGGAAGAAAAGTAGACGAATATTTCAAAATTGATACAATAAATCAGCATATATCATCCATTTTCATATTGATAAGTTTCAGAATTATTTTCATGTATAATATGTAAACATTTGATAATTATTAATTGTGCATAATTTTCTTTAAAATGTTACCTTTTATAGAAATCAAATTTGCTTACAGAAAAATGGTCACTAAGCACATCATGTGCTGAGCTGACTAAAGTATTCTCTTAAAAATAGAAACTGTCTTACTAGACTAGTCATTTTTTTATTCTGAGTTCAATTTTAAAAATTATTTTCAAGTTTTCACAATTTGATTTCCAAACAATACTATTTTGTTGTTTTTAACACTTTTAGTACACGTGCACTAAAAGCATTAAAAAACAGCAAAATGTACTAAGTACATGCGTTTAACTTATTTGTATTTAGCATAGAATTGTGTTTTTTAGTGGTCAACAAAAACAAATATATAAAAAAAAAAAAGATACTTGTGCACTTATACTACCATGCTGAAATAGTAACGTTATTATTTAGAGACCGATTCTTAACATGGGGAAAGAAGGGTGTTTTTTGTTAACTATTCTGTACTTTCACCTAACAATTAAATAAAAAAGATATAGTGAAACTTGAATTTATTTTTAACTCCTTGTCAAGACCATTTTTTCGAATCTGTAAAACAAGCCCATTCTTTTTTTTTTTTTTTTTCTTTAACTGAAGATATCTAAATAATAATAATTAATTAGGTGGTTCGATAAAGAATTTCATTGTTATGCATTTTGTAAATTTTTACCTTGTTTCCACCTTAACATTTTTCTTTAAAATGACTACCTTAAAAGGTTTTTGGGTATACTGAAAAAGAATATCGCATTTAGATCTTTTGCAAATAAGTAGCTTTCTGGATATTAAGCAATGCCATTTTTTACGTTATTGCTGGTGGCCATCTTGGTATGCGCGTTTGTGCATAGTTTCTCGGGGTTGCGTTTGCGCGCTTGGGTGTACCAAGATGGTCACCAGCGATAAAATAAGAAATGACATTGCTTAATATCCGGAAAACTGCTTATTTGCAGAAAATTTAAATGCTCTATTCGTTTTTAGCATACCCTCGTGTATAAAAGTAATCTTTTTAAATGTTAAGGTGGAAACAAGGTAAAAAAAATTACCGTTTTATTTATTTATTTTTTTTTTTTTGCATAATTGAATTTTCAGTAAAACAACAGAATAGAAATGACAAAAATTATCAACTGGTGAATATATAGTTGTTGCTTATCAGGATTCCTGGTATCCTGGTACTGTGAAAGCTACATCAAGGATTCATGTAGAGTACAATTTATGGTTGCATCTCAGAAAATAGGGGTATATTTTGGGCCAGATAGAGAGGATTTAGACAATTGAAAATTGGACTGGTCCCAAAATGCATGTTCTGGTCGACTATGAGAATTTCCATCTTTTACAGAAATCCAAGATCTATATGAAAAATTTTCTTTGATTTATTTCTAAGATTAATTCATATCTACTCATTATTTATTTATTTATTTATTTTTTTTTGAGGGGAGTAGTAAATACCGGCCATGAATGCTCTTTAGGCATTCAATGGCTACACCCCAGATTTAGTTTTTCTTTGGTGAGGAGGCAAGAAAATGCATATTCTCAATAAAGCTATATTTAAATACTACTATAATACTTAGTTTTGTTCATTAATAGGCACCCACTGTATGATACCATGCGCTAGTTTTTAAAAAATTGAAATTTGTACATCTGAATTTATAATTCATGGCTTAGGGTAAAGAGATACATCAGATTTGACTGCATAATCAGAAAGAGCACACAATTTTACATAAGAGTATCAAGTTTCATGAGAATAGCTTGAAAAATAAATAAATGTGGCAAAAATACCGAATTTCTTGAAATGTTGAGGTCCGTAATCTAACCCACTTTTTCCAAAGAAAAATGTCCACGTTAAAACCTAAATTTTGGCACTTAAAATTCTCATAACTTTTGAACTACTGATGGTATTTGCATAATTTAAACGGTTTTAAGCATCTTTTATGTAGCTCTTTTCATGCAAGTTGATAAAATAACAATTATCTAAAAAGAAAAAATCAACTTGTAATGCTAATCAATATATAGTTCATCCACATCGGACACCTGGCAGATAGCAAGCATAGCTTTATAATCAGATTTGATTATTTAGAGAGTGTTGGAGTGACCGCTTAGCCACATTGCGTTTTACTGAACCATCAATTTTATCACAAGGGGATTTTCCATGACTGGTGGTAAAGAAAACCCACTCACCTTCAATACAAAAGTCCTCCTTATGCAAGCATAAATTGATGAAATTCTTAAAGTTTTTATATTGAGCCCTGCAGTCATCATTTGTTCACATGCGGTAATAAGGTCTGGATTAAGTGAACAGTCAGTGTCTGAGTTTGATACACGAATGCAATGTCATGAGTTTTGTCATCGGAAATAAAATGCAATGAAATGTGCTTAAGCTGCTGATCAGAATCTCTGTAGTAAATCACTACTGGGTGCAAGGTGCAATATTCCTTGCTCCAATGATAACTTTGAATTTCGTCTTGTATTAAAAATTGAAAGTTTTCTGCAAGTCTCTCAGAACAATTAGATATGAGTGTCTAGTAAGATGATCAATGATGTCAATCAACAGATCTTTATATTCTGCATATGTTAATGTTGCATGGCCGGTTGTGTCCCATTGACTAAAATGAAACTCCTCATCAGGGTTCATATCAGCTCCTCATCCAAGAATTTCTGCAATGCTTCTCTATCAGGGCAGTTTTCACAGCGATGCAGCATACACTCTGTTAGAAAAATCACAAACTAACTTTGAAATCAAATCTTTGTAAGTGATGTTCCATTTCATGGCATCGACAAGAAGTTTTGACTTCTGATGTATGCTACAAATAAAAAAAGAATGTATACCCGTAGATCCACTTTTGATGCATCTCCGCAAATTTGGAAACCCCCACCTTGACATCGAGATACTTCTATTTAAAAGCAACGTACAGTTCATGCGAATTACACACTATCAAGCGTTTTTGTTTGTGAACACCCTTTGCTATACTAACAAATTTTTTTGCCTGGTATTTGGTGGCTGTATTCATCATTCTCATAAATTTGCATTATCAGGTCGACTGTCTCCAGGAAAATTCATTTCCCTTTGTTAGAGTTAGGTTTGACAAAATACCATTTGTTCTTTTCAGTTCTCTGGCAGTTCAAATAACATACTCAGACACCTTGAAGAATTTGGAGCTATATTCACAAAACCAGGAATCCGGAGCAAGTGTCATGATTTGGATTTGATTAGAAGTTAAAGCGCTTTTTAACTTCTTTCATCAGATAATGTAACTGATCCAGTTCTGCTTTTTCTTCAATGTCTGTTTCACTGGGCATTAATTCGGCACGGTCAGTTCGTCAATACCAACTTTATCATGATGGACATGTCACTTTTGAATGTTTCAACAATTTGTTCTAACTTCCTTTTGACGCTATGAACATGGCTATGAGAAGCAACACTGTGCAGAACTACAGGGGAAACATCCATGGATCCTAGTCTCGCATTCAAGGTTTTTGTTGTGAAGTTTTCGCAGAACTCACAGGTTCGTAGTCTGGATCCATTGTCATCAATTGTCAGGCTCACATATTTCTTTGTGCACTGACAACAAAAAAAGTGACCTGGTGTTACATTATATCCTCTTGCCTCTAGATCTTTCTCCATCTACAAAGATATCAGTCCTTCACCTTTGACCTCTTGTGTTGTAAAAATCCACCACAATTCTTTGTGGTCTTTGTTCTACACTCAAACACATCTCCAAAATATTGTGATTGAAGCAAATGGTTGATAATTCACCTTCATTTTCTTTCAGTCCACAACAATGTCTCAACAATTTCTTGCTCCAAGTCTGATAGATTCTCAAGTCCCTTGCACTGATTATAGTCAAACTTGTGACACTCAAATTGAGTTGAACACCAATGGAGCAAGCCTTGTAAGTCATCTAGTTTTCGGAAGAAAGGTAAAAAAGAAAATTAGAATCTAGTTGCACTACATTTTGCTTACATATTTATTAAATTTATCAAGTCTTCTGGAAATGTAGTTTAAGGACATTTTGGATGGTAAACATTGTGTAGGGCTTTGTGGTACAAATATACCATTTTCACTTTTTTTTCAAGGGAGCCGATAAGGTAATGTAGGATTTGCTTCTTAACCATTTTTTTTTTTTTTTTTTTTCTTTTCAGAGTGCAGTGAACCATGGGGAGTGGGGGGGAGGGCAACTTGATATGTGTATAAAAATTTTTTTTTTACATGGTAGTCACCACTTATCAAGGCCTGGGAGACACTTGGGGATAAGGGTTAATCAATGGGATAATATCATAGTAATTGTTAGGAATGGAGATCTAATAAAGTGTCTTACTTAAGGGGACGGTTTATCAGGAATTTGATTATGTTGGACTTGAAGACATCCAAGTTGTAGTCAGGTGGGAAACAGGCAAATGGAAGAGAGTTCCACAGGTGTGCAGTTCTAAGAAAGAAGCTTTCTTCATGGAATCTACGTTTTGATTTAGGCACAGATAAAGAGTGGGGAAAATTATTGACAGTGGTTTCAGCTAGACGGGTGTTTTTCATGAACTATTGGCGGGGAGGGGGGACCAGAGATTGGAGCTCAGACGAGCACTTGCCTTGGAAATAACGATAAAACAAAGACAGGCTCGTAACATCTCTTCTGTGGGAGAAAGGTTGTAGGGAAGAGAAAAGGGCATCCTCCACTAAGCCACAAAGTTTATTTTGTACTCTGTCAAGGCAGGATAGGCTGTTTTTAGCAGCTCTTGCCCAGATGTGACAGCAGTACTCCATCCTTGGACATACTTGGCTTTTATATAGATAAAGAATTGCATTAGCAGTGGGATATTTTCTGGAGCGGTAGAAGGATCCTACCATTTTTCCAGCGACCTTGGCAACAGATTTGATGTATATGTTCATTTCAGATTAGGAGTAAACGTCAATCTCAGAAACTTGTCAAAACATGGAGCCCTCCCCCCAAGACGAGAGCCATCCATTTCAATTGATACCAGATGGGGATCAGAGCATTGATGATGTAAAAATAGGAGCTTGGTTTTAGATGCATTAAAAGTAACCAGCCACCTCTTCCCCTACTGTACTACACACTCAAAATCAGAGGAGAGAGAATCGAAGAGAATTTTGTCATTTACAGCCTTTGATGTGTTGCCATAGATGATCATGTCATCGGCATAGATGTCAACGAATGATTTAAGTAAATGTGTATAAACCCCACGAAACACAAGTTGAAACAATTTTATATCCTTTGCATTCCTTAACCTTCTTAGAGTTAAGTTACGTGAATCTGTGTTAAATAGAGAAGTAGTTAACCACCACAGCAAAAATAACCTTCTTAGTGACCTGCAATATGGTTTCCATTCTGCTAGATCTACAGCAGAAGTGCTTATGGTTATATCTTATAGGATTAGTGGATCTCTTGAGGGAGGCAATTGTTCTTGACATATCAAAGGCTTTGATAAGGTATGGGCATAAAGGTCTATTTCACAAGATCTCTAGCTATGGTATAACTCGAAATGTCTTTCCAATTATTAAATCATTTCTCCGTTCAGAAGCTCATGGTATTAATGCTGGAGACCCTCAGGGGTCCATCCTGGGTTCAACTCTTCCTGATCTACATCAATGATCTTCCAAATCACATCCTTAGATCATTTGCAGACATTTATATTGATGACACTACCATTTATGGCAGCACATCAAACGCCATAAACTACAAAGTTCCCTCTGATTCTCTCTCCTCTGATCTTAAGCATGTGCTACAATGGGGGGGGGGGTGGCTGGTTACTTTTAATGAATCTAAAACCAAGCTTCTATCTTTACATTATCAACGTTCTGATCCCCATCTGGCATCAATTGAAATGCATTCATCTTGGGGAGGCTCCATGTTTTAACAAGCTTCTGGGCTTGACCTTTACTCCTGATCTGAAATGGAACATGTACATCAAATCCGTTGCCAAGGTCGCTGGGAAAATGGTGGGAGCTTTTTATTGATCCAGTAGATATCTCACTCCTGATGCAATTCTCTACCTATCTAAGAACCAGGTACGTCCAAGGATTGCGTATTGTCACAGGAACTGCTAGAAAAATCTTATATTGCCTTGACAGAGTTCAAAATAGACATCGTAGCTTAGTGAGGGATGTCCTTTTCTCTTCCCTGCAACCAATCTATGGTACCCCCTCGCCAAACATTCACGAGAAACACTAGTCTAACTGAAAACACTATCAATAATTTCCCCTCTCTTTATCTGTGCCTAAAACCTAAATGTAAATTCCATGAACAAAGTTTTTTTTTCTTAGAACTCTCTTCCGTTTGGTGAATTTTAACACGTTCTTGATGAGCCGTTCCCCTTAAGTAATCTAATTTACCAAATTTACGCTACTAACAATTCCTATGATTTTGTCCGATTGACTACTGTACACCCTTTAACCCTTATCCTTGAGTGACCTCTGGGCCTTGATAAGTGATAATTCCTTTGTATAAAAAAAAAAAAAAAAAAATTAACTATTTTATCAATACCAAGTGACTCATCAGATAGTTTTGACACATTAACACAGTAACTGCCAATTTAACTTGACATTTAAATGTCTGGCTGCTATAATAGCTTTTGCCTTTTTTTTGCTTTATTAAATGAAATTACAGAATACAGAGTATAATTTTGAATTTTTAAATGAATATAATTAAACAACTAGATAAGAAAAAAAAAATTACAAACTACAAATCTTAATTCTTGAGTGAATAACTATAAGCTAAAGTTCTGCATCCACTGAAGCAAACTGTGGTGGTTACTTCTACTCTGCACCTGCTTCCTCTTCTATTCTTGCTGCCTGCCTCTTCTGCTTTCAGTCTTATTAGTATTTAAAGTTGAATACTCTTAAATTGTTTCTCTATTCTCAGGACATAGCCTGTTCTACTTAGGGTCATATACATTACCGCTTGTAAGAAAGAGTCTCTCATTCTCCATGGGATTTTAAGCTAATTTACTGGAAAGGTTTCCACCACTGAAATGGATCTTGCAAGTAGTCGTAAAGGTATGTAATCAAGTTCTTTTGTGAACCAAAGTTCATCCCATCTATATCTACATATATAAAAAAGCGAAAATGTATGTATGTGTGTATGTTTGTGTGTCCGCTAAAAACTTTTGACAGACAGAACAAAAATTAACAAACCTGGTATCCTATTGAAGCTCCACCTTGCTGACCACAAATATCGAAATTTTGGCCCAAAAGAGCAACGAAAAAGTGGGTCAGCTAACCGATTTTCTGTAAGGAGGGGGGGGGGCCCCAAAAAGTAACATTTTAATGTTAAACATTTTATTTCGATTTATAAGTGCCCCCCAAAAAAGGGCCACAACTCTCCCACATAGTGTACACGGGGCCCTTTTTTTTTTTTTTTTTTTTTTTTTTTTTTTTTTGAGTCCCCCTGTATTCAAAAATCGCTGAGTCATGTCACAGCCACCGAGAGTAAGGAGAAGACCTGTTAACTGAAAAATGTCTGAAGGCAATGTAGGTAAGATTTTTCAGACTGTCAGTACTATATGAGGGCCATTTGAAAAAGAGCAATAAAACATTTTTAAAAAGAAAAAGGAATGCAGTTCGATTAATGCTTAAACTGAACTTTATTCAATATGAAATATAAATATTATTTATGTAAAATTAAGTAATTTTAAAGCAATATACAATTTAATACTAATAAAACTGAATTATGAAGTTAGGAAACAAAGAATTTAAAAACATTAAACACCAACGATTAATAATTTTAAAAGTGAAAACCATCGATAAATAATTTTAAGAATGAAAACAAACAATAAAATACAAAAAATTGAAATCAAACAAATAATTTAAATATAAACAAACAATAAAAGTTACCAGTGCAGAAATATTTTTTTAAATTTAATTTAGAGAAAAATCACATGGGTTGAATGTTATTTTTTTGAACTTTAGAGATTATTCGGACTAATGTTCTCATCTTACGTGTTTATTTCACAATGTTTTATCATTGAATCTTGACTTCTTTATTACATCCTCAGGCCGAAAATGATGTTCACATACCTAAAAACATAATTAAAGAAAACATTCATACTATAATGTGAATTATTAAAATCTAAGAAAAGATAGTAAACAAACATTTACAATAATAATCACAGTGTAGTATCTGTTCTGATGCTACACTTCATTTGTTCTGTCCTCGGTCAGTGGAGGAGAAATCCTTCATGACGGAGACAATTTTTATTTTATTTTTGTTCCTATCCAGAGTGCCCCTTTTTGGGAGCTAAATTTTCCCACATTAAAACCCGACCTTGTGTCTAACTGTGCCCTCGTGGGGAGGCAAGTAAATAAATAAAACATATTTTTAACAAATATTCTCATATAAAAATTATTTGTTTATAATTCTAAAAAGAAACAATTTTAATATATAACGCTCAGTCATGGCTAATTTCATTAATAGCTGCGTGGTGAATAATTTTCAAACCGACTTTAGAAAAAAATATAGAACTTTCAGATTTGTTTTACTGTACACATAGATTCGAAAAAGTTGTCACAAAACAAATATAGAATAAATGTTATCAAAGGCCCTATAAGATCTGGGGAGGGGAGTGTTGCAGGGTCTTTGTAACTAAAATAAAAATTGGAGTCTTTGGCGACTTTACTCTTGACTGGCAACATTTACCACAATACCTCATTCACTCTCTGGACTCTAAACTAACTAATGAAAACCCCAGCGTTTTTGCAAGAAAGGATATATATACAATTTGTGTGTGAAAAAAATTCAATTCATTGGAAAATAAAAAGTTCTTGAATTTGGAAGAAAAACAGTTCGTGTTGGGGAGTGGGAAATCTAGAAAAAATATACAAAAAATAAAATTAGTGCATTGTTAGTAAGGTCCCTCCCTGAGCTAATCTAAATAGTTAGATCGCCTACTGTTTTCTGGGGCACCGAAAACAAGCGGGGAGATCCCTAATGGGGATTGGGAAGAATTCATATCGGGTGTAGGGAGGAAAAATAAATAGATTGTCAAAAACAAAGAGGTGAATATTGGGGGGGGGGGTAGGCGGCGACTTTCAAGTAGGGGTTGACCAGGGGGTGATAAAAACAAAAGATATGGGGGAGGGGTAGTTGTAGGGTAGCTTCGGAAGGTTCTCTAGTGCCAAAAAACAAACAATCAGGGGACAGGATCTCATTTGTACCACCAGTCAAGAGTCTATTTACTTTTTACTTGTCTAATCTAGCGGGATGGCCTCCGTAGGACCCAGTACCGCGTGTGCCATGCTTATGGTGGTAACACGAATTCAAACTTGGCACCTCATCGGATGCACAAGTTAGCGTCATGCACCCACCTCTTGTCAAAGGCCACTCGAGGCAACCTCTTCCAATCGTATCTGATCTTTACTTAAAGCAGATGTTTAAAGTAGACGATCAGATCCCGATCTGAAACAGATATCCTTCGCGGACTCGCTTGAGGCGTATGATCCATATGACCATCCTCGCTACTGCTAGTATAGCTAGAAAAACCATTCTTTTCTCCCTAGGCAGCCACAGATCAATGTTTTTTACACAGTGATCACCACTTATCAAGGCCCGGAAGCCACTCAGGGATAAGGGTTATTGCAAGTACATTACGTTAGTGTGGAGATTTGATGAAGTGTTTAATTAAGGGGGCGGTTCATTAGGAATTTGTTAACATTGGACTTGAAGACATCCAAGTTGTAGTTCGGAGGGAAGCAGGCAGACGGAACTGAGTTCCGCAGGTGTGCAGTTCTAAGAAAGAAGCTTTGTTCATGGAATCCGCGTTTTGATTTAGGTACAGATATAGAGTGGGGGAAATTTTTCACAGTGGATTCAGCTAGACGGGTGTTTTTCGTGAAAGATTGGCGAGGGGGGACCAGAGATGTGAGTTCAGACGAGCACTTGCCATGGAAATAATGATAAAACAAGGATAGGCTCGCAACGTCTCTTCTGTGGGAGAGAGGTTGCAGGGTAGAGAAAAGGGCATCCCCCACTAAGCCACAAAGTCTATTTTGTACTCTGTCAAGGCAGGATAGGCTGTTTTTAGCAACTCCTGCCCAGATATGGCAACAGTATTCCATCCTTGGACGTACTTGGCTTTTATATAGATAGAGAATTGCATCAGTAGTGAGATATCTTCTGGAGCGGTAGAAGGATCCCACCATCTTTCCAGCGACCTTGGCAACAGACTTGATGTACGTGTTCCATTTCAGATCAGGAGTAAAGGTCAAACCCAGAAGCTTGTCAAAACACGGGGCCTCACCCAGACGAGAGCCATCCATCACAATTGATGCCAGCTGGGGATCAGAACGTTGATGATGTAAGGATAGGAGTTTGGTTTTGGATGCATTAAAGGTAACCAGCCACATCTTCCCCCACTGAACCACGCGCTTGAGATCAGAGGACAGAGAATCAGAGAGAACTTTGTCATTTACAGCCTTTGATGTGTTGCCGTAGATGGTCGTGTCATCAGCATAGATGTCAACGAATGATTTAAGTATGTGTTTAGGGAGGTCATTGATGTGGATCAGGAAGAGAGTTGGGCCCAGGATTGACCCCTGAGGGACTCCAGCATTTATATTGCAGGCCTCCGATTTTTGTCCATCTACCACTACTCTTATGAGCCTATCGGAGAAAAATGATTTAATGATTGAGAAAACATTTCCAGTTATACCATAGCTGGAAATCTTGTGAAGTAGACCCTTATGCCATACCTTGTCGAAGGCCTTTGATATGTCAAGAGCAATTGCCCTAGAAAGGAAGCCTTTGTCAAGAGATTCACTAATCCTGTGGGATATAACCGTCAGCACATCTGCGGTAGATCTTGCAGAGCGGAAACCATATTGTGTGTCACTAAGAAGGTTATTCCTGCTGAGGTGGTTGACTATTTCTCTATTTAATATGGATTCCAGCAACTTACTCATAACACACAGGAGACTTATAGGTCTGTACTGAGAGGGAGATGACATCACCTGAATTCTTAAATACAGAGCAAACTGATGAGGTCTTCCAGGGAGTCGGAAAGCACTTCTCCTTAAGGCAGCACTTAAATAGTTTCGTAAGTATGGGAGCAAGTTCTGGTTGAAGCTTTTTTAACACTATAATTGGGATGCCATCAGGGCCAGTTGCTTTACTGGAATCTAGGTTCTTTATTAGCTTGGCGACCTCATGCACGGATATTTGTATATTACCTAGCTTGTTCTGTGTTATAGGAGGAAATATGGGGAGTTGATGGCCTTCATCGCATAGGGTAGAATTAGCTGCAAAGTTCTTTGCAAATAGTTTGGCCTTGTCTGACGCTGACGAGATGACCTCTGGTCCATTGATAATGGTTGGGATAGAACGCACACTTCTGTTCAGGATCCTATTTGTTATTTGCCAAAGCTGGTGGGATCTAAGCCGCTGATCAGCTACCTTGGATTTAACAGACTGGGCATATAGCTCTCTTGCATTTTTTATTACTCTTAGTGGTTGCTGGCAGACCTGAAAGCAGCTTTAGTCTCAGTGCATCTATTACGTTGGTAGCTATGGAAAAAGTGATTTCTGTGCGCGATAGCAGCAGCACATTCTGGGGAGAACCATGGCTGGCTGTTAGGTTTTTGTTGGAATTTTTTAGATTGTATGAATTGGTCTATGCCTACAATTAACCATTCGGTCAGATCTGATACTATAGAGGACACTTCTTTTTAAACATGAAGTGCAGAGGTAAATCAGATATGAATGTACGGAAATATGATTCGTTGAGTTCAAGCCAGCGATTAGCATCGATGCGAGCCGTTACCTCGTTGACGTACCCTAGGAGGGTCTTGAGCCTGCTGCAGTGGAAAAAGGCATGACCGGCTGTTTCCCTCATGTCCTTGTTGCAGCGCAGGCAGTAGACCTGGGTTTCTTCATTGTACAGGTTGAGTTCCTCAAGGAGAGGCAGTGTGTTCCGGGCAAGTCGCCAGGTAAGGGAAACTTCTGAGTTTGTAAGAAAGTCCCGTCCCGGCGCCCAACCCCACTGGGAGTGAACCTCCTCTAATGACATCCACGTCCATTTCACTAGCGGTTCCTTTGTGCTACGCCCCACTAGCTCCCGATAAAGCCTGTTCCTAGACTGTTCGAGGACACTGGTCCCCGGCAACACTCTAAGTGCGGACCGGCATTCGGTGTAGAATGTTTGTTACCCCCCCCCCAGAGATCCATTTGCGGAAGTCCGGATTAAATCTGGCGGCCTCCAGCACAGATCCCAGGAACCGATGGTCCACCCTATCGAAAGCCTTGGACTGATCCAAACTGATCAGCGTGGTCTCAGCGTCGTCTTCTGTCCCCTCTATGATCGTGTGTATCAGATGAAGATTGTCCTGAATCGATTTCCGCTTCACAGCATAGCTCTGGTCTGGTTCGATCAAGTCAGTGATGACAACCTGCAAACGATTCGCAAGAACCGATTCGGCAAAATCTTTAACTCTGTGTTTAGCAGAGTCAAGGGCCTGAAATCGTCTGAATCGTCCTCCCCACCATGCCGTTGATCTTTCCTCAGCAATGTGATCACACCCTTGGTCACCTGTCCAGGGATGGAGCCCTGAACAAACCAATGGTTGAACATATCCTTCAGAATAGGGACCAACATGGGCGACAGCCTCAAGTAGAACTCTTCGACCCTGAGTCTGGGTAGTTGGGTGAAGCGCTCTGATAGATGCTTCTGAAACCCCTCGCAAGCCATCAGGTCAGACAGACTGCTGTCACACCACACCGACACGCTAGTTTCTCCGACCTTATCTATCTTGGGATCAAGGATGGCATTCCAATCACCCATTAAGACTACCCTCTCCGGATCATCTATAAAACCCTCTACCCGTTGAAAGAAGGAAACCCTCTCCACAGCAGAATTAGGTGCGTAAACTGCGACTATCCGAAACACGCTGCTATTAACGGCAATATCAACAACAATCGCCCGCCTGTCCTCGTCCGCGTGAACAACATTCACCAATGCTGATAGGGTGCGATTTACTAGCGAGGAGATTCCACGACTATAGGTATTGCCATATGCTGAGTAAACATCGTAATCGTTCACCAGCACCTGACAATCCCTGTCACAAATAAAGTGGGTCTCCTGTATAGCGGCAAAATCTACCTTGAGGGACACCAGATCTCTCAGTACGCGCGCGGCCTTGCTTCGACATCTGAGACCCCTCACATTATAAGTAGCCAAGTTTAAAGCCATGGTCACCTACCTTATTCAATGTCACACATGGGCCTGAAGTCCCCGGGGGTGAGGACGTGGCAGGCCTTTCCAAGGCTTCCGGTCAGTAAGTCTGCAGAGGGTACTCCATTTTTGGCCACGCCTCCCACGTCCAGGGGGAAAATTAATTTTAAAGCCCTGTAGAAGGAGAGGTGAATATATACAGGGACTCTGCCCTCGCATTTAAAAACTAAATTGATTAGCGAAGGATGCTCCGTGTCCACCAGCTGCTGGCCTGGGATTGCATCCTTCGCTGCGTCTATCCACGCCAGAGGGCCTCAGTCCTGAAATCCTTGTTGACCCTAATAAATGTGGTCAACAAGGGAGCGTGCTTGAACTTGGTTGGGTCGGTGACATTATCGCCACCGACGTAGAGAAAGTTCTTTAGCTGTGTATAATGGACCTTCTGCTGGCCTTTCAGTTCTGTTGTTGGCTGCAGAGGGCCCGTCTCACATATCCTTCCTCTTGGAAGGAAGGGGAGTCTCTTTGTCAGCTCCGTGCGGATTGGTGGGGTAGGTTTTTCCTTGACTGGAGGGGGAGTGGGTGCAGGGGGAGTAGGGGAGGGAGTGTCGAGTGTTGGGGTGTTTGGTGGCGGGGGAGGTGGTTTTTTGGGGTCGTTACTCAACCTTTCTGAGGAAGGATTGCGTGGTAGTGTTCTTAAGGATTCGGGGAGGGAGGAGGGGAAATTGCTCTAGCTGTTTGGGGGATGGGATTTGGGGTGTTCAGCCCCGGCTGGTTGGATATTGTCTTTGCGGGTTGGGGTGTCTCCCTTGGATTTCCTGCTTTTCCTCCTCTTTGTCGTTCTCTTGCTGACTGCTGCCTCTGTTGTTGTCTCTTCTGTGGCTGTCTCTAGACCCTCCGACGCAATCTCTTCCTCGGAGCTTCCTCTTGTTTGAAGAAGAGGGCGCCTGAGTGTCCATCGGGGTGATTTCGGGTTGGGTTTTGGTCGTTATTGGTTTGGGCAGGTTTTTGCTGGGTCTGCCCTTCCTTGTGACCGTTGCCCAACCCACTTCTGTTGTCGGGTCGGAATTGGCTGGGGCTGCGGCTTGTACCTTTGCAGGGGTTTTGGCGGGTGTTTTGGTTGGGACTTTTCCCTGGGGGTTGGCTGGTTGCCTTTTAGGACAGTCCTTGGCCATGTGTCCCCTCAGCTGGCAGTGCCAGTAGTGAGGTTTTCTCCCCTCCACAATCAGCGTCATGGTCTGCTCTCCAAACTTGAGCATGGCTGGAACGTTGTCAAAACTGTCATTGCCCAGGACCATCCGAACTTTATAGTCCTCGGTCAAAACGTTGCGTCGACCGCGGCCTGGGGCGACTGCCTCCACCTCACAGTACTGACTCAGTATGGCCCCGACTTGTTTTTTTTTTTTTTTTTTTTTTTTTTTTTTTTTTTTTTTTTTTTTTACATAGGCATCACCACATTATCAAGGCCAAGAGGCCACTCAAGGATAAGGGTTAAAGAGTGTACAGTAGAAATTGGACAATATAGTAATCATTAGTAATGAAAATTTGGTAAATTTGATAACTTATATGGAACGGCTCATCAAGAACTTATTTACGTTAGACTTGAAGACAACCATATTGTAGTCAGCCGGAAAGCAGGAAAACGGAAGACAATTCCACAGGCATGCAGTTCTAAGAAAGAAGCTTTGTTCATGGAATCTACGTTTAGGTTTAGGCACAGATAAAGAGTGGGGGGAATTATTGATAGTGTTTACAGCTAGACGAGTGTTTCTTGTGAAAGTTTGTCGAGGGGGGACCATAGATTGAAGCTCAGTCGAACACTTTCCATGAAAATAACGATACATCAGAGACAAACTCGCAACATCTCTTCTGTGAGATAGAGGTTGCAAGGAAGAGAAAAGGACATCTCCTACGAGGCTACGAAGTCTATTTTGAACTCTATCAAGGCAGGCCAAGTCCTTTCTAGCAGCTCCTGCCCAGATGTGGCAACAGTATTCCATCCTTGGACGTACCTGGCTCTTATATAGATAGAGAATAGCATCAGCAGTGAGATATCTACCGGATCGATAGAAAGATCCCACCATTTTTCCTTGCGGCCTTGGCAACAGATTTGATGTACGTGTTCCATTTAAGATCAGGAGTAATGGTCAAACCCAGAAGCTTGTCAAAACTTGAGGCCTCCTGAAGACGAGAGCCATTCATTTCAATTGATGCCAGATGTGGATCAGAATGTTGATGATGTAAAGAGAGAAGCTTGGTTTTAGATGCATTAAAAGTAACCAGCCACTCCTTTCCCCATTGTACTACGTGCTCAAGATCAGAGGAGAGAGAATTGGAGAGAACTTGGTCGTTTACTGTCATAGATGTGCTACCATAAATGGTAGTGTCGTCAGCATAGATGTCTACAAATGATGTAAGGATGTGATTTGGAAGATCATTAATATAGATCAGGAAAAGAGTTGGGCCCAGGATGGATCCCTGAGGGACACCGGCATTAATACTGTGAGCTTCTGATTTTTGCCCCTCAACTACTACTCTTATGAACCTATCAGAAAGAAATGATTTAATAATTGAGAAGACATTTCCAGCAATACCATAGCTAGAGATCTTATGAAGTAAACCTTTATGCCACACCCTATCAAAGGCCTTAGATATGTCAAGAGCAATTGCCCTAGAAAGGTTGCCTCCGTCGAGAGATTTGCTAATCCTATGAGATATAACTGTAAGCACATCTGCTGTAGATCTAGCAGAACGGAAACCATATTGAGTGTCACTAAGAAGGTTATTTTTGTTGAGATGGTTGATTACTTCTGTATTTAATACAGATTCCAGCAACTTACTCATGACACACAGGAGACTTATTGGCCTGTACTGAGAGGGGGATGAGCGATCACCTGAATTCTTAAATACAGGGCATACTGATGAAATTTTCTAGGGAGATGGGAGACTATTCTCCTTAAGACAACGTTTAAACAGTTTTGTAAGTATGGGCGCTAGTTCAGGTTGAAGTTTTTTGAGTACTATAATTGGAATACCGTCAGGGCCAGTTGCTTTACTGGAATCAAGGTTTTTGATTAGCTTGGCAACATCACGTACAGATATACGTATATCACATAGCGTGTTTTTGCGCGAACAGTTGGCAGAGATGGCGGAAATTTTCTGTTTCTATGTCTATCCTTGTAGCCATGTCACTAGTAAGGGTGCTGGAGGTAAACGTTTTGTCTGGGCTGACGTTATTCGCCTGATAGTCAGGGACCCGAACCTTGGATTAACCACCAAGGAGGCTGTCCTATCAGCAGGTGCAAAGTACTGGAGCTGCTGTATTGCCATTTGGTGAATGGATTCTGGACCATGCAGTAGCTTCTGGTGGGGCCTCTCGATGACATACTAGTGGGTAATTGTTACGGCTTTACCTTATCATTAGCTACAAATAATAAAAAAAAAAAAAAGATTCTTCGTTTCTTTTTCTCTCTTAGTTTTCCCTCTCTGTCCTGCTCTAAGTAAATCTGACGACCTAGTCCACAAATTCCAAAAATTCATCATGACAAGTTTCAAGAAAAAATACACAATTAAACCCGGTTCTCCAACTTCGAACGTAGACCCCTACTACCATGTCTCCTTCTCCAACATCAGGGGTCTACGTTCTAACCTTCCAGAGGTTGAAACCCAATTACAGGAGACTAAACCAGACCTTTTATTTTTAAGTGAAACTGGCATTGGACAGGCTATTTCCCTAGAAGAGTTCGCAATTAAAGGATACTCTAACTTAACTTCTAAATCTGACCCCCAAGATCGCCATGGGCATGGAATATGTGCCTATATTAGGGATAATTTTCCATGTGGTAGGGACATCTCCAGGGAAGATCCTAACTTACCCTATATGTGCTTCCGGGTTGCTTTAGCTCACACTACGGCATTTATATTTACTCTCTATCGCCCCCATAACAGCGGAGTTACTATCTTTCAAAGCCTATCTGAGAAAATTGACCAAGTCCTATCTGCTTATCCTTCAGCTAACATTCACGTATGTGGTGACTTCAATGTTCACAACGTTGAATGGTTGACCCACTCTAACAAGACCGATGATGAGGGGAGGTTCTGTCATGATTTCTCCATTGCCTATGACCTCACTCAGATTGTTCAGGAACCCACTCGTGTGCCCGACAATGACGGCCAGTATGCGAGCCTACTAGACCTTTTTCTCACAACTTGCCCTGAACTATGTTCAGTTTCTGTTCTGTCGCCTCTTGGATCTTCCGACCACTCTGTTGTATCAATTAAGATAAAAATGAAATGTAATAAGTCCCCAGACGTACCTCTCCATCGTACAGTATATCGATACACTAAGGCTGACTGGGATAGCTTCCGTACATTTATATCTGATCTACCTCTGCATTCCATGTTTAAAAAGGATGTGTCCTCTATAGTATTAGACCTGACGGAATGGTTAATTGTAGGTATTGACTGTTTCATACCCTCAAAAAAGTTTCAGCAAAAACCTAACAGCCAGGTGAGGTTTTCTCCAGAATGTGCTGCTGCCATTGCGCACTTTTGCCACTGTTTCCAACGTAATAGATGTATGAAAACTAAAGCCGCTTTCAGGACTGCCAGCAACCATTGTAAGAAAGTAATAAAGAATGCAAGAGAGTTGTATGCTCAATCTGTTAAGTCCAAAGTAGCTGAGCAGCGGCTTGGTTCCCACCAGTTTTGGCAAATAGTAAACAGAATCCTGAACAGAAGCGTGTGCGCCATCCCAACTATTATCAATGGACCTGAGGTAATCTCGTCAGCATCAGACAAAGCCAAACTCTTTGTCAAGAAGTTTGCAGCTAATTCTACCCTTTGCGATCAAGGCTGCCAACCCCCAATATGGGATGTTCAGTACTGAGACAGTGGTATTCCTCACGCCGAGGTATACTGGCTAGAGCCGAATGTTCCTGCTTCTGTGTTCGGTCCTGGCCAGTCTTTTGGCATCCTCCTGGCTGGGGAGCAGAATGTCCCACATGGCGAAACTCCTCCTGCATATATAGCTTGCCGGAATGTTTAAGTCAATGAGGATTTCCACTATGGTGTCTTTGTTGACACCCCGTTAAACTCCTGGTCTTCAGGTCGGAGGTGATCAGGGAGAGAAGTCTTTTCCAATTTTTTGATCCGTCCCGGAAGGGGTATGATGATTGTTCCCTTCATGACATCCTTGTAAGTGGAGTTGAAGAGTTCTCTATAATAATCGGGTGTCTTCTGCTCCAGCTCCTGAGGGCCCCATGCCGTATTCTCGTCCTGTTTGGTGTTTGATAGACCGGGGAGGGGATCGGCTGCCGCTGCCTTTTCTTTCTGCTGCTGGCTCTGTTGTTGCTGCTGCTTGGAATTTTTGCTTGGGGCTAACTCTGGCCAGTCCTCCTGTGGTGTCGTAGATTGGTTTTTACCCGTCTTCTGGCCCCTTTCCTTCCTTTTACCCGGAGATTGAGTCATAGGATTTCTCCCATCGGGCTTTGTCAGTGGGTATGGTTTTCGGGGCTTTCGGTGGTGTCAGTGTTTTGGGGAGCTTTGGGCGGTGGAGGTGCCTTATATTACCCCCCCCCCATCCTCCGAGAACCTTTATCGATTTCAAAGTGTCCCTGAAAAGGGCCTGGGTTCTACGGGCAACTCTGTCTTCATCTTCCCCTTCAGGCGTTGGAGAGCTGCCCTCATGGGGAGTAGGTGCTGGGTGATCGGATGGGAGCTGGGAGACTGGGGGTTCCATCTCCAACTTCTCTCTGTTCATCTGCTGGGAGGCTGTCCTCGTGGGGAGCAGGAGTGGTGGGGTCTTCTCTGGCCGACGAGGATTGAGGTGGAGGGGGGGGGGTTCGTTGGAAGTGGTCCCCCGGAAAGGTGCCTCTTTTCCTCGTCAGCCGCCTTTCTGGTCCCTTTCATCTTGGGGAGCCTGGGTGGGAGTGCTTTCTCCGACTGACGAGGATTGAGGTGGAAAGGGTGTCGCAGGATGTGTACCACTCAAATCACACCTCGTTCCCTCGGCAGTTGCGTTCTTGAATCCCCCGTCTGGGGAGGGCGGGGGAGGGTTGTTAGTGTTTGATTTAATTTCCTCCAAGCTGGGTTGAATTTCGAGAGGAAGGGGGACAAAAGAAAAAATTGTTTTTGGAGGCTGGGGATCTTGGAGGCTTTCTAATAAGGGAAATAAGATTTATTCGGCTGGTTGAGAGGCTGAAGGAAATAGAATGGGAAATTTGGCCCCTCTTCGTACACACAGACTTGCTGTCTCCATCTTTCAAAAGCCACGCAATGCAGATTTCTTCTGTCGCTTTTTATCTTTACCTGTAGTTGGTGTTTAAAGAAAGCGATCAGATCCTGATCAGAAAAAGGCAGCACCCCCCGGCCATCTTGCAGTCTCGACGTCCAACCAAATCACCATTCTTGCCACGGCCAGGATTGTGATGTAGACCATTTTCTCTCCTGGTCCCACGGCGGCCTCACGTTGTCCACTACGTTTGATACAGTAATCGGGCAAGGATGCTCAGGGTCGATGTGAGCCGTCACCCCGCCAACATACGACCAGTACTAGCGGAGTTCACGGCAATCGAAAAATGTGTGATCAGTTGTTTCTGCGGTCGTCATCCCGCAATGGGGACAGGCAGGCGACTCCAAAAAAACCAGCACTGCATTGTATATTGTTGAGGGTAAGCGCATTTCGGGCCAATCGCAAGGTCAGAGAGAATACTGAATTGTTCAGATGACTTGAACCTGGCACCCAGCTCCACGCAGAGCAGATCTCACTCTGCTGCCAACCCAAACGCGCACATAGCGATTCGTTGGCCCCCCCCCCCTCACTAGATCCCTGTGGAGTTCCTTATGGGTGGCAGTCACAAGGTCGCTGGACCCTGGTAGTCGTTTTAGCGCAGCTCGGCACTTTTTCAGGAAGGCTGAATCTCCCCGTGGCCTGCGATGACTCTCGATAGCGGGGTTGAGAGTGAGGTCGGAAAAGGCGGCAGTGATTGCGGGGTGCCACGGTTGATTGTCTTGAAGGTAGTGGCTAAGGAAGGCCAGCCTCTCGGTGTCTCGATGACACCTCAAGTCCGGCATTCCCAAACCTCCCTCACACGGACGTTGAATACAGATCTGTCTGCTTACCCAGTGTCTTCCTCTGTCCCAAAGGGGCGAGGACAAGAGTTCGACAAGAGCTGTTAGGTGTTGTGCAGGCAGAGGAAGTACGGCCAATCGGTAAAGGATAAGAGGGAAGATGTATGTGGCGCACGCCTCAGCTCTATCCTTTAAGGAAAGTTTCCTAGGAAGCCATGCGTCGACCGCAACTGCCACCTTTGACCGTACCTCCGACCAATTCTTATCAAACTGGAGACCCGGTCCGAACCACACGCCGAGGATCCGAACCGGGCCATCCGTCCAGCTGAAGGGCACCGGGAGGTTTGTGTTTCCACTCCAGGCGCCCAACCGCAGTCTGACCAACTTGCTGCGGTTTATCTTGACCCCCGTTATTCTTTTGTACTGTGCAAGCGCCTCCGACACGATCTCAGTGTCTTGAAGCCAGACACAAAGACCGTGACATCATTGTCGAACTCGGATACCTTGACAGCTAAGCTGCCAGGCAGAGCCATTCTGCGCAGGGCCGAATTTGCCTCCCCAAGGCCAGGACGTAAAGCAGGGGCGACAGCAGACAACCCTGACGAACCGGCCGAGAGATAACAAAGGGTTTTGAGTGCTTTCCGTTGACTTGCACGACAGCCGTGGGCTGTCGATACATCACGGAGATCCACTTGCAGAAGTCTGGTTTAAAACCGGCGGCCTCTAAGACAGATGCCAGGAAACGATGGTCGACCCTATCGAACGCTTTTGACTGATCTAAGTTGATCAGTGCTGCTTCTGTGTCGTCATCTATTCCCCCCTCTAGCATCGTGCGGATCAGGTGCAAGTTGTTCTGAATTGATCTCCCCTTTACAGCGTAGTTCTGTTCCGGTTCAACCAACTTTTCGATAACAACCTGCAGCTGATTCGACAGGACCTTGGCCAAAATCTTCAACTCTGTGTTAGAGTTATGGGCCTGTAGTTGTCTAACTCTTCCCCACCATGCCCATCACCTTTCCTCAGCAATGTGATCAGTCCCTTGGTTACCTGCCCTGGGAGGGATCCCTGAGAAAACCAATGGTTGAACACGTCTGTCAGAAGAGGCAGAAACATGAGCGACAGCCTCAAATACAGTTTGTATGGCAGACCATCGAGTCCTGGCGATCTGTCACAGCTGACCTGCTTCAGCGCAGTAAAAACCTCCCGCTCAGTCACCCGGCCCTTGCAACCAGCCGCTCTAGCCGCGTCAAGATGGGGGAGAGTCGGCCAAACAGTCGCTAAACTCAAGGACTGGAAGATTGGGCTGCTGCGTAAAACGCTTCTCGAAAAGTTCTCGAAACCCCTTGCAGATCTCCCGAGTCGATTCAAGAGTGCGTCCATCCGGATGTCTAACTTTTTCAATGTATTTGTCCAAGCCATACCTAGAAATCTCACGACGCGCAACAGCGTCAGAGTTGACTGCTTCATTGCCTATCTTTCTAAGCCTAGCTCTGACTACTTGACCTTCGTAGCGCTCGCTAACCTCGCGGAGAAGATCCTGCGTAGCTAGTTCCTGACTAACCCTATCACCCTCCCCTGTAGCCCGGGCTAGTTTCTGCTCTAGCTGCTTCTTTGTCTTGGCCTTATCTAGTGCAAGGCGCTGGGCATACTTGACGGAGAAGCTTCTAATGTTGGCTTTTAGACCTAACCACCACTTACTCCCGGTAACCGCCCCCACTAGAGCCTTTTTAATTAATTCTCCTAACTGGTCTCGGAAGTCTTGTATCTCCAGAAGGGAGGTGTTTAACTTCCAGTACCCTGCTTAGGCCTATTTCCTAGCTTCATATCTCTATGAACAATGTCGACCTTCCCGGACAGAGTTCGCTTCACTAGCAAGGAGACTCTCTTTCCCCGCGGGCTGGACTCACGCTGGGACCCTTCCCTTGCATTGTTTTGACAGTTCGTTAAGGGAAGAGTCGCTTTTTTTAAACCGTTCCATTTCCGGAGAGGCCCCTTCCTTTGCCTCCAGAAGTGACCACAAGTTGCTCTTGCAAGCATCTGGAGTTCAAACGAAAGTTATTAGGAGCGGGGCATCCGGGAAATTTGAGGGGATGTTAACATCTTTTCCCTCTATCTGTTGGCAATCCAGCAGTGACTTTAAAGTCTTCCTCTGACGATGTGAGAAGGTGGTTGCCACCGTCAGAGGGTCAATTTGACACTGTTCTTGTGTTTTAGTCGGTCCTTGAGAGGCAGAGCGACCCCTCCCTCTCCCGTGTTCATTCGTTTCTTTTTCTCTTTGGGGTGGTGGTTCAGTTTGCATTGGTGTGGGGGTGTGTGTTGGTGCAGTGTCAGATGTTGGTGTGGTGTACAGTGTTGGTGTGGTGTGAGTGGTGTCTGGTGTTGGTGCTGTGTTGGTGTGATGGTTGGTGCAGTGTTTGGTATTGGTGCGGTGTCTGGTTTGGGGGTGGGGGTGGATTTTGTTGTTGCTGTTTGGGATGGTGTAAGCTCACAGGGGGTGGGGGGGCCACCTTTTCTTCCTGTTCCATCTTTTAATTTTCTTTTTCTTTCTCTTTTGTTCCTCGAATGGACCAGGGAGTGGGGGAGTTTGTTTTCCCTCCCTCTCGCTGGCAGACTCATCTTCTGAGGAGCAGTCCTTCCTTCTCTTGGTCCTCTATTCAGTTCGTCCGGGGGCTAGTCGTTGTTCCTGGGCTGGTTTGTTCTGCTCCTCTTGCTGTTGTTGATGCTTTTCCTTCTGCTGTTGCTTCTGCTGCGGTTGCTGCTGCTTAGGTTGTGACGTCTTTGGCTGCGGCGGTTGCTGAACAGTGTGTTCTAATCGCTTGTCTGGAATTGGCTGCAGCGGTGCTTGTTTTTCGTCCGTTTGCTGGCTGGAATTGGGTGACTTTGTTTTCCCCTTTCGAGTCACTGTGACCCATCCAATGCTGGGGGATGGGTCCACTGGCTTGGTTGTCGTCTCTGGGGCACAAGGCTTGTCGGCAGCTGTAGAGGCTTTGGTCGGATTTCTTTTGGGGCAATCCTTGGCCATGTGTCCCTTCTCCTGACAGTGCCAGCAGTGCAGTCTCCGTCCCTCTACTATGACGGACATTGTCCCTCCTCGCACCTCAGTGTCGCTGGTATTTGGTTGAAGCCAGCTTTGTCGAGGCACATCTGGAGTCTGTAGTCTCCAGTCAGGACGTCCCTCTTCTTGCTTCTCGGCTTTTGAAATATTTTTCGTGCAGTAAGTTGTTGATGCTTGAAAAAGTGATAATCGGTGGGCAAGAGATCCAGTGAATATGGCAGATGAGGCCAATTCATTCAGCTTTTGCAGAGTCAATTGAGCAACATGCAGGCGAATGTTGTCATGGAGAAAAATTGGTCCCTTCATATTGACTGATCTCGGGCACATATATCGGAGCTTCTGGTGCATTTCATCAATTTGTTGGCAGTACTTCCTGCCATAATTGTTTCGCCCAGATTAAAAAAGCAGTAATGGATGAGACTGGCTGCAGACCACCAAACAATCACCATAACCTTTTTTTATGCAATTTCACTTTCAGGAGATGCTGTGAAGCTTCTCTAACATCCATCACCAGTTGTCGTAGAGGATCCACTTCTTATCACACATCGCATTCCGCTCGAGAAATGGATTGTTTTTGTTGTACAGAAGGAGTGTAGAAGACCATTCAAAACGACAATTTTTTTTTATTGTCCAATTCATGTGGCACCCATTGATCCAACTTTTTTGACTTTCCTATTTGTTTTAAATAGTGAACTACTGTTGAGTGGTTGACCTTGCAATTAGCCTGTCAGATGTTACAGAATATGGTTTAACAGCAATCATTATCAGATGATAGATCTTTTGTGAGCTGTGATCATTAATATCCCAAATTTTCTTTTGATCAATATCGATTCTACAGTAGTTTAGTGTTTTGCCGGAGGTTCATAGTTGCTGCCACTTGTTCTTGGAATGTCTATCCCTGAACATTCAATGTGTTCATTTTCTTATCTGCAGCTTCTTCGAGGTGAATTTTTCTAAGATAGTTTAACATATTTGTTCTTTTAAAAGATTTTGATTTGCCACTCTTTGATATGATGGCTTGACATAACTTGCAGACAGATCTATTCTTATCCTTTGGATTGGCATCAAAATATTTTTTAACAAAAACTGGTTGCCATAATAATTAATGGTTGCTGTCATTTAATTAATTTTTTTACAGATTTAAATTAGTTATGTCTGATATCTAATCAGTAATTTATCTCAATAAAATATGCATTATGTAAATCAGAAAAAATAAAAATATCATGTAATTGCAGCACAGGTTCTAAATGAACAACAAAAGTATGACTGAAGAATGCTTTATTTTCAGTTCGCACGTGGTCGCAATTTACCATACAATTCCTCAACGTAAAATCTGTAAGATAGAGTAATACTTTTCTTTAACTGTGATTTAAAGTCCAAAATAATAATGTTAATTCAATACAAAGTGAAAGGAAACCTCCATTTGCTTCAAATTCAGCCCAGTCAAAAAAGGAGGCAACATGTTAACAATGCACCGTGTCTGTTATTAGAAACCATCTTTCATCTCGGGATCTACATATCTCATCAATGATGCCCTGCACTTTCTTTAAATTGAGATATTTGTAATGGTAGTGGTAAAAGCAGCACCTCAATGCAATCAGTTACTCAAACATATTTTAATTGACTGTAAAAAATACAAGGATACCTGCAAAAAACTATACACACCAAACTTCATTATGTTCTTAAAATATGTGCCTATTTTACAAATGATAAACTGAAAAAATAAATCATTCTCAACAAGCTCGTTGGAAAAATAGTTGAATCATTCTATCACTCCTGTAGATATCTCACTGCTGATGTAATCCTCCACCCGTATAAGAGTCACGTACATCTCAAGATGGAGTACTGTTGCCATATATGGGCAAGAACTGCTTAGAGCACCCTATTCTGCCTTGACGGAGTTCAAAACTAGCTTTGAATAGTTATTCAAAGCTAGTTTTGAACTCCGTCAAGGCAGAATAAGCTAAAGTTCTGCATCCACTGAAGCATACTGTGGTAGTTACTTCTACTCTGCACCTGCTTCCTCTTCTATTCTTGCTGCCTGCCTTCTCTGCTTTTATAGTTTCATTAGTATTTAAAGTTGAATACTCTTAAGTTGTGTCTCTATTCTCAGGACATTGCCTGTTCCTCTTAGGTTCATATCTGTAAGAAAGAGCCTCTCATTCTCCATGGGATTTTAAGCTAATTTACTGGAAAGGTCCATGTGTCTTTTTCCACCACTGAAATGGATCTTGCAAGTAGTCGTAAAGGTATGTAATCAAGTTCGTTTGCTATATAACAATCAAGTCATTTTGTGTGCTTTTGAATAAGAGATTTACTCTTTTGAGTTTAGATTGTGCTTCTTGTATTTCTGTTGTAGTTGTAGTCTCCAGATTTAACTCTGACTACATTCTCTCCGTTTGACTTTTTTTTACTGTAAACTTATTTAAAGGTAACTCATTAAATAGGCTTGAAACAGAAACGCTGAACCTAGTCATTTTTTTTTATGCCTTGTTCACTGCGCACTCACTGGGAACCATACATGCCATACTTGCTTTCACTTTGCTCTGCTTGGCCCTCAACAGAGTTTGACTGTCCCCCTGCAGAGAGTAAGAGCCTCTCAATGGGGCCACGTGTTGGCTGTGGGCAGCGATCCGTAATGCCTAGGAAAAGGATCCTGGTGGCTGAGCAACTGATACCTAGGGAAATTAAAGGTATCAGTTGCAACACTCCACTTTGGCCTCGTACAAGGCTAGACGGGCGATTGGAGGGGCCTGATCCGATCAATCGGCTAGTTACATCAGGCCCTTACATTTCTACCCTGTACCACTGTAAACTATGTATATATTTTCCCCTCTTTTCTATGTGTTAGAAGGCGGTGGCTAGGGTCAAATGTGCCAAATGAATAAAGTCATGGCATGGCTGTATCGTGCCGGAAGTTATTACAAATTACTTGGATTGTGTAACCTAAGGATTATGGGTGCTCATGGCTCCCATTTGAGACATGTATACTGTCTTATGTAGCCCTGGCATGACAAGGCGAATAGGTTTCCCCCTTAACATGCCCCAATATTGGACTCCGAGGTTGGTGGAGAGCATAAACAATGAATTTTAAAATATGCATATATGGCCAATTACAAAAATTCCAAGCGCTTACACGTTGACTCTGATAGTTCAGATAATGAACTACACCAAGCATTCTCAAAATTTATTGTATTGGAATCCACTAAAGAAACCAATACAACGGACTTATCACTGTTTATTATACACAAAATTATATTGGCATATATTACCCCCAATAAAACCCTACTGGTGGAAGTGGAAAAAGAAAAACATGCCATTTTTCTCCTAGGAATGAAAACTTTCCACAACATAAATATCAAGACTTATCCACACAAGAATCTGAATACGTCCAAAGGTGTAGTAAAATCGAAAGACCTCTCAATGTGCACTACTGAAGTGATAACAAAAGAACTTAAAAACCAAGGAGTAACAAACGTTAAAAGAATTAAAATAATAAAAGAGAATCAGACTATGCTTACGAACACTTACATTATGCAGTTCGATATCCCACTATCCCAAAAGAAATCAAAATTGGGTTCAATGTTGAAAACGTTGAATCCTTTATACCAAACTCACTTCGGTGCTTTAAATGCCAGAAGTTTAGCACCATGAGGATGCATGTAGTGGACGAGCAGTGTGTGGCAGATGTGGCCAGAGAGATCTGGACCACATTGTCAATGACTGAAATCTCGATTACAAGTGTGCAAATTGTGGAGAAAACCATCCTGCTTATGCTAGAGCATGCAGAATCTGGAAGAAAGAAAAGGAAGTAGTGTCAATAAAACATACCAAAAACATCTCCTTCTTCGAAGCCAGGAAAATAGTAGATGGATACATGAAGGAAAAGACGTACTTTCAAGTCACCTCAAGTTGTATATCATCCAACATCACTAACCAAGACTCCAAATACGAAATACTAAACAAATTGCTACAATTGGGACCAAACGACTGGCCCAAATTTATAAATGAAATCAGATCAATCATATCAAAAATTAATCCTCATATTAAATCAACTAACGTTACCAATAAAACAAATTCTCAACCAAAATTAGAACATCCAAAAAAACAGTCGATCAAAGGAAAGACCACAAAAATCACCAGTATGTCGTGCAGATGCTGAAAAAGACGAAACTAAGGAAAAACAAAATCAGTTAAAAGAAAGACCACGCAGGTCACCAATACGTCTTCCCCATGGTGAAAAAAACACCCTTGAAAAACAAACAAGATATATCTACCAAAAAACAAAATAATTATTACCGCAAACAGATTTAAGGAATTAGAAGACATGGAAACTGAAGTTACTCTTCAAACCAATAAAAAAAATCACGAGTTACAAGATAATCCAATGGAATTGCCGTGGAACGAAGGCAAATTACAATGAAATTTTATTGTTGCAACCAAATTTAATCCTTTGATTATTTGTCTCCAAGAAACCTTTCTTAAGAAGGAGGACAATTTGAATATAAAACACTATCAACAATATAACTACATTCATAATACAGGACTTAGAGCCTCTGGTGGTGTATCAATATTCATTAAAAATAACATACCCTGAAGCCAAATTGAATTAAAAACAAATTTGCAAGCGGTTGCCATAAGAGCGACTTTACACGAACCGATACCTCCACATGAACAAATAAATGAAATGGATTGGAGAACTTAATAGGGCAAATATCCAAACCCTTTATTTTCGTAGGGGACTTAAATAGTCACAACACCTTATGGGGATGCAAGGACACGGATAGAAAGGGAAAAAAAAATTGAAAATCTAAAAAATCAAAATAATCTATGCTTGTTCAATTAAAAAGAAGCCACTCACATCAATCCAACAAATGGAACGCTTGGTTCACTTGATTTAACCATATGTGACCCTTCCACTTGTCTGGATTTTTCTTGGAGCGTATTTGATGTCTGTGGTAGCGATCACTACTCGGTCATCCTCAAAAACCATGAAGAAATATTTGAACATCCACCAAGATGGAAGCTTAATAAAGCCAACTGGGAAAAATTCAAGAATCTCTGCTCAGAACAATTGACAGAAAATATTGATACAATCGAAACATTTACAAGCATTAATAGAAGAGTGCATTCCCCAAAACACTACTTCAGGAAAAAAGAATAGACCATAGTTTACCAAAGAATGTAAAGAATCAATAAATCTATGAAAAGCAGCATTAAGAAAATTTAATAAAGAACCAACAAGCAACTTAATTGAATACAAATTGCATAGAGCAAAATCACGCAGAATAATAAAGCCAAAACAGAATGCTGGCAAGATCAATGTTTTCCACTAAACCAAAACAGTTTGGGAAATAGTTAAAAAATTTCTGGAAAACATAACCCGATACCAATTAACCATCTTTTTACTGAAAATACCAAAATAACAGAAACAAAGTCTATAGCAAAGAAATTAGCCAAAACATTTTCAGAGAACTCTTCAAAAAACTATAAAAAAGAATTCCAAATCATCAAGGAAAATATTGAAAAGTACAAGCTAAACTTAATTTCCCAAAACTTTGAAGAATAAACCTTTTTCAATAAAAGAATTGGAAAATTCCATAAACAAATCGCACAACACATCCATAGGACCAGATGAGGTCCACTATAGTTTTTTGAAAATACTTCCAAAAATTTCATTGGAACTTTTACTAAAAATGTACAGTGACATCTGGATTAAAAAGAAGTTCCCAGAATCTTGGAAACATACGGTTATTCCAATGATGGTCAGTGGGTATTGCTAATTAAATATTTTACATTTTAAGGTAGGGAATCAATAAAATTTATAACTGAATAGCTTCTCATTTAATTTTTTTTTTTAGCGGGGAAAACTGGGCAGATGGTGTTTTCTTTATTGCCAATTTATTTTTTTCCTAATTTTTTTCTTGTAGGAGGGAATGTACTATTTTAAACTTTTCATTTCTTTTAGGGGGTGGGGGAGGGGAAGGCACTTCATCTCAATTCTGAACTGAGACAAATTGACAAAAAAAAAATTCCTGTGTTTGGTTAAGTAAAAATGATAATACCAAACTTCACCAAACAATTGAGACATTAGAAACCAAACTATTTGCTTGAGTGGGAAGGGGCATTTCTTTTAATTCTTAAATTACTGACCACTTAACAAAAAAAAAAAAAAAAGTTCATGATGGAAAATACCCCTGTTTGACTAAAGTAAAAGAAACAATGATGACCATTACACAATCTACACATGAACTGAATGGTTACTTTTTCCATTTATACTCTAACATAACCCAAAATTAATCCTAACCTTATCCTAAACTAAGTTTTAGTTTGGAAAGTTGGCTTAATTCCCTAAGCATCGGACCCCCCCCCACCAAACCCTACTCCTTAAAAAAAAATCAACATAGTAGTCTAAAACCTAAAATATTTTACAGATATTTTTTGTACCTTCTTTTATATTTGATCCTGGTCAACGCCAAGGAACAATTCCTGCTTGTAAAAATATAAAAAAAGTAAGAATAAAAATGGTAGCTTGGTATGATTGGTTGGAGAAAGGAAGACAAAGTTCTTTTTTCAATCTTTTAGTTTGGTTTTGATAAAATACTCTAATTATTTTGTTTTTACAAGTTTAAATTGGTAATGTTTTAAGTGTATTGCATTTTTTTTTTATTGTATATATTAAGAATATCTGATTTTTCCATATCTTAATCTAATTAGCCAAAGTGAATTCTATTTGAAGCAATATAATTCACTTGGTTTAGTGCTATTGTACAACTGATTAACAATTTTAGACAAATTAAGATAGATTTGCTATAAGAAATAAAGCATTTTTTAATTTATAACATTTTGAACATTTTTCAAAAATTTATTTTTTAGCTGAAGGAAAAAAATTCAGATTATCATGGCTTACTTCATCGGCATCATATTCACTACCAAGGCATAAGACATTTATCAGCTACTTTAAAGTAAGTATTTTTTGGTTTGATCAAGATTTCTACAATAATTTAGTTTCGTTTTTATGTGTTTGATGTTTACAAAGTTCATATCTCATTTTAAGTTCAATTGAAATCTAGTTTGTCTAAAATTGCATGAAAAGAATTCTGATAATTAATAAAAGTATATTTTTGAAGTAATTTGTTTAAACTGAATCTTTACTTAATCATTAATTTTTGACACAAATGTATAACTGAAATTATTTTTTGGCTTTTTGAGATGAGGATTGACTATATTTTTATTATTTGGATTTTTTAGACTACTGTTTTCATCTTGAGTGTTATTTTCACAAAGATCTAGTTGATCTAACCACCAACTTCAGGTGTGTCTTGCTGCACTCAGGAATCTTTGTCATACTTGGGGAATCTGCCCGGAATTTTGAATGGAATTTAATTATTTATTATTCAATGCATGACAGTAGAATTATTAGCACTAATAGTTTTAGCAAAACTGTCAAATTTCTTGACTTTAGAATGAGGACAGTATTTTTTTTTATGGATAGGGTAATTTAAAATTGATACTGTGAAGAGAAAAAAAAATACAATTATAATTTTAATGTAAAAAAAAGAGGAAAAAAGATTTAATTACTAGTTGGGATATGAAAAAAATGAGTTCAATGCTCATTATGTTAATGTCTTATTTTTAACACAAGAAAAAATGGAATAGGCCAGTTTATTTTCTACCCTGAAAAGGATTGAAAGTAATGTCTCTTGATAGGTTTCTAAATTTCAATACAAAATTGCTCTTAGAGGTGTGGTAATGAACTTTTTAAAAAATTACTTATGAAAAAGGTCTGTTTCATAGCATGAGCATTTTTATCATTAATTTGCTAAAAATCTTTCAAATATCATGTAGATTATTATCAATGCCTGTAAAAGAATATCAATTTCTCAACAAAATATTTTGAGGATTTAAAATGCTTTTTTTTTTTTTTTTTTCTTAAATATGACTATTTTATTAGCAAATCTTGAAATTTGCTATTCCAAAGCATTTTATCGTCGATGGGTGTTGCTATTATAATGAAATGATGATTCTGAATTTAAAGTTAAATACATTTCACTATAGAACCATGTAGGATCTAATTTTTAATTTTAAATCTGAACAATAAATTAAGAAAATGCTAAAACGGACATTTTTTTTTTCTACTCAAAAATATCAGCCTGTCCAAAATGTCACTATGGATTTTTGAGGGACATTTATCAAAATTCCAAATGACAAGTTTTTATAATTTTAACGATTTTATCAGCTGGGTTTCTTAAATATTTATCGGAGAGACCTATGTTTTCAGTGGCATCCACGCGTCCATTAGTCTGGGTGATTGCCAGATAACTTTCCATTAGTTTTTCCTGAAATTTTGCCACAAATTGTATTTCATTAAATAAATGTGCACAGTAAAAAAATTTTTTTACGAAAATTCCTGTTGTCTCCATGGCCAAAAATAATGTTTTGCCCCATAACTTTTGATCCATCCATTAGATTTTTCTGAAACTTGGCCAAAATGTGGAGCCCATTGTTTTTAATATAAATAGTTTGGGTGACCATGGCAAAATTCTTGTTCATCTCCCTGGGGACTTTTAATGCTAAAACACCCCTTTTTGTGGCTGTTTTCATATTTCTCAAAAACTTTATATGTATGTCTATATAGTGGGTTTCCATGGTGCTGAATTCAATGTAAAACTGCACCATTTGCCAATTTTCACTGGGATTCTGTGTTCCCAGGAGCTCAAAAGAGGTTACAAGAAAAGTTTTACATCACAGAATTAAAGAAACAGGTGTTGACGAGTTCGACAGGGGGAAGCATATTGCTTGGGACGATTGAATTGTGAGAAGTGGTTGGAGAAGCACCGTAATTTTTTAGGATGCCCAGGCGCCATAATTGGGCCAAAAAGAGTGAAAAAATGTGATAAGTTCAAATCAAATTACTCAATTTTTAACTATGATGGAAGTAATATTTGTTTTTAGGACTAACTTCACACTTCTCATATTCATCATTTCTTCACTATTTTTTGTTGCGTCATCTCACATGCAGTTCCAGAGGAAGACCATGCATGCGCGGCTTGCTGTGATTTTTTTTTTTTTTTTTTTTTTTTACATAAAAAAAATAGTAACTTTGAAGGATTAGTTCAATTAAATGTTTTCCAAACTGAATTTTTTTTTTTTCAACATATCAAAAATCTTTGTAGGTATACACATCTAGTGCTGCAAATGTTGGTGAAAATCACATGCTGTCAAAAAATTGTAAGGAAACAATACAGAAGAGCAACTGTATAAGTTTTATTTTATCAGCTAACATATTGAAATTTATAATTCATGACATACAGGTTAAGCTAATTTTTTTTATTAATACATCCATAAAAATCTTATGAATGATTATTGGATAAGAAACTTAAGGTTGATTTTTTTCTAATATTGGGAGATTTTAAGATTTTGTAGAGTAATGCAGCATTTTACCATGTAATAAAAAAAAAATTAGAAGTTGCCATCAAAACCTTGGAATTTGCTTAAAAGAAATCCTTCAATTTTCAAACAAAGGCTTAAAAAATTAAAAAAAAATTTTTTAAAGCTAAATGTGTAAAGATAAAATATATTGAATAATATAATGAAAACTTTGATTAACAGTTTCACTAATCTTCTGTAGTTTTAAATTGCTCATCAAATTTAGAAATTTGCACAGAATTTCAAATGAATATTTAATTCAATCCACAGAGGTAGCATGCTCTCGTTCCATTAGTCATAATAACTGAGTAGAAGTCTTAAATAATTTTTAGTTATATTTTTTGAGTGTTGCCCACACTGAGGATTGAAGAGTAACTTATACCTGAATTTTATGAAGTTTATAGGTTTAAAACAAAAATAGGTTTAAGATTCCTAAAATTCATACTAGAATTGTTTGCAAAGACTCCTGGCATATTGGGCAAAGTATTCAATATGCTATGAGTCTTTGTAAACAATTCTAGTATGAATTTTAGGAATCTTAAACCTATTTTTGTTTTTACATGTACGTTCTTACTACTTATTTCATATATATATATATATGACTAATTTGTACTATTCCGAATTATACTGGGTTAATATAATTCAATAATTGTTTATAGGGAATTTTACAGAATAATTGATAAAAATTTCCCACCTGAGAATAGATTAAGCAAAATAATTAACAGAAACTCGGTAAAACTATCTTTCTCCACCTCAGCCAACTTAGCTAACGCTATAATAAGCTCTAATAATAGGAAAATAAGCAAAATAATGAATAATGAGTCAGCATCGGATGAACATGTCTTAGAGAGAAATTGTAACTGCAGAATACCTGGCAACTGTCCATTGGATACTTGACCTCAGAAATAGTGTACAAATGTTAGCTTAAGACCGATAATATTAAGGTATATCTTGGGGCCACGGGATGCGCGTTTAAGGAAAGATAAAGAAACCATGTTGTATCCTTCAAAAATGAACCGGAGATGGAAACTAATAGAGGTGTTAATGATAGAAGGGGGGATGGTACAAGAATATAATTAGAAATAAAGAGAAATACAACTGCATTAGATGATTGGGTCAGAGAACTTCATAGAAACAAAAGATTTTGAATTGAAATGGTCAATAGTAGATAGGGGGAATAAGTATAGACCTGGGAAATCAAAAAGGTGTAATCTGTGTTTGTTCGAAGCCCTCTACATAGTAAATTCTAAAGAAGAAATATTAAATAAAAGGCTTGATGCTATACAGGGATGTCGTTACAGGAATAGATTTTTGCTATCACGTCTTAAATGTAGCTGAGGTAAAAAGAAACATTCTGAGAAAAATAAAGGTTCATAGGTGCAGGGCCAAAGTTTATATAGCGATAAATAGCTAGGAATGATGTAAGTTAGTTGTGATGAATGATTCAAATCTAACAAACAAATTTGGATCCCAATATTCTACACTATAAACATATTTTAGAAATAAAGACAATGGATTACTAGATAAGAAATTTAGATTTATGATAAGGATTAACAAGGATTAATAATACTGTCTCGAAACTGGGAACACTTTTAGTGATATTGATGGCGAAATGGTTGATACCGTTTCCAGATAAATAAAATAGTTTAACATAATTAGCAATAGAAAAAGATTTAATTACTATTAAAGAATGGGGATTAATTGATACTGTTTTTGGACCAGTAAAACTTAAAAAAATTATAGCTTTTAGATATTAATCCATTTATAGCCGTTTTAATCCAAAAAACAAGGTAAACCCCCACTTTCATTGAAGTAAAATGTACATGGAGCTAAAGATTAGTTTTACTATTAGAATACTTATTAATGGGACATGTATTACTATCGGATAATTATTTTAGAACTTAATTCCTGAATTTTCTATTGAAGCTATGCATAATCTCGGCAAATTATGGTTTGTTGGCAAACATAGGTTAATCTATCTATTCCGGACTTACAGAATTATCTCTCTTCTACTTCTAAATTATCTGATAATCGTAAATCTTAACAGGAGAGGACGAATGAAAATAAAAAAAATATAAAATTAAAAAAGATAAAAATAATAAATAGATTGAGATCTTTAATTTTAAATGAAGAATGAAAATGAACTAAATATAAAGTAATGTTTAGACTTTATTTCCTTATTGAATAAGTTTTAAACTTAAACCTGTCTTAAATCGCATACATAAGCATGCAGATAATTTTGTAAATAAACAGAGCAAATTCCAGATATGAAACTTACGTAGTTTCGTAACGATTAAACTTAGTTGATTAGTCCGGTTTAAAAAAAAAAAAAATTAAAAGAGAAATATTTTTTAAAATAGTTTTTAAAAAAGAAGTTTAATTAAAGAAATATAGAAATCTAATTTAAGAATTCGATAAATGGTATTAATAAAACATATTTAATGGGTATAGGTAATTAGTGGCAACATTGTTCGATATTTAGTTTGAAATTCGTTTTTTTAAATAAAGATACGAAAATAGGTAGATATATAAATCTTTAAAAAAAATACTTTGCAATGATGCGATAGAGGTAAATTGTTCTCGCTTATTTTCTTTTCCTTATAAAGGAAATGTTTCTTTTCCTTAATGTTTTATTGGTAAAGTGTTTTTATTTAATAAGTCTGAAGAAAGGCTGTTCTTGTGAAAATTTTCGAACGACATATTGTTTGAATTTGTCCAAATGATCTTGAAACAATTGTAACTAACAATGAAATACACTTTTTGTTGCTATCAACCCATTTTTTTTTAAGTCTTGGTTTTGTTAAAACTATATATATATATATATATATATTTGTATTGCTATTGACAAAATTTCTTGCAAATATGAACATGGTTCGTCAACACTAATTTGTCGAGCAGATTCGGTTTTGTACATTCGTGTGCTTCAATTAGTGCACATTTTATTTCTTCATAGCTTTTTGACTTGAGTTCTAATATCAGTAATTTTACTGCTATCTCTGCTGGCAGAGATATTACTGTGGAAAATATTATTGTAGAGGCTGTTATGTTGCACAGGTGGAATTGTACTTCCAGAATGGAAAAACCAACCATTCACTGCTGTTTCCATGAACGTTGGTGTTTTTAATATTCATTTGTTGGAGACTTGCTTCTTCCTTTTTTAAAACTTTTAATTTTCGAAGATAGTCTTTCTTAAATTATTTTTTTTTTTTTATTGTCAAAGATTGTCTTTTGAAAATGTTTGCGGCATGAAGTTGGAAGGTTGCATTTATATTCTTTTATTCAAGGATTCTGGAAGGTTGTGTTTTTGCTGAGGTCGCTATTATCATACTTCTCTTGTTGCGATTATCATTGTTGTTGCATTAAGAAGAATAACAAATTGGATTTTTAATAACTTTATTTTACTGTAAATAGCAATACACATGAAAAAATTGAAGTAGCTTGAAATATTTCAATATTGGTATGCATAGAAAGAGCTTGATGAGCTAAGAAAGAATCTTTTTAAATTTTTAAAATCTGATTAAAATTAAGGAAGTTATGGCTATTTTTGTGCCTCACACATTTGGATATTTTCTCCTCTTTAAGACCATATGCATTTCGTCACATTTTTTACACTACTTTTTCAGTAAAAATGTCATATCTTTGTTAAAACACAAGACTAAAAAATGAAATTTACTGTATAAGTGTATTTTTGTACAAGGAATCAGAATATGCAACTGAAAATCTCCCAAAGTTTATGGTTTCCAAATAATCTGCAGTAAATGTGCATAAATATGCAGCAATTCCTTAAAAATGCCATAAATAAGTTGGAGAAGTCAAAGTTGAATTGTAATGTGCTTTATGTACAAAAAACTTAAATCTAAACATAAGACCATTTAAAAATGAATATATTGCAATATTTCTTTGGTATTATTGTAGATTAACACCTTTTGTTTAACCCCACTCAACTCCTTCTGACCACCCCTCCAAAATGTGATTCTAACTTTTTAGGAAATTATGTATAAAATGCCATGAAAAACTTTAATGAAAGATAAACAAATTATTTTAGAATTGAATGTAAAATAATTTCCTATTACAGATCATTCTAGCATTTTAGGGCAGTTAACTGTTTTTTTTTCTATGGGAAAATATGCATGCTTTTTTTTTTTTTTTAAGATGATTATGTGTAGTTTTAAGAGGGTTTCTATGCAATGAGAATATGTGGAGGGTTGCCATTCGGACTTTGAATTAATTGTAGGGCTAAGGAAAATTATGTGTGAACATACTGAAAACTTGACAGAGACAAAGCTAACAAAAACAATATTAGAGGGGGGAGCGGTTAGTTTCACAAAAATTTAATGTAAAATAATTCACCATTTCCTGGCCATTCTAGCATTTTAGAACAGTTAACCAATTTATTTTTATGTGTATTTTCTTTAAGGAAGGATTTATTTTTTGTTTGTTTGTTTTAGATGCTTGTATGTGGCTTACAGAGGTATTTTGTTGGAGAGGGAGGGGGGCTTGCCACTCGAACTTAGTGTTATTGTTAGGGTTAAAGAGTGTTTTAGGAGGAGACTTGCCACACATAATTTGGATTAGAGGTAAAGTTAAGAGAGCTTTTTTTCAAAGAGAGTGTTCATCACTCATATTTACTGTTAGCGGTTCATAATTATTGGCTTTATATTATATATTTAGTTTTAATTTAATAAGAAACTGTGTTGCGAAATTTCAAAGAAAATTCCATAAATTTGTTGATTTCTATTTTCAAGGTTGAAGGTGTTAATTCCATAGGCCGTTTATACTACGCTGGAGCAGGTTGTAAAAATATCTTTCGCTTAATAAGTAGAAAAAAAAATTAACGAAATAAAAAGCTTCCTAATTGTAGTTTGATGTGTTTTCTAACTGCTTTTAAAATTTCAAGAATATTGATATAGATTTTGAGGGTTTGTATTACTATACACATAGATTCAAAAAAGTTGTCAAAAAAACAAATATATAACAAATAAATGTTATCAAAAGCAAGTTACTTTTCTACCTAACTGGATAATTTTTTAGTGTTTTTATTTAATGTAACATGTTTATTCAGCTTGAAAACAGTGTTTACCGATGTTTTGGAAAATTTTAAATGGCGCCCGCCGCCCGACTCTCTTGAAACGGTAAGTTTGGGGAAAAGAGTTAAAAATAAAAAAGTAGACAAAATACTGCTAGAAAATCGCTCAATATATGTTACCGTGACATAGGCTGACATATATTCGGTGAGTTTTTAACAGTATTTTGTATAGTTTTTTTTTTTTTAATTTTTAACTCCTTTTCTCAAACTTACCGTGTCAAAGAGAGTCGGGCCGGGCGCCATTTTTAATTTTCCAATACATTACATCGGTAAACACTGTACGTTTTTCGAGCTGAATAAACATGTTACATTAAATTAAAAACACTAGAAAATTATCCAGTTAGGTAGAAAAGTAACTTATCTTGCCTTTGATAACATTTATTTGTTATATATTTGTTTTTTGACAACTTTTTCGAATCTATGTATAAACGAGATTTTGATACTTATTTTGATTTTGAAAAAAAAAAACATTTGTGGGTGTTCGCAGTAAAACATTGTTTTAATTCGCTGTTCAAAACTAATTTAAAGAATAAAAGTGCATGCAAGCTATATATCTACAAAAGTTTATTTTGTTTTTTTAACCATGTTTTTAAATTTGACGAGAAATGTGAGAAATTGCAACAGATTCATAATGCCGAATTGGTTGGGATTGTTGTTATTATACATTCTGAAAACCGAATAGTTCTAAACTAATGTTATTCTGATAACAAAATAGCTCTAATTAAACATAACATTTATATTCATATTTTCATGTTTTTCTTAATTCGTTCTGGAATAAAAATTAAAGAACGCGTGTTGTTTACACTGTGCTATTGCTGATTCTACAGGCTGGAGCTGCTGCTGCTTCTAGTAATACTAACTTCATTTGACCAAATTCGAGAAATAGAAACAATTTTTTTTTCGGGTAGGTCCTTTTAAATTATCAATTACCGCGGTCCTACTCAACATAAAATAATACTTTTAATTGATAAAAATAGTAAAAAGATTGATTTACTTACTACTGGGTGTCCGAAGAATTTTTTTTTCAAAATGTTCGATACTCGTCATATTAAAGTCTTATTTTTAACACAACAAAAAAAGAAATGGTCAAAAATATTTCGGACACTTGACAGTATTAAGATTAACACCTCTACTGACTGGTTCCCAAATTTCATGACGAAATTCTTCATACAATCACGGTACGGACCTTTAGAAAACAGGGGGGGGGGGTCATTACAAAACCTTACCGAAAACGCCATTTTATGACGTTCACATTTTTATCACTTTATTTGCGTAAAACTCTTAAAATATATAATGTACATTCATATTTATTAATTCATTTGAAAGTATATTCATTTCCGAACAAAACAGTAGTAATTTGAAGACTTGAAGTGCTTTGGTTTAAAAAATATGGCTATTTTAGTAGAACTACCTTGAAATCTGTGATTATCCAAAGCGTTTTTTCATCCGTGTGTATTACTATTTACATATTTTGACATTGTAAAGTATGTTCCATATTTGGACTCTTGTTACTGTTACAGGGTTGTCAAATTTATAACAAGAACCAACAAGTTAAATTGTTCAAAAAATTGACTGTTTTTACCCATTTTTGCAGCATAAAAGGGCCAGTTTGACATAAACTCTACTTAATCATACTAAATTATGGATTTTATAGAACAGCCTCCTCAGTGGAAATAGCAATGCCACACCATTTTTTTCTTTTGAATAAACTGAAATCATCATTATTGAAAAGATATGAAAAAACAAAGAAATATTATTTTTAGTTTTTTAAAACCGGCTCATTAGAACTGGAGTTATGACTATTCAAACTGTCAAAAAATGTTCACTGGACATGTTGTCTATTCAAATGCATGTAAGCTTGTGACTGAGGAAATTTACACAATTTAGCTTGTGACTGAGGATACAATTTACAGACTAACCCATCTTTAAAATGTTTCTTCAGATCTTTTTAAGATATGATGAAATTTTGAACATATAATACCATGGAGGTTCAGTTGGCTGTATTTACAACCATCTCACTTGGTAACTTACCGACTAATTAGTATATTTCGATTTCATTTTAACAGCTTTAAGTAGAAACATCATAAAAACAGTTAAGAAAAATGGTAAGTAAGGGTTTATCATCATAGGAAGTATTATTCTGATGGACATTATCATTTGTCATTATAACATCATGAAAAATTTAAGATGGAGACCAGGAAATAAAGATGGTGACCGTGAAATCACGACACGATTCAAAGAAATTATTAAACTATGACTTGTGGCATATCGAAATTAAAAATTTTCAAGTACATTCCAACTAATTAACATAATTAAATTTCATTTTAACAGCTTTGAGTAGAAACCTCATAAAAACAGCTAAAAAAATGGGAAATATGCGAAATATTATTCTGATGGACATAATCATTTATCATCATTACATTGTAAAAATCCAAGATGGCAACCAGGAAATCCAAGATGGCCCACACATGATTCAAAGAAATTAACATAATTTATATGAAATATAGCTTCTAGCTTATAAAATGAAATTTTGTTCAATTGTTTTCAAGTACATTAAACTAATTAGGATAATTAAATTTCATTTTAATGGCTTCAAGTTGTGAAAATTATTAGGTGGGTTTCTACTACTATTTTGTATGATCTTTTATGTCTAAGTCATTGTCAAGACTTCAAGGATTTCAAGATATCACAGCCATTTTTTCTTCTCATGTAATGCTCGACACTACTTGTTTTTTTCACAGAATAAACATTTCTGACACCAAGAATTTATTGCAGTAGGTAGAAGAGTAACTTGCCTTTGATAACATTTATTATTTGTTCTTTAACTACTTTTTCATACCTCTGTGGATTGTAAAACAAACCCAATAAATGTTATCATAGGCAAGATAAGTTATTCTTTTACTTACCTGGATAAGGGGTTTGTGTGTTTTAACTCATTTAAAAGTGTTTTTTACTTAAATAAATCAAGTGGTGTCGAGTGAAGCTGTTTGAATTAAAATTAACCCAATATAATTTCTAACGAAATGCCCGGGTGTGTGTAGGTGGTGTAGTAAGGAACCCCAAGTGAATCAAACAGCCCATATCGAGAGAGGTGTTAAAAAAAAATTGTAGTATTGTGGGGAGGGAATCAAAACAACAGTAGGCAGCCAGAGTGAAGAGAGGTGTTAAAAAAAAAAAAATGATAGTAGGCAGGCTCGAACCCGGGACGCGAAGATGGAAAAGAAAGTGAAAGAAAATCTGATGTCTTACCATGACGATGTTTGGCACGTTAAAATTAGGCAAAGTCAATCCAACCGATACGATGACTTCAAAAATAGCTCGCAAAAAATCAACCCCTCCTTGTACAATACTGGCTAATTTAGGGTGAAAGAATTAATGTTTTTGGCCAATTTTTCAATATTTGTCATCTAAGGCATTGAGCTTCAAAATGATACCGATCTCGTCAGGATCTGTCGCCCCTGTGGAAAGTTTTTGTGAGATATACATACATATATACATGTAAAACAGACAAGTGAGATTTATATAATAGATTATTAGGCGAACGTACAGAATACTTACAAAACATCCTCCCTCCCCATGTTAAAAATAGGTTTCTAAATAACGTTAGTACAATATAATTATAATTTTTTTTTTATTAAATTGTTAGGTGAAAGTACAGAATATGCCAGGCTAAGAATGGGTTTCTAAAAGCGTTTCAGAAGTTCGGGGGATTCTGTTTTAGAGTTGTGCAACATGAAAAAAAAAATAGTATACATGAAAAATATTTATAAAATGCTTACTGAATAGGTGTGGGAGGCTGGTATATGAATCTGCAGAATAGATTTCCACAAAGGGGTTAAGGAGTTGGGAGTCAGTCGGAGTTGAAAATATCAAATGAGTCGGTTGGCATGCTAGCAATTTACCATCCGACTCCGCAACCTTTGTGTGTACATATGTTGCATCAATAAGTTTGTATCTGCATTTTCGATCAGTCAGGTAAATGATTTATATAAATTATTTTTATATTGGAAAAAATTAAATTAAAAGTAGGAAAAGCTACAGTACAATATGTAAGAATTTTGTTTGGTTAAACATATTTGAAATCAGCACTTCAAATTCTTTTATTTTTATTTTTTTTTTATTTTTCATCTATGTAAATACAAACTCCTTTTCTGGAGATTGACTAGTTCTAATGTTAATGTGTATGTCGAACTGCTTATTGTTGTCTATTCCATCATTCTGTTAAACTAAGAATGAAAGAGGAGCGTTTGTTAATTTAAGGTTTTAGTCTAACTTAATATGTAGTAAATGGCTGCATTAAAGAAGGTGAATAATCTTTCAGTGGATGTGACTATGTATAGCTATGAAAAAAAAAATACCTGGTGATTTTGGGTTTGTAGGAGGACTTTATTTAATGAGGGTGAAATATATATGGAATTAGGTATTTGAGGGAGTGAGTCAAAGAGCATAAATTGTAATATTTATTAAACGGTAATGAAATGTGCATATTCTTGCATTAAAAACATGCTGCAATATTTGCTAAAAATGGTGTGTGAAAGATTTGCATAGGAATTGCCTGATTGATTTACTATGTCGAAAGGGATACGGGAAAAATCAACTCCTTTTTGTTAATATAGAGATAATGTAAATGTTGAATGCTATAATTCAAACGAACAGCATTACAAAGACGTGTTCTACTTTATTTTGTATTTAATTTTACGGATTTAACTTGAAGCTTACACTGAATTAAAATTTGCTTATGAAAATTTTATTTTTAATATCACTTTCAACTGTAATGAAAAAAAAAATTATTATATAAGAATGCTTTGTGTCTGGATAAAAGTTAGAAACTACATAAGACACTCTTACAAAGTTGACATTAGAGAATTCAGATTCAGTGTGATGAAAAAGTAAAAAAAATCTGTAATATTCATTGCTTTTGGATCATCAGAGAGGCTAAATAAGTTGGGTAAAGGGAGGCGGTTAAAATATATTTTCATGGTAGTTGTTTCAAAAACAGCATTGTAAATAGGTCAAACTGTCAACTTTTTCTTTTTTATTCTTTCTAGTATATTGGACCAGTTGAAAGATAGATAGGCGAGTATTTAAAATAAAGATTTTGTGCACACTTTTTTTTTAACTCGAAACTTTATGCTCTCAGCCAATATTGGGTAGTTTTGCTAATATAAGTAATAATTCATTTTGTTCTCAACAAAATTTGAACTGGCTATAATGAGATATGAAAACTCATAGAAAGGTGTTTTGTTTCATGTCAGTAATTTACCATTTGAAAGTACAAATAATTTTAAAGATATTTAATGAATATCAAAGAAATTATGAGGATTTGTTAGATGATAAAGTTATTGGCCCATAAAAATACCGTCCATTTCCAGTTTTCGAGGCAGTTTTAGTGTAAGAGCATAATTCTTGTGAAAAATTACAATCCTGTTTTTGTTATGAATTCTTTGATGAGGGGGGATCAAAATGGCTGAGAAATGAAAATGTCAAACTAAATGTATTACAAGTATAGACTTTTCAAAACATTGTGACATATTTAAAAAAAAAATGCTTTTGGAATTCTTCAATGTACCCCCCCCCCCAAAAAAAAAAAACAAAACAACAAAACTTTCCACACGTTTTATGATTTACTTTATAAGATTTTAATGATAATCTCATTTCCTTTGATGTGCATTTAGACATGTTTACTACATCGCATAATAAATCTCACAGGGTTGTCGGGGATGACAAGCTGAACACTTTCTTTCCACCATGTTTCCTCGCCCTCTCTACGTCTAGACAACTCACAAATTTAACTTGAGCATTATTATACATTATACAGATAAAATGACTCCAGTATTTGAGAATGAAAGCAACTTGAAGCAACATTAAAAGTAACTTAATATATTAATAAATATCATTATTTAGTATTAAGTTAACATATTATATATCATTAAGAGCATAATATGATCTGATTATAAATTACATTTCAGCTATTGTTTCTCTGATTTAGTAATGACATTTTGAGTTTTGAGCAAAGGCCATTTAATTCCAATTTGATCTGATTTGTTCAAGGTGGAGATAAATACAATTTAATATTAAATGACTGTAGAGATTGGTTCAAACTATTTCTTTTTTACATTTATCAAAAACATCTAATAAAAAAACAATTCAGTTTAGAAAATGTCTTAGCCAATAATTTTGTTAAACATTTCATGATTTTATGTTTATAGAATTGATTCTACAAACTTTGAAAAGAAAAATGTTTTTATTATGGATTTCTGTGTCAGTTATGTTTCTTTTCTTCTCCAGAGAACTTGGTATTGACTATAAAATTGTTCAACGCTTTGACTTTGATTTGGATCTGATTAACTGGGCAGATGTGGTCATATCGGCTGGTGGTGATGGTACCTTTTTATTAGCTGCCAGTAAAATTAAAGATCGACACAAACCGCTCATTGGTATAAACACAGATCCTGCCAGGTGAGAATCTTTGCCATTCCTTTGAAATTGTAACCATCTAACGAATATTTTGTCTGGAAAAATAAAATCCTTTACTGATTATCTTCATGATAGATAATTAAATAAATAAAATTGAGGAAAATTTTCCTCAAATATTCTTATTTGCTTGTCTCCCCAATAGGAAAAAGTTAATGAGGAAAATCAAACTTCATAAAAAAGGAGCACTCTGGATTGGGATAAATACAATGCCTGAGTCTGGAAGGATTTCTCCTTTACTGACCAAAGACGAAAATAATGAAGTGTAATATCAGAACGGATACTATAATTTGCTCATATTCAGATTATAATATTTATTTAGAGTACTATATAAGAACACTCAGTTTTACCCAGAAATAAATTTGGTGTCCTGTGTCCTAAATTCATCCCTGAACTGCAGAAGTGATCTTGTTTACTGTCTTGCATTTTTTTCTTTTTTAAATGATCATTGTCACTGAGATGTAAGGGGCTACTGTGAAGTAGAAGCTATATTTATAGGAGCATCCTAAATGGGGAATTGTGTAGTGAAATGTTTGTTCACATTTAAATTTCTGCATGTTGGAATAAGAGAGCAGGGAGGAAATTCCAAAAGTTAGAAGTTGGAAGAAAGAAACTATTAGAGTAGAAAGCCTTCTATCATTTGGGGATCTCCTTTCTTTACAGTGAAAGGCTGGGATTTTGTTAATTGTTGGATTGGAGGGGGGTATTTATGCGGTGGGAAGAAGCACCTGGGTAATAAGTTAATTGGAGCACATTCTATTTAAATTCTTCTAAAACAAACACAGGGATGCAACATTGTGGTGATGGGGCAATAGTTGAAGCTTGGTAGACATTGTTGGATTTATTAATCTTTGGATTCTTTCTAAAAGGACGAGACTAGTGTTTGGTGTACCATTATGAGATTGAGCAGAAACCGAGATGATTCTCAAATGAAAATTGACATTTTCATTTTCTTTCTTTCGATTTGAAACTATTTAATGCTAAAATATAAACAAATACATTACTTCTTATTCTAGTAAAAAAATCATTACTGTTGATAGGACATTTTTCTTCAATCTTTATTCTTGCTAGTAATAGAAATATTGTTAATTTTATATCAAAATCTGGAAAGCTTTTTCCATCATTTTTGCTTGGGTATGTCTATTTGGTTGTAATGATATTCAGTGAATGGTTTCAGTTTTGGAAAAATAAAAGAATTACTTTGGTTTCAGTAAAAGTGCCAATTTCTTATAAAACTTTTTTACTCTAATATCCTTGCATGATATGCATTTTTGTTGAATATTTATTAACCACCTATCATTAAAATCCAATCCTTCAGGACTTGGTTGCAATTCAGGGAGAGCATAGCATATTACAAGATCCAGAAAGGCAAGAATAATACTGAGGGAATAATGCCCAAATTTTCCCTTGCTATAATTAAAATAATTATTTCTCATTTCTTGCCAGTCTATTGCTGCAAGATGTCTAATTACTTTATATATCCAGAAATCTAGTATCATGCCTGTAACAATTACATTAAGCTTATTTTCTCTCTTTTTTTCTTTAAGATCATGAAAAAGGATTACTTGTTCAGGTTAGGGTATTAAACTTGTAATTTTTCTTAATTTAAGGAGCAACACACTAATGCCCTTTTTCTTCCCTGCAAATTATTAGATACTTTAAATACATTGAAGTTCTTTTATTGACTCATATATTCCATTCATAGAATGTAGACATTATTGAGATAACAAATAAAGTTATCCATATATTACTGCTTCTGATAATTCCTGCAATATTTTTGAAGAATTTGGTGATATACTCCTTTGACAATTTGAAAATATTGCTCACAATTTCAACAGACATTTCTGTCTTGACAGAATTCAATAGAGCTTACGAGGATCCACTTCCTTGATCTTCATGACTGAAGAAAGAAATGACAATAAAGACGATATTCTATGTCAACAATAGCAAAAAGACAAGTGCAAAAAGATAAGAAATTACAATAATAAATAATTCAAGTTAAGAGCTCTCCATAAAAATTATTGTGAAAGGAATGATTGTATACTTTAATGGTGGCTATTTATTACATTTTCCGTTACAATTTCATGGGGATTATCCAAAAGAGATGCTGTATGTTGATGTATTAGTACTTGCCTATGAAAGGATGGAAGATTTGCGTATTAAGTTAAAGTTATGGAAAGTAAAGGTTGGTGAAGTGAATGTTGCCAAGATCAAATTGATGATCAGTGGTTGGAGTGCTTGAGAATTCTTAGAAAAAGGAAAGTTTTTCTGTTTAGTTTGTGAAAAAGGTGCAATTCAATTTTTTATGGTACTTGTAGGCATTGAGTAGGTAAGAAGTGCAGTTGAATTACTCCTAACTTGAGAGAGGATAACCAATTTGTGTACATTACGTGTAAGACAATCGAGATGAATAAGAATTCTGATGTGTACAAAGCGTATTTGTTACTTTGGTGATGCCATTTACTCACAGAGCTTTGCTGTTTGTGTGATTACAAGACTTCAGAGTGGATGGAGTAAGTTCAAGGCAATTCGACCATTACTAACCAACAGGTCATTATCATTGTCAGAGTGTAATAATAGGTATGGATTTGTAATGTGAGCCTTAAAATTAGGCTTAGTTCTGAAGGTCAACGAAAATAAATATGGGAGGAAGTGATAAATATGGATTTGAAAGAAAGAAGCATAAATAAAGACCTAGGTAGAAATAGGTTAATTTGGAAGTTAATTTCTTACAGTTATTCTCCATTTTTGTTTGTATCTTTTATTATACAATGAGTTTTTTTTTTTTTTTTTTTTTTACACTTTTTGTCATTACAGAAACTAATCACTGGAAAAATATTTTTTCTCATTTACTTTAGGTCAGAAGGTCACTTATGTTTGCCAAAAAAGAAAACTCAAGATCTTCCATCAATTCGAGAAACTTTTAATAAAATTCTTTCAGGAGATTTCAGGTAAGTTTTAATACTGGTTGAAAGTTAGAAAAAATAAATGTTTTTCTTTTCATAAACTTTTTCTATAAAGTTTATAAAGTTAAAATTTAATCTTTGAGTACAAAGCATTTAAATGAAAAATATGTGTGTGTGTGTGTGTGTGTGTGTGTGTGTGTGTGTGTGTGTGTGTGTGTGTGTGTGTGTGTGTGTTAATATTATTAAAAATACACATTCAAAAAAAAAAAAAAATATTACAAATTTCAAGTCTAAGCCATTATAATCTCATGTAAATTTTTATGTTCTGTGATGACTCTTTAAAGATTGTTTTTGTTATTTCATCCCAAATTAGGCACAGTGCCACTTTTGACATAAAGAGCTACTATTTGGGACAAAATTTGCAGAGATATTATGTAGGGAGTTGAACAACAAGATGTATGTTCACATTACACTTGAACTTCTGCATATCAGTACAGTCAGGGACACAGGAGGGAATTGCAAAGTCTACTAGTCAGTGAAAACTATTTGAGTAGAAAATTTTCTGGCATTTCTAATATAAAATATAAAACACAGAGATGCAATATTTTGGCAATGGGACAGAGGTTGGAGTTTGGTTTCTATTTTTGAACACTAAGAGCGAGAGAAAAATTCTTGAAAACGGCTGCAACAGAAGAAATTTCCAGCAGTCAGGAAAGAAAGATTTGGTAAGACATTTGTTGAAGAGTTTGGAGAAAATCGGCACAACCTCAACCGACCATTTTCTTTATAATAAAGCAAAGATTAGATTGGGCTCATATGCCTTTGAGGTTTCCAGGTGTTTTATGACATCACGAAGGGTGATTTTCAGATCCTTGTGTGTGACTTCTGTCTGCATAGGGAAATTTGTGAGGGAGTGGTTTATTTGGTCTAAAGTGGAGTTGGAGGCAAACCGTTAGGCAAGCCTTATCAGTTGTCAATAAAGTTGTTTAATAGTGGGGCAATTATTGATTGCTCATTATTTACTACACTATTACAAATTTTCCAGAAACCACAAGTTCCTAATTTCTGTGACTCAATGTGTGTCCTGGTGAATGCTTTCTCTTGGCTGTAGCCATTTTGCTCTTACAATTATTTCTAGCTTGTGTATACTTTTGCCTATTTTTACTAGATCTATGTTGAATAGGTCTGCGGAATGCATGCTGCGTAAGAGCAATAGCAGCTGCACAAGTAGAAGTGAGCCATTGGGGAAAGTGGAGTTTACTGTAAAACTTGAGAACTTGTTCTCTAATTGCTACTTTGACCATTCAGTAGCCTTCGGTTTACACACTTGTTTACACACTGTTCGGCAAGAAGAGAAAAGGTATTACTCTATGGAACATCTCTGATGGCTTCCCAGTTTTGAAGTACCTTGTTTTGAGTAATGACTCTTCAACTTGGGCTCAAAAGTTTAGTGTAATTTCTACCAGTATCACATGATCAGCATTCTTGAGTAGGCTATGAGCATTTGTTATACAATCATCAGAAACGTTGGTCATAAATAGAACTAGAAATGAGGCTTGCTGATACTGTTGATCTAGGAGACGGGTTGGGACTGTCTGTAACAGGGAATGAGATATAGAAAAGCTATATGTGATGCTACCAGCTACATTTGTAACTAGAGAAACAAGCCAATTACTGTGGTGGACATTAGTCACCAAATATATGTACTTGGGTGCTAGTATCTATGGAGAATGTTGTATCTATACTGTCAAAGACATGGTTGATTGAGTACAGTCCTGGGTTGTGTGAAAGCAGTAGAGAAAATATAAGTAGCTAACATTTTATTGTAAGATTAATGAGTGTACGGTGATCACCGAGACCTCGCTGTAGTAGTTATTAGTAGTGGAAATTGAATAGACTTTGATTATTTAAGGGGATGGCTCAACAAGAATTTGTTTACATTGGACTTAAAAAAACATATTGTAGTCAGCTGGAAAGCAGGCCAGTGGAACAGTTCCACAGGCAAGCAGTTCTGGGAAAGAAACTTTGGCCATGGAATTTGCAATTAGATTTAAGCACAGATAGTGGGGGAAATTATTCATAGTGGTTGTAGCTAGTTGAGTGTTTTTGTGTGAAAGTTTGGCAATGGAGGAGACCATATATTGAAGCTCAGGTGAGCATTTGTTATGAAAATAACACTAGAGCAGAGACAGGCTTGCAACATCTCTTCTGTGGGAAAGAGGATGCAAGGAAGAATAAAAGTCATCACCGTTTTGAAGCCGACTTTGAAATTTTTCAAGGCAGGATAGAGTGCTCCGAGCAGCTCCTGTCCAGTTGTGGCAACAGTATTCTATTTTAGGACATATTTGGCTCTCATACAGGTAGAGGATTGCGTTGCGGGTGATACCTTCTGGATTGGTAGAATTCATTTTTCCAGCGACTTTGGAAACTGTCCCAGTCAGTCATCAAGTATCAATACATTATTCAATGGAGAGTGATACTTGGAGTTTTATACTTTTGTTTTTATCTTTATTGAGACAACGAAATGATCAGAATATCCTAAAGGAGACAGAACTTAGGATGAGCACAGTTCAAAGTATGTTGTTAGAAAAGATGTCTGTGAAAATGAATTGTTATGGTGGTACTGTTTATAAATATTTTTTTTTAAACGCAAAAATGGTTATTTCGTTTTTCAGTATATTATTTTTAATAGAAAGTTTATTTAAAAAAATATTATATATATTTACTTTTCTCTTTTCTTACTATTCCCAAAATAACTGGATTCGGCATTAAATAACTCACAAAGGGTTGATATGCCGTTAAACGAAAAAAAAATTTTTTTTTCTCTTTTCTCTCAGATGATCCAATCTTAAGTTTCAAGCAGACATGCACACATGTTCGGTTTCTAACTAAAAATATGAATAGTGTTATATATCTACCATTTTTTGTTGTGTGTGTTTTTGTAAAACAGATTTTATACATGTCTATATAAAACTGAAACTATACTATTTCACAGTATTTTATTATTGTATAATAGTCTGAAATAGTGGTAGGATGGTTGTGCAGTATGTTTCTTTTAATGCTTAATTCAGGTTACAATTCAATTTTAGACTATTGTACAAACTTTCAGTGCTCAATTCAGTGGTGGAGTAGTATAATATACTATTAGTTTGTCATATTATCCTCCTGGACAGTATTTGCTCCATTTCTTTGGGGAGGAGAGGGTTGTAGTAGTGTTATGAGACTATCCTTTCAGATATTATCCCTGCCTTAGTGGAGGGAGGATAATGTTTTCTTGTCATGTGATTATGTACGTTACTGAAGAGTCCTTTTAGTGCTTTTGCACATCCATTACGTCTTTTGTATTTCTATTATTACTCTCAAAATCGAATTAAATGTGTTCCTCTTAATTATGAACTTCTTTTACATTTTTTTTTTTTTTTTTTTTTTTTTTTTTTTACTTCCTTTCATTTAAAATTTTTTTTTTTTATTCTTTCCTCTCATTGTGATATAACAGAAATGAGTAATTACAAAAATTTTTTTTATAGCTTTTAAAGATTTAACAATTCAGTAAAGATTTGGTAAAGATAAAAAATTCTATGGTTAATTAGATGGATGAACAGAACTAATGGACAAACAAATATTTTGATGCTGTCCAAGTTTTTCTTAATTCTGCATTATAAGCCAGTTTTTTTTTTTTTTTTTTTTTTTTTTTTTTTTTCAAACTTCCATCCAAAACTCTTTATCTTAGATAATTATCAAATTTTTTTTTATTTAGGATCTGTCGGGCTCAAGCATTCACTGATGACTCCTTCTAAACCTAATTATCTTTATCATCACTTCATGGCCAGACATCTTTTTATATTGCTTTGTTTCTGGCACCCTTTCATCCCACCTTACATCAGTTCATAACACGCTTTAAAAGGTTGTTTACTTCGTCCAAATGTCATAGTAACCTGTACTTACTCCCTTCTGTCAAAATTCATACTAGTGCATGTAACTGCTATTCAACACGTCTGTAACAATTAGACAATCGAGTCTTTTTTGTGCTGATGTTGTAATGTTTCATCCGAACAATCTAAACATGATTATTTTATCAGAGAATTTCAATTAAATTGTTGTAGGTGGAAATGGCGTCAAAGGATTCGGATCACAATGTCTGGCAAATATGAGAATGACGATCCAATTGAATTGCATGATCAGCAGCTACAATATCCAGAGCATCGATTTACAGAGCATGTACAAGAGCATGAGCTCTTCCACAAAGGCAGCAGCATGCCCTGCAAGGATTCAACACGAGTTTTGCCAGTTTTGGCACTGAATGAAGTCTTCATGGGAGAATCTTTATCTTCTCGGTAAATTGAAAAGTTATTGTCATTTATTGTATACTAAATTGCTTTCAATGGGTAAAAATGACTGACATTTTCCTAACGTGTAATAACACAATTTAAAGTAGAATACACATGAAAAAATTGAAATTGCTTAAAATATTTCAATATTGGTATACATAGAAAGAGCTTGATGAGCTAAGAAAGAATCTTTAAATTTTTTAAAATCCGATTAAAATTAAGGAAGTTATGACTATTTTTGTGCCTCACATGTTTGGATATTTTCCCTCTTTAAGACCATATGCGTTTCGTCACATTTTTTTACACTACTTTTTCAGTAAAAATGTCATATCTTTGTTAAAACACAAGATTAAGCAATGAAATTTGCTATGTATTAAATGTATTTTTGTGCTAGGAATCAGAACATGCTATTGATTTCCAGTAATTAATGGTTTCCAAATAATCTGCAGTAAATGCACATAAACATGCTGCAATTCCTTAAAAATGCCACGTATTCATTACAACAAAGAAGTTAGAATTCAAAGCTGAATTGTGATGCATTATATGTACAAATAATTGATATCAAAATCTAGGGCTTTAAAATTGAATATATTGCAATATTTTTTTTTTTTTTTTCACGAGAAGTCCCCACTTATTAAGGCCCGAAAGCCACTCGTGGATAAGGGTTATTGCATGTACAGTACGTTAGTATTGGAGATTTGATAGTGTCTTACTTAAGGGGGTGGTTCATCAGGAATTTGTTGAAAACATCCAGGTTGTAGTCAAGTGGGAAATGGGTGACCGGAACAGTTCCACAGGCGTGCAGCTCTAAGAAAGAAGCTTTGTTCATGGAATCTACATTTTGATAAGATAAGGAGTGGGAGAGAGGTTGCAGGGAAGAGAAAAGGGCATCACCCACTAGGCCACGAAGCCTATTTTGTACTCTGTCAAGGCAGGATAGGCTGTTTTTTAGCAGCTTCTGCCCAGATGTGGCAGCAGTACTCCATCCTTGGATGTACTTGGCTTTTATATAGATAGAGAATTGCATCAGGGGTGAGATATCTTCTGGAGCGGTAGAAGGATCCTACCATTTTTTCCAGCGACCTTGGCAACTGACCTTATGTACATGTTCCATTTCAGGTCAGGAGTAAAGGTCAAGCCCAGAAGCTTATCAAATCATGGAGCTTCCCCTTGACGAGAGCCACCCATTTCAGTTGATGCCAGCTGGGGATAAGAGCGTTGATGATGTAAAGATAGGAGCTTGGTTTTAGATGCATTAAAAGTAACCAGCTACCTCCTCCCCCACTGTACCACGCGCTCAAGATCAGGAGAGAGAATCAGAACTTTGTCATTTACGGCCTTTGATGTGTTGCCATAGATGGTGGTGTCCTCAACATAGATGTCAACGAATGATTTAAGTATGTGTTTTGGGAGATCATTGGTGTATATCAGGAAGAGAGTTGGGCCCAGGACTCCAGCATTAATATTGAGGGCCTCTGATTTCTGCCCATCAACCACTACTCTTATGAGCCTATCAGAGAGAAATGATTTAATGATTGAGAAAATATTTCCAGTTATACCGTAGCTGGAAATCTTGTGAAGTAGGCCCTTATGCTATACCTTATCGAAGGCCTTTGATATGTCAAGGGCAATTGCCCTAGAGAGGAAGCGTTTGTCAAGAGATTCGCTAATCCTATGAGATATAACTGTTAGCACATCTGCTGTAGATCTGGCAGAACGGAAACCATATTGCATGTCACTAAGAAGGTTATTTCTGCTGAGGTAGTTGACTACTTCTCTATTTAATATGGATTCCAGCAGCTTACTCATGACACACAGGAGACTTATTGGTCTGTACTGAGTGGGAGATGACTTATCACCTGAATTCTTAAATACAGGGCATACTGATGAAATTTTCCAGAGTGTTGGGAAGCACATTTCTTTAAGGCAACGCTTAGAGTTTTGTAAGTATGGGGGCAATTTCTGGTTGAAGCTTTTTCAGCACAATGATTTGAATGCCATCAGTCAGTTGCTTTACTGGAATCAAGGTTCTTGATTAGTTTGGCGACCTCATGCACGAATATGTGTATGTTGCAGAGCGTGTTGTCCGTTATAGGAGGAAATACGGGGAGTTGATGGCCTTCGTCATATAAGTTAGAATTAGCTGCAAAGTTCTTGGGAAATAGTTTGGCCTTGTCTGATGCTGACGAGATGACCTCAGGTTCATTGATGATGGTTGGGATTGTTAGAATTATTTGTACTCAAACTTTGTAAGGTAATTTGCATAAAGCCACTTATGCAAATTACCCATTATTACTTGGAGTTGCTTGCAACAATAAAAAGGAAAAAAAAAGATTAACAGCGAGCACTTCTCAGAAATTACTCTCTTTTTCTGCAACAAACAGAAACTCCTCTAGAACAACTGTTTTGGAAACTTTAACCTTTACTTGTAAATATACGTTATTTTAAATACAAGAATTTTATTGTTATTCTTTCTCAAAATTAACCAAGTTGTTTGGATAACAAGGAACCAAGAAAAGAGAGGCGCGTTAGAAATAAAAAAAAAAATTTCTAACATATTTCCAAAACAGTTAACATCATGGTATTCGCGTCCATAACATTTAATATGGATAACCAACGAGGAATGAACCTTCTCCAAGTGATGTTACCTCAAGTTACCTCAAGGATGGATACTCCACAAGAGAGAAATTATTATTCTGGATCCAAACTAACGGTATACTATGACATATTCAAAAAACTTTTATGGAACATACTTACTCGAGTTTTATAAAACGTGAATTTGGGACGCTCAAAATGTACAAAAACTCTGCCCGCGTGGATATTAAAATTAATTATTTCATTGCACTTGTAAAAAAAAAAAAGAAAAAAAAAGTGTTTTGACGAAACTCTACCCGCGTGGATTAAAAACAAAATTATTTTATTGCACTTGTATTCAAATGTCGGTACTTATTCATACCTACTAAAATAAATGGCTGTTAAGGAAGACGTCACCATGGAGGGAACTCTTAAAAACCTTCTGGGAGAAGAAAAACCCGAGGATATGAATATTGAAATGATACGAGAAAAATTACTGTTTTTTAAACGAAACCGGGCTACACATAAAAGAAAAGTAATAATGTACTTTAATAGCCTGGAGACCATGTATGACAATTCTACCCTGAATACTTCCCTGTGTAAAAAAACAGTTAAAAGCCATTGATGATGAAGTGTCCAAAATCAATTATTGGAATGAGGTAATTAATACCTTTTCACAAAGGGTTGATTATAGTATTAAAGACGAAGAAGCCTTGAATAATGAATTAGATAGTCAAGCTGAATATAATGTTTCTATCTTAGTGAGTACAGACAAATACGAGGACTATATAACCAGTAAAGATGACAAGACTCCTTCAACGTTGTCTATTGAAGAAACTTTAAGTGAGGGAAAACCTCCTCCTTTGAATTGCAGCACTTTTTCGGGAAATGAAAAGGACAAGTTCGCTTTTCACAATTTTTTAATTCAATTTAACAATGTGATTGATTCTAGAAGGAAATTGTCGGACTCAGCTAAACTGTCTTATTTGGTCGGTTACTTGAAGGATTATGCCTTAAAACAAATAAGACATTTGTCAATAACCGATACGAATTATAAAATTGCTTTAGATTTATTGAAAGAAGAGTTTTTAGATAAAGCATATATTATCGACGAAACATTAAAAAACATATTAAAAGCTAAACCTGGTGAGGAATATAGTCCAGAATATTTGAATGTTAAATATTATATATCAGAAATAAGGGCCTACTTATGTGAGCTAAAACAATATGAAATTGATTTTTTGGAAGAGGGTTCTTCTGGAAATATTCTAATTAGTCACATTATTATGACTAAACTTCCCAAAGTAGTTGTTAAAGAATTAGTTAATAAAGTTAATAATAATTATCCCAACTTAAAGCAAATATTTGATAACTATAGGGATATTTTAAAAACTCTAACTCGGACTTTAACTGTAAAAAATATTGCTAAGGATAAAAAAAATTTCAGTAGTTATGACTTTAAACGTAGTTTTAAAATAAACCCAAAAGATAAAGTACCAACGGTACAAAATTTCAAAGTACAAGCTATAAAAAAATCCGTGTGTAAGCTATGTTCCTCGGAAGGACACTACTTTGGAAAGTGTGAAACTTATCCTAATTATGAGGCTAAACTAGCAAGAATCTTAGAACTGTCCTTGTGCACCAGATGTGCTGGTTCAGGTCACAATGAATCAGAATGCTATGGAAAAAAGGGGTTCTTAAAGTTTCCGTGTCTCACATGTAAAAAAAAAGAACATGTAACTTCTTTGTGTCCTACTCAAAAGGCTGTTCAAACAAATTTGTGTTACGCCTTGAAAAATACGGACACTTGTAATATGTTACCTACTATGACCCTAAATTTAAAATGTCATAAGCAAAGACAAGTTAGGTGCTTAATAGATTGTGGCAGCCAAAGATCTTTTATAACAAAAGAAGCTGCTCTAGCATTATCCCCAAATTATAATGAGTTCTCATCAGAGCATGAGATACATAGTTATTTAGGACGGCAAGTTAAGAAATTTAAACAAATGTCTACTGGTGTAAAATTAAAGAATAGAATGTTTTTTGTTTCGCTATTGGTAGACGAAAGCATGAATATAAATTACACGATGCACGGAATGAAAGATGTAATTAATAAATTAAAATTACAGGGTGTAAATCTGCTTGATGAGTTCTTTTACTTAAATAAAGAACACGACACTATTGAAATAGATATGCTCATGGGGATAGACATAATTCGATATCTTTCCTTTTCCATAAAAAAGATAGGGGGGGGGGGTGATTATAACTTTATCATAGATGATAGGGTAGCTCCTATTGGAAACATTTTCAATTTTATCAGTTCAGCCGAGAGAAATGACTTGCTTAACACTCAATTAAAACCAATAAAAAAATAATAAAACAGTAATTAACCTAATAATGGATCCCCTTAAATCATATTTCAATCCCTTAGAGAATATTTTATCCAACAGTGAAGTAGACAACGGCTTAGAAAATCTCTTTAGTCTTGAATCTATGGGAATAAGGCCCAATGATCAAGAATCTATTTCCTTTGACAACAAGCAAATAAGTAAATTTAGGGAAGGAATAAAACAGATCGATGGGCATTATTATATAGAATTGCCCTGGTATCCTGATAGGATCGAAAAAGTTCCATCAAACCATTTCATAGCTCTCAAGGTGTTAGACCGAACAATGAACTTTTTAAATAAAAGTGGATTAACTAAAAAATACGATGCAATCTTCAGCAAACAACTAGAAGATGGAATCATCGAACAAATAGAAGTTAATCCTTCAAATTACTATAAATATACGTGGATTCCCCACAGACCAGCTTTAAAAACTGCGGAACAAGTGACAACGAAAATAAGGCCCGTCTTTAATTGTTCGTTAAAGACAAACAAGGAACTACCAATAATGTTTCACTATGTTCATACAGATCAAAATCCGGCTGATATGTTAACTAGGGGAATATCTTATGATAAATATTTAAGAAATAGAAAATTATGGTTGAAAGGACCAAGTTGGCTTACCAACGAATTTAAAAATTGGCCTAAATACCCTTTAATGAGTATTTCACCTGACCATAAGAGAACAGTAAATGTTAATTGTAATCAAATAATTAAAACAAAAACTGCCATTTTGGACATTGAAAAATATTCTGATTACAATAAATTATTGAGAATAACAAGTTTATTGTTCAAACCGTTTTGTAAGAAAAAAAATGGTGTTAATCTATTGAAGAAAGCAAAAATGTACTGGATAAGGTTAATACAGAATGAGCATTTCTTCAAGGAGATTGACTTTTTGAAATCACAGGACAAAAGTAATAAAAATGTCCCCACTTTGGTTTCAAATTTAAATTTATTCATAGACTCTGATGGAATTTTGAGATGTCAAGGGAGGATAAGCAAATGCCTATATTTCAACTATGAAGTATATAACCCTGTGTTATTGCCTAAAAGGAATAAATTTACGTCCTTATTCATTAAATATTGCCATGCTAAGGTGCAACACATGGGAATAGGTACCACATTAAATTATTTGCGAGAGCAAGGTGTGTGGATTCCCCAAGGTTTGACTGTTGTAAAGGCAGAAATAAATAATTGTTCAACCTGCAAAAAGTATAATGCTTTGGCTTATAAATATCCTAAAGTTGTGTCTATGCCTAGGCATCATGTCAATTTAGTGGAACCTTTCAATCATGTGGGAATCGACTACACAGGTCATTTGTGGGTAAAGAATGAAGTGGGTGGAAGTACAGTAAAAATGTTTGTTTTAATATTTACTTGCCTTAACATAAGGGCAGTCCATTTTGAACTGTTACCCGATATGTCCACCCGAAATTTTATGCTGGCCTTTCAGAGATTTTGCAACATGTATTCTGTATCTCAATTTTTATACAGTGATAACGCTAAAACCTTTAAAAAGGCAGGTTGTATTCTTGAAAGTGCTCTACAGTCAAAGACGTTTCAGGAAGAACTAGAGAAATTAGATATCCGACATATCAAAATCCCTTTATATTCTGCGTGGGTTGGTTCGGCTTGGGAGAGATTGATAAGAGTTCTTAAGGGTTGTCTATTCAAGGTCATAGGAAGATCTAGACTTAGCTATTTTGAACTTTTAACAACATCGTCAAATATTAAGTTGGCTATAAATTCTAGACCTTTAACTTATAGATTAAGCTCTCCTAATCTTGAAATTATAACTCCTAATTCCTTTTTGAGAATATATGGGAATTCCTCTTTAGTTCTAAAATCTGAAGAGGAAGAGGTTTGGCAGGAAGAACCTGTCTCAAACTCATTAAATAAAACTTTAAATTTTCAAGAAGAAATAATATTAAAATTTAAATTATTATGGTATGAAAGCTATTTGCTAAGTTTAAGAGAACATGGCAGGAATATTTACCAAAATAAATGGGAAAATAGAATAAAAGTAGGGGATGTCGTATTGATCAAATCCACGACTAAATCGAGACCCTTATGGATGCTGGGCAAGGTTTTAGAAAATGTAATAGGGTTTGACAATAAAATACGAGCTGTTAAACTGAAGCAAGGTAATGGGGCAATAGAGTATCACTCCATTTCTAACCTATACCCTATGGAAATATCATGTCCCCAAGGTAATACTCGAATGGAAGAACCTATCAGTAAGCCTTTCCAAAATGATTCTAGTGAAGGACTTAATGATAAAACACTGCAATTAGGCAATAGTAATAGTAATGAAGAGGTGTCCAATCAACTCAGGACTAGACCCAAACGCAAAGCCTCTGTCAAATTCTATCAAATGATGAAAGACAATATTGATTATCTGTAATAATTAAACAAATTCAACTTTCCTATTTAAAAAAAAAAATAAATAAATAAACAAAAAAAAAAATGTTCTTGGCATTAAATGACCTAAAAAGGTTGATACCAAAAAAAAATAAATCAACCATCCAACAAAGAAAAAAAAAAATGAAAAACAAAGATATAGAAAAATAAAACGGCAAATTATTTTTTTATAAATTCTTTATATATATTTCAGACATCTCTCCTTCTGTTTTTATTGCAATAAACGTATTGCAATCTTCTTGGAGGGAGTGTGTTAGAATTATTTGTACTCAAACTTTGTAAGGTAATTTGCATAAAGCCACTTATGCAAATTACCCACTATTACTTGGAGTTGCTTGCAACAATAAAAAAAAAAAAAAAGATTAACAGCGAGCACTTCTCAGAAATTACTCTCTTTTTCTGCAACAAACAGAAACTCCTCCAGAACAACTGTTTTGGAAACTTTAACCTTTACTTGTAAATATACGTTATTTTAAATACAAGAATTTTATTGTGTTATTCTTTCTCAAAATTAGCCAAGTTGTTTGGATAACAAGGAACCAAGAAAAGAGAGGCGCGTTAGAAATAAAAAAAAAAATTTCTAACAGGATAGAATGTTTCTGTTCAGGATCCTGTTTGCTATTTGCCAAAACTGTTGAAAACCAAGCCGCTGCTCAGCTACTTTGGATTTAACGGACTGAGCATATAGCTCTCTTGCATTTTTATTACTCTTTTGCAGTGGTTGCTGGCAGTCCTGAAGGCAGCTTTAGTCTCAGTACATCTATTACGTTGGTAGTTATGGAAAAAGTAATTTCTGTGCGCGATGGCAGCAGCACATTCTGGGGAGAACCATAGCATAGGTTTTTGTTGGAATTTTTTGGATGGTATGAATCTGTCTATACCTACAATTATCCATTTGGTCAGGTCTGATAATATGGAGGACACATCCTTTTTAAACATGGAATGTAGGGGTAGATCAGATATAAGTGTACGGAAGCTATCCCAGTCAGCCGTAGAGTATTGATATACAGTACGGTGTACAGGTACATCTGAAGACTTATTGCATTTTGTTTTTATCTTAACTGTTGACCCCCCTACCCCATATGACCACCTCTCCAAAAGATGTGATTTTACCTTTGTAGGCAATTACGTGTGAACACCTTGAAAAACTTTAAACATTTATTTTAAAATTTAATGTAAAATGATTCCCCATTTTGAACCATTCCAGCGTTTTAGGGCAGTTAACCATTTTTTTTTTTTCTATAGGAAATAAATCCTGTGCACATTTTTTCTTCTAAAGACGATTGTGTGGTTTTAAGAGGATCTTTGTGCAATTATGAGAGGGTGGAGAAGTTGCTATTCTGGCTTTGGGTTAATGATAGAGAGAAAGGGAAATTATGTGTTAACACCCTGAAGATTTGACAGCACAAAAACAATTTTAGAATTTAGAGTGGGGGTTGGTTTTGCATAAATTTAATGTAAAATAATTCACCATTTCGAGACCAAAAATCGTGCACTTTCCTATAAGGAAGGATTTTTTTTTTTTTTTTTTTTTTTTTTTTTTTTTTTAGACACTTGTATGTAGCTTATTGGGGAATTTGGTTTGGTAGGGAGCTTGCCACTCGTTTTAGCGTTATTGTTAGGGCTAAAGAACGTTTCTGGAGGAGACCTAGGGTTAGAGGTAGGATTAAATTTTTTTTTTTTTTTTTTTTTTTTTTAAGAGGGCGTTTGACACCCATATTTATGGTTAGTAGTTCATAATTATTGGCTTTTGAAAATGTTATGCCTTAGATTTTGAACATAAAATGACTTTTAAATATGTAAACTTATATGAATGAGAGGTGTGAAACTTTACAAGAATTACGACTTGTTTAAAACAAGTGATGTCACTTTAACAGAAAACGTGAGGTTTGGAAAACTAAATATTTTTTTGCCCACCTATTTAAATATCAAAAATCATTTTTTGCTAAAGCTGACAAATCGTTTACAAATTTTGGATAAATTTTTTATTTTCAATTATATTTCTTGTCAGAGTGAAACATTATTTCGTTAAACTTTCCAGTTTAAGACGTTTTTATTATTTCTCTACCTGGACTTTGGGCCAAGATCACAGCGTTGTATTCTGATGCTACACTTCGCTTTTTCTGTCCTCTGTCAGTGGAGGAGAAATCTTTCATGACTGAGACAATTTTTACTTTTGTTCCTATCCAGATTGCCCCTTTTTGGAGAGCTGGATTTTCCCCACATTAAAAACCGACCTTGTGGGGAGGCAAGTAAATAGGAACTTCATTAGAAACTGAGCACCCCATACAAATATTTAAATATTGATTTTGCATTTTTATTTTATTTTTTTTTTAATATATAATTGGGTTGATTAGTGTCCATTTGATTATAATCTGCTGAAAAAAAATTGTATAAAAGATGAAAAAAAAAATATTGGAGGTGGGGGGAGGTAATACTTGCACACATGAACCAAATGACCACATTTTCGGTTGTTCAAAGCAAAACACTGTTTAATTCACCATTAAAAACTAATGCAATGAATAAAAGTGCATGCAAGTTACATATTTACAAAGCCTATTTTCTTGTCTTTTCAATCATGTAAATATTTTGAAAATTTGACTAGAAATAACACTGGACTGGTTGAGATTGCTTTATGTATTCTGATAACTGAATAGCTCTAATTGAGCTCTCTCTCTCTCTCTCTCTGTGTGTGTGTATATATATATATATATATATATATATATATATATATATATATATATTATAAAGCTGAATGTCTGTGTGTTTGGTTATGAATAGGCTTCTATATGGTTGACAATTTAAAAAAATTGATTACATATAATGATAGACACAGGAATGGGTATGTTTGATCTGGCAGAACAGTGGTTCATTAAAATTGTGGGGTCTGTGTTCACGCCTAGTCCACAAAGTATGGAAATAAAAAATAAAAAAAACATTTACAAGTGTTTTTGATATAGATGTACATAAGAATACTTTGATAGGTATGTTTTAACTTAAATAGGGATGGTATAATAAAATTGTGGGGTCTGCGTTCGCACCTGGCCTCCATAGAATGGAAATAGGCACAAACTTTAATAAAGACTTTTCATATCTCTGTGTAAGTATACTTTGATAATTGTTTCTGTTTGAAGAAATATGGTATAATAAAATTATGGGGTGTTCGTTCACACCTGACCTCCATAGAATGGAAACATGTCACAAAGTTTAACAAGGTTTTTAATATAGATCCACAGAATATTGTGATAAGTGTTTCAGTGTGAACAAGTATGGTATAATAAATTATGGGGTTTATCTATTTTATTTTTACTTTCATCATATTTTGCTTTGGTTCTGATACCCCCAAATTTACAACCCTTCCTTTTCATAACCTATCATACTTTCATAAATCAGTCCATTTTCTGTAGGCTGTGTTTGAACCCAGTCAACGACGGGTACTTTTGCTAGTATATATATATATATATATATATATATATATATATATATATAAGGACAAGTTTTTTGCCAGCCAAATTAGGAGGAATAAGAATTCACCAGATTAAAACATCTACGGAAGACCACCCCAACAAAATATTTGGAGAAATATGGAAATTTAAAGGCCTGCTATAAACTATACTTCTTGTATCTCTTGGAGATTAGAACTACTACATTAAGTAGTTATGGCGATTGGATGGACCTGTACCTCGTGTTCATAAACGAGAAAGTATGTATTCAACTTTCTAGGCCTGGCCTGTCTATATAAACATAAATTTGATGGCCTTTATAATCGAACTTCAAGTAATTTAAAGTTTTAAGGTGAACACTTGAAACTACCATTCCTAATGAAGCAATCTTTTAATTTAAACCCAAGGGCCTTTTATTCACCAAACTCTTACGCTTTCCCGGCTTATTATACATCTCTTTCTTTTTTTTTTTATACGGATATATATATATATATGTATGTATGTATATATATATTAGTGTCATGTCATATGCTACTGGTACCATGTAACCCAGTACTACCTGCCTCATGGTTGGGTCACCGGCGACTAAACTGGTTCCCCCACCAGACTTGTTTGGTGAGGAGGGCGGCTAGTCTCCCTGAAGGATTAAAAACAAGACCTTCCAAAGGGCGAATGAACTCTTTTTCTGGGTCAACGGCCAACTAGCACCGTGTATATTTGTGTGTATATGTGTATTGGGGTAGAGAGGGCTCCCGTAAGCCGTGGTGAAGGCAACCTTTCTAGGAGAAGCAAATCTCTGATTTAAAAAAAACCATAAAGCGGAAGACCAGTACCCGCATTAAGCTGGTCTGCAGTTTAATTTGTTGCTGGCTATCTTGCTCTTGCTTGTTGCTGGATCTCAGCATTTTGAACCGAGAGAGAGACTTAGCTGTCGTACAAAGCTAAGATTCTGTAACATCATATTTGTATAGATACTCCCTCAGACATTTGGGCTTATGGATTTTAAATGTCTGAGGGAGTGGCACTCGTCTGACAAGACGTTGCAATCATCATATATATATATTCTCTATTTTACATTTTTTTATACGAGTCCACTTACCCCTCACTCCTCAACCCCATTTCCTGCTATTCTACCCCCCCCCCACTTGTGTGTATCCCTTTTACGCACCTCTAATAATTAGTATTAACAGTATTTACATTATTATTATTGATAATAGTGGTGGTGATGTTGGAGGTAGTGGTAGAAGTATTGTTACTACTGCCTTTATTATTATCATTATTATTACTGCACTGTTTTTAACGCTATTATTATTGTTTTTAGCATCATTATTATTATAATCATCATTATAATTTTACATCTAATTTATTTCCAACTTTATTATTACTATTATTATTATAATTGTCATTACTATTATGTTCCATACTATTATAATTACCCTACTATTATTTGGTATATTTTTACCACTCTCATAAGTAGCTATGGTTTCCTTATTCCCCCACTTCAACATCAATATGTATACTTAACCTTTTATATCAAGTTATACGCACTCATAGTCATTGCCACCCTAATCTCCGACTGCCCCTTAAGATCATACTCCCTATATCATAACAGTAGAAACTTATAAATATATTGCCGCATATTACCTTTCAGTTTTACAACCTTACATACCCCCCCCCAATTAATCAAAATTTCCCACTCCATAGAAAATAGACACCCCACAAACCGTTAAAATAAATTACCACACAGCAACAATACACCCCCTATTTAACCATAATACATATACCCCTTAATCTTAATACTATGTTAAAGGCCATATATATTATATACTATATATAATAAGCTTCTCCTTATTTATTTAGAATTCAATAAAGCTTCCCCCAACATTATATAATTCCTCTTAATCTTTTTCATCCCTAATGAACCTTAGGCTAGATGCCGCATCTCCCTCATGCTACCTAGCACCTTCTCTACTCTTCTGATGAGAAGCAATAGGCTTCAAAATGCCCTGGCATAAAGAGTCCCTTCTATCCCCTAAATTTCGCCTGTATTCCATTATTCAATAAATGATCCATTCTATATCAACCAATATCTAGTTTTGTGTCTTCATTTCATACTCTTGTTGTCCTATTGTATAAGCTCCAATAATTATTGTTGAGTGTGGCATTATTCGGATAAGTCTCCTTTTGTGGAATTGATCTTTCTCTTTTCTTTTTACATTAAGATATATATTATATATATATTATATTATATATATATTATATATATATTATTATTTTTATTTTTTAATTTTTTATTTATTTATTTTTTTTATTACATTTTCACCCCAAACAAGGCACATTGCCAGTCAGGTGTAGGAAGCTACTATCAGGGTCAGCAACTACTGGGGCACTATGTAGGGATTTGGGCAGCAAGATGTCGGTTCACGTTGCACTTGAACTTCTGCATGTCAGTACAGTTAGGGAAGCAGGATCCTGGAATGGAATTCCAGAGTTTAGCGGTTCTTTCGCCAGAATTCTTGAATATTGGTACCACAGAAGCGGTTTTCCAACAGCCCGGGAAGCATGATTCATTAAGGCATTTGTTGTAGAGTTTGGAGAGAACTGGAGCTACTTCGGCTGAGCACTTTTTTAAAAGCACAGCTGAGATGAGATCAGGTCCACATGCTTTTGAAGTGTCAAGGTTTTTTATGATAGCATGCACCTGAGCAGGGGTGATTTTTAGATCATCTAGCATGGTGTCTGTCCACAAAGGAAAGTCAGGTAGGGGGTGTTTAGAAGGGTCCAGTGTGGAGTTTGAGGCAAACCGACTGGCAAGCATATTAGCCTTCTAAGTTGCTGAGCAAACAACCTCGTGATTGTTGGTTAGTGGGGGAATTTTTGATTGCCCATTATTTACTACACTGTTGTAGATTTTCCAGAAGTCACGATTTCCTAATTTTTGTGCTTCGATGCGTTTTTTTAGTGGTTTCAGTAAATTCTCTCTTAGCTGTCGCTATTTCTTTCTTAACGTTATTTCTAGCTTCTATGTACTTCTGTTTGTTTGAACTGGACTTATGTCGGTTAAATCTGCGGTATGCATGCTGCCTTTGAGCAATGACAGTTGCGCAAGTCGAAGTAAACCATTGGGGAGAGTGGGGCTTGCTATAAAATTTCCGCACGGGAGCATGTGCTTCCATTGCTGTTTTGAACCATTCAGTGATCTCATTTGCGTACTGTTCGGCAGGAAGAGAAAAAATATTTCCCCATGGGGCATCTCTGATAAGATCTCTGATGGCTTCCCAGTCAGCCTTTTTATAATATCTCATTGTTTTGAGCACTGGCTCTTCAGTTTTGGGTCTAGAATTTAGGGCGATTTCTACCATTATCACTGCATGGTCAGCGTTCCCGAGTGGGCTGTTAGCATTTGTTGTACAATCCTCGGGAACTGTAGTCAGAAACAGATCTAGAAGTGATGCTTGTTGTTCTTGCTGGTCAGAGAAATGGGTTGGAAACATAACCATTTGTGATAGGGAGTGAGATAAGCAAAACTGTGTTGTGCTGTGCTGCCCGCTGCATCTGTGTGAGTAGAGAATCCAAGCCAGTTTTTGTGGTGAACATTTAAGTCACCAAATACATGGACTTGAGCGCTAGTGTCAAGGGAGAGTGCTGTGTCTATATTGTCAGAGACTTTGTTTATTATGGTGCAGTTCTGGGTCGAGGGAGAGCGGTAGAGAAAATAAAAGTAGCTAATGTTGTGTTGTATGTTTAGTCTAAAGCACATAAAGGGTTGATCGTCCGTTTCTAGGTTTGTTTCTCTAGTCAGGGGGAGGGTATTACGAATGTAGACTCCAAGTCCGTGCATATTATATATATATATATATATATATATATATATATATATATATATTATATATATTGGGGGGGGGGCTAGATTTTCCTCACATTAGAAACCGACTGGGTTATCTGTACTTTCGCTTAACAAATTAATAAAAGAAAAACATACTGTAAAATTTTAATTTAACATGAAAATACTATTTTAAAAAATAGCACGATAACATAAGTGCATAAGTGCCACTTTAGGTACTCCTTGGGCATTGAGTTCCATGGCGAGCAGCATAATTATTTAATGGTCGCTCCCTTCACCCCCCCCCCCAGTCAAGGCTAATGCATGCGCATGTAACATTTTTTTATTTACTGACGTTGGCTTAGTAACTAAACGATTTATTGATAATTTCGTAACCCTTAAACGCATGCCGGAAGATTTAAATTGGTTCATTATTGTTGTAATGAAAAAAAAAGTTTCATTCAACACAAAGCCAAAGACACATATTAATGATAAATGATTTATTATTCTATTCATTGAATTTTACTAATTTTTAAATAAAAAAGTCAAAAAAAAAAGTTAATAAAAAAAAATAGCTGCTTATGTGCGCATAAAAAACTTGTTTTTTTTTTTTTGTTTTATTTTTTAGATTAGGTCCACCTTATAATCACCCCCCAACCTCCTCATCTTCAGAACAGCTTCCGGAATAAACACCACTTTTGGAGGGGGGGGGACTATTTGCAAAATTTAACTGATATTTGTTGTCAGCATACCCACCCGAAAATACTATTAAAAAAAAAAAAAAGGAGGGGTTCAGTGCCCGTGGCAGAAAAGTAGATTTATTTATTAATAAAAGTCGTCATTTAAAAAAGAAAATTGTGGAGGTGGACCTAAATGTAAATATTTACCCAAAAAATTATCCCGAAGTTTATTACAAAAACGTTTTGTTTTCGCACTATTCAACAATTTTTTCATCCGCGCATGTAAATTAAAAAATATTTGTAAAAGTGAGAAGTTATCAGTAAAAGATTTTTTTTTATTTATTTATTTTTTTACATTAGGTCCACCTCCACAAATGTTAAGAATGGCTTTCAGAATAAAAACCCTCAACCTCTCCATGTTAACAACGGCTTTCGGAATAAACACCATTTGGGGGGGGATATTTACAAAATTTAACTGATATTGTTGTCAACATACCCATCCGCAAATACTATTAAAAAAAAAAGTCGATAAGTCGTCATTTAAAAAGAAATTTAAAATCAAATGTTTGTAAAAGTGAGAAATTAATAAATGTTTAGTAACATTTTTCGGTGCTAATGCAGAGTGATCCGCGCTATTTTTTAAATCGTATTTCCACGTTTAATTAAAGTTTTGATATGTTTTTTTTTTATTCAATTGCAAGGTTAAAGTACAGAATAGGTACAAGACACCCTCCCCTCCCCATGTTAAGAATGGCTTTTTAAATAATGTTATTTCAGCATGGATCACTCTCTGCATGAGTACCCATTTTTCTTTTAATATTCATAAAAAGTAAAACTTTTTTCAAAATAAATAAATAACTGTTTGTAAATGTGACAAATAATCGTTTAGTTACGGCAACGTCAGTAAATAAAATGTTACGTGCGGGACTAAGGGAGCGACTATTATTTTTTTCTGCTGGTCGCCATGGAACTCAACGCCCAAGGAGTACCAAAATGTAATTTTTTTTTGTCAAATAAATAAATTTCAAGCAAGTTTTGCAATAAATAATAGATAGCAACTTCGTTAATTTTTACGACTCGCCCCAGCATATTATAAACACCCTAACTTCCCTATGTTAAAACTGCTTTCGGAATGAACAACCCCAACCTCCCCATATTAAGAACGGCTTTTGAGGTTTATGGAAGGGCATGTTTTTTTTAACATGGGGAGGTTAGGGTGTTTATAATACGTTGAGGCATGTTGTAAAAATTAAACAGTTTAGAAAAAGTTAAAACAAACTTTTTTATGTAAACAATGCCGTGAAAAGAAACTAAACAATTAAAACGTAATGTTTCATGAGTGAAAAGCCTTAACATAAATAAAGGAATTTAAAATAAAAAATTGGTAAGTACATAAATGAATTTATATTTTTATAATATGGGATTATTTCATTTATTTTTTTTTTTTTGTGCTAATGCAGAGAGTGATCCGCGCTATTTTCTTAAAATCGTATTTCCACGTTTTATGATATGTTTTTATTCAATTGTAAGGTTAAAGTACAGAATAGGTACAAAGCACCCTCCCTTCCCCATGTTAAGAATGGCTTTTTAAATAACATTATTTCAGCGCAAATCACTCTCTGCATGAGTAAGTTTTTTTTTTTTTTTTTACTTGTAATTCAAGAGTAGTTGAAACGGAAGTTACCAGAAATAAAACCGGGCAAGTCTCGCAGAAACGACTTCGAAAAATATTTATATTTTAATTGATATTTTTATAATTCGCAATGTAAAATTATTTTAATAACATGCAAACATTCATTTACTTTACAGATAGATTTTCTGAAAATTTCAATTAAATTGGTAATGTAGAAATATGGTTGTATAAACTTTGAACGAACCAAGAATTACATTTTTATATATAAAGATATATTTATTTATTTATAAATATATATATATATATATATATATACTAGACCACCCGTGACCCGTTCGGTCAGTACGTTATATTAGCTATGGAATTCATGTATGAGCGTGACACTTGTGGCATAAAGAAAATAGTTTTTTTTTACATAACAGAAGCATTTCTATGAAAGTATGTTAAAATGAAAAAAGAATATAGATAGATTTCTATGAGTCGTTCTGTTTATTATAATTGTTATTTTTTTTTAAATTACAGTTACTGAATTATAAGTGGTTGGTCATACTTATAGGTAAATATGCACTGAACAGGTATCATAATCCTTATTATAGTTAAATTCAAATTTTGATATATCATCTTTTAAATGAAATTGTTAGTTGAAAGTACAGAATAATAAAAAAAACACTCTCCACATGTTAATAATGGCTTTTTAAATAGAAAATGAAAATAAAATGTAACTTTTTTCATTTAATTTAAGCAAACATTCAGTACCCATTGTGTAAAATATTTAATTTGTATGTTAATAATAAGGTCTCTAAACTCTCCCTTCTTATCATTGGACATTCGTCCCAAATAATAAGTTTTGCTGCCCTTATCAAGTTGGCTGTTTCTGATTGTTTATCAAAATTACAAACATCATTTTCTCTTACATTGAGAGGAAGCTTGAATCTGGAATGAGCAGTGCGACCACCAGGCATCAATGTTGCAGCAATACCTGATGATGCTACAGCCAGTGCAATTTGTCCTAAGCTCCTTACTTTTGAAAGAAGAAGTTCTATTAAGAAGGTCTTTCCTGTGCCTCCTGGAGCATCGATGAAAATCAATGAAGAAGAGTCTGTGTTTAAGCAACTGCATATAAAGTTGTAGATGATCGATTGTTCGTCATTTAATAAATGTTGATGTGTCTTTACATATGTCATTTGCTCTGCTATATTGTAACTTTGCTCATCCATTATGGCTCTATTTATGTGAATCACATTAGGTAAATTCTGAGGCAAAGGCAATCCAAAATCTTGCAGTGATTTGTCAGCAGCACAAAGTTTATCATTTATGTACCTCAACGTGTTGTTGATGGCATTTTTATTGACCATGTTCTGATTGTTGACTTGGATTTGCATTGCATTGTAGTAATCCATTGCCATGGAGTTGGAAAATCTTTCCCACAACTCAAGAGGATTTGAACATTCTGTGTTTAAAAGTATCACAATGAACAGATCCCTTATCGCTCTTGGCATTCTCGTTTTAAAAAACATGGGAAGAAGAAAAAGAAATTTTTTTGTAATAATGCCCTCTAGTAAAAAGGTCTGCATTAGTTAAAGGGGATAACTCTATCCAGTTTTACATCGCTCCCTTTTTCTCTCTCTCACACATACACGTAACTATTTCTCGCGTACGTAACGAAAACAGAGGGAGTAGGAGTGTTGAAATCTATGAGAGTGAAAGTGAGAGGTGTTTTCTTTCACCGCCGCTGCTTCTATTAATAATGAGTGTTGTTTTTCTTGTTTGTTTACTTTTGTTTTTTAAAAGGGAGAAGTTTTTTTGAAACTGCGACAGACTTTACGAAGTTGAATGTTTTTAGCCGTTAAAAAAAAAACAAAAAACTACGGTTGATTTTATAAAATTATTTATTTATAATGACATGAATTAAAGATTTCTCGCGTACGTAACGAAAACAGAGGGAGTAGGAGTGTTGAAATCTATTAGAGGGAAAGTGAGAGGTGTTTTCTTTCACCGCCGCTGCTTCTATTAATAATGAGTGTTGTTTTTCTTGTTTGTTTACTTTTGTTTTTTAAAAGGGAGAAGTTTTTTTGAAACTGCGACAGACTTTACGAAGTTGAATGTTTTTAGCCGTTAAAAAAAAACTATTTGATCAAATTAAATGAAATTGTTTGTATTAAAAGCGATATAAAAATTCCGGAATTGGAATAACGGATTGAAGACGTTGCTATTTACGCATGCGCAACCGGATGTTGAAAACCGGAAATCTGATTGCAAACATACAAGATCCATAGAGTTTTAGTATTATATAGATATATATATATATATATATATTTATAATATATAAAAGTGTCCGTGTACGTTTCCCTACGCAATAACTCTGTCAATTTTTAGTCTAGACTTGAAATTTGATATACATGGTACTGAGATTTAGGAAAATCGATGTGATCTGTTTTGGGCCAGAAATTTGGTGATTAAGGGGTCAAAGTTCAACGATTTGACCTTTGTGAACTCTACCAAACTCCTCCGACAATTTTGGATGTACGCACTTGAAATTTTGGATATAGGTTCCTTGGACATGGATCTAACTTAATAACTTGATTTGAGCCCAAAACAATAAATTTTAAGGGTTCATAATAGGGGCAAAGCTAATAAAATTGACCTCTGCGGTCTCTTCCAAATTACTCAGACAATTTCTGGTCTAAATATTTGAAATTTTACATTTTACAGAAAGGGTATTCAGAGATAGGGCAAGCTTTTTCATCAGTTTGGGTCGATTTTTAGTTAACAATATATAAATGTATGTATGTCTGTTTGTATGTCTGCCTTAAACTTTCAATAAAGGCGACGGATTTTACCAAGATCAGTATCGTTTTAAAATTCGACCTTTCATACAACAAATATCGAAAAATTGGCTAAAAACATTATCTTCCCCTTCACTTTTCTACAGGGTGGGGGGGGGAGTTACTTTTTTCGCTGATATTTTTAGATTGTCTGGCCTTAATTTTAAAAAATGTCGCTTCCGGTTTGGCGGTGGTCGTAACAGCATAAACGTTAGGTTTTACCCGTTCTTTTCCTCCTTTGTAGTACGGGTTCGAGCCTGCCTTCCTACTACCACTTTTTTTTTTGCTCAACACACACATCCAAACACCCGGGCAACGCTGGGCTGAAATGCTAGTGTGTGTGTATATATAACAAAATATGTAACATTTTTTATTCATATTTTGATTTTTTTTGATTCACCCTGGAATAAAGTTTAAAACCGTTTGTTTACAGCAATGGTTTCTTTATACTGATACTATTGCTGATCGCTCCTTACTACAAAGAATGATTTTTTTTTCCAAGTATCGTGATTTGAAATTGCTAGCTACCGCAAAAGAAAATAACATGCAATTTTACTTTTAATGGATAAAAACAGTAAAAAGATTGATTTAACAGTGAGTGTCTGAAGAAAATATTTTCCAAATTTTCAATACTCATCATGTTGCTGTCTTTTTTAACACAGCAAAAAAAAAATGAGTAGTCAAAAGTATTTGGATACCCTAAACTATTAAGTGAAATCTATTATAGTTAGTTTCCAAGTTTTATGACAAAATTCTTAGTACAAATGCCATGCGAGCATTTACAAATCGGTGTGTTGTGGGGTGGGGGGGGGGTCATTATAAAACCTTATCGAAAACGCTGTTTTATGATAATATTTTTATCACTTTGTTTGCTTAAAACTCTTAAAAAATATAATGTATATTACTTAAGTCATTTGAAAGCATATTTATTTCCTAACAAACGGTGGTATTTTGAGGACTTAAAGTGTATCTGTTTTTAAAATCTAACAATTGTTACAGAACCCTCTTGAAATCTGTGATTATCCATAGCGTTTTATTGTCTGTATGTATTGCTACTTAAAATTGAAATAAAATTCTTTGAAGAAATAATTCAATTATTAAAAAACGGCTGTATTTTAGGTTGGCAGTATTTTGCCAGAGATGTCGGAAATTTTCCGTTTCTATGTCTATCCTTGTAGCCATGTCACTAATAAGGGTGCTGAAGATAAACATTTTAACTGGGCTGATAGTCAGGGACCCAAACCTTTGATTAACCACTAAGGGGGCTGTCTTATCAGCAGCTGCAAAGTACTGGGGCTGCTATATTGCCACTTGGTGAATGGATTCTGAACCATGCAGTAACTTCTAGTGGGCTTCTCAATGCCATATTAGTGGGTAATTGTTACGGCTTTACCATATGAGATGTTATAAAAAAAAAATGTATTTCTTAGTTTCCCTACCATGTCTCCCTCTCCAACATCAGGGGTTTATGTTCCAACCTTCCAGAGGTTGAAACCCAATTACAGGAGACCAAACCAGACCCATTATTCCTAAGTGAAACTGACATTGGACCGACTATTTACCTAAATTAGTTTGTAATTAAAGTATACTCTAAATTAACATCAAAATCTGACCACAAAGATCGCCATGGAATATGTGCCTATATTAAAGATAGCTTTTCATGTGGTAGACATCTCCAGAGAAGATCCTTAATTACCCTATATGTTCTTCCGAGTTGCACTTGCTCACACCACTATGTTTATATTTGCTCTCTATCGCCCCCGCAACTGCGGAGTTACTATCTTTAAGGGCATATCTGAGAAAATTGACCACATCCTATTTTGCTCATCCTTTGGCTAACATTCACGTTTGTGGAGACTTCACTGTTGACAATGTGGAATGGTTAACCCACTCAAACAAGACAGATGATGAGAGGAGATTCTGTCACGATTTCTCCATTGCTTATGATCTCACTCAGATTGTTTGAACCCACCTGTGTGCTCCACACTGACGGTCAGTATGCAAGTCTCCTAGACCTTTTTCTCACAACTTGCCCTGAGCTATGTTCATCTTCCTTTCTGTCTCCACTGGGATCTTCTGACCACTCTGTTGAATCAGTTAAGATAAAAATGAAATGTAATAAATCCTCAGACGTACCTCTCCATCATACAGTATAACGATACTCTATGGTTGACTGGGATAGCTTCTGTACATTTATATCAGATCTACCTCTACATTCCATGTTTTAATAGGATGTGTCCTCTATAGTATCAGACCTGACAAAATGGTTAATTGTAGGCATAGACCGTTTCATACCTGTGAAAACATTTCAGCAAAAACCTAACAGCCAGCTGTGGTTCTCCCCAGAATGTGCTGCTGCCATTGGACACACATTCTCCATTGCCTTCAACATAACAGATGTACTGAGACTTAAAGCCACCTTCAGGTCTGCCAGCAACCACTGTAAAAGGGTAATAAAGCACATGAGAGTTGTATACTCAGTCTATCAAGTCCAAAGTGGCTGAGCAGCGGCTTGGTTCCCACCAGTTTTGGCAAATAGCAAACAGAATCCTGAACAGAAGTGTGTGCTCTATCCCAATCAGCATCAGACAAAGCCAAACTCTTTGCCAAGAACTTTGCAGCTAATTCTATCCTATGCGACCAAGCCCCTCTGTATTTCCTCCTGTATCAGAAAACGTTCTATGTGACATACAAATATCTGTGCATGTAGTTATCAAGTTAATCAAAAACCTTGATTCCAGTAAAGCAACTGGCCCTGATGGCATTCCAATTATAGTGCTGAAAAAGCTTCAACAAGAACTAACTCCCATACTTACAAAGTTATTTAAGTGTTGTCTTAAGGAGAATTGCTTCCCAACACCTTGGAAAATCTCATCAGTATGTCATGTATTTAAGAATTCAGGTGATCGTCATCTCCTTCTCAGTGTTAGAGAATGGATAGAGAGAGAGAGTTATTAAGAGAGATGTTGTTGTGTTCGTGTTATGAAGAGATTCATATTTATAAAATGTTCATACTTAAAAGTGTAGAAGCTCTTTGAGTGTTGAGACATTGTGTATTTAAAGACATTTTAAAACACATGATATATAAGACATATAATGACAATTTTCACTTTACCTTTTGGTAGAATTACAACACAGACGACGTTTATAAAAACACATGATGGGTTTATTTCTTCTCCGACCGGTCGTGGTTTTCTTAGTCAAGAATTCAAAGTTTTACATTCTATGTTTCAAAGGTGACCGTCTCGCTTCCAGACGTTCGACTGTCCATGTCTGGACTCCAGACTGTCGTCTCTCATGCTCAGACTCTCTCTCAGACTCCCCCTGCTTAACTCTAAAGTTTCTAACTATATCGAGAACTTCCCATTTTCCATGACGTCATACACATGTTAAAACATGTGTCTTCTTTCACGTGTTCTGGAAATGCGTGTCCAAAACTTTTTTCTTTGTTTACAAAAGGAATTTTAACCTATATTCCCAGTAATCTATATTTCCAATATGTTAAAAACATGTTTATTAAATTATCCTATAGTTGCATTCCTTTTCTTAAAACTATTTTATCTCTAAGCTAAACAATGGTTTGTTTTACATTCCATTTGCTAATTCTCTCTCGTAATCTATTTCTAAACTTAAATTATGAGGTTCGAATTTCGTCTATTCTATTTCATTTTCATTTTAACTAAATCTCTCTATTTTTATACTTACATGAAAGGGGAACAGCCCTTATCATGTAACATCCCTCCCTTCCATATTTCACAAAAAAAAATGTATGCATTTTTAAATTTAGTACATATCTTTTTTTTCTACATCTACACAACCACACGGCTAGGAAAGATCAGGCTAATAAAAAAAATCTCTTTTAGTCAGCCCTCCTCGGCCGACTTCACAATTATTATATTTTTGTAAGATCAGAACTTTTCTAATCTTCTTGGAATTTACTTTTTGGGTGTAGGGTTTTTACCTATGATTCACATCAGCTACTTTCTAGCCACCCATATGCCGTAGACTAAAGGTTTCCACCTCCCTCGAAATGGACGACTCCCTTCGTCCCAAAAGTGTCCTGATCGTCTCTTTCCGCATGGTTAGTCTTATCAAGTATGGCTTTGTTTTTTATTCTATAACTATCTTATACAGGACATACTAAAGCTCATAACCAATCTTCTTGGTGGGCTTTAACTATCAAGATATACCTTTTTTCTATCATACGGATTCACTCGGATTTCCTCGCTTGGATTCTTGAAACTTCGACAAGGATTTAGAAATATCACCCTAACTAACTAACACCTTTTGCTCCACAACACCTTAATTGCGCACTAAATTCTATCTAATAGCCCGATTTTTTTGTGATTTTTCTTCTCTTTCACCAGAGCTTCTAAGATCCAGCAGATATATCCCACATTCATGCGTCTCTACAAAAAAAAAATACAAGGTTATATCTTTCTTGCGTAATCTACGGTATATTTTTGCCTGTCTCCACCTCATTAAGCTATGTGATTGCCTCGGGACTACCTATCATCGGTTTAGTCGGTTTACTGGTCCCCTTAAGAATTTTTGTATTCTTTCCAACGCCTGTTTATTAATTAAGCCAAGTCTTACCACTTGCTTGGAGTCGTTACGTGCGACCAGCTTATTTTAAGCACTTAACACAGGTTCCCAAATTTTTCGAAAAGGGGCACATCTTGTGCTTATCAATCCCTACCAAGTCACTTTTCTTGGAAAAAAATTATAGGATCTCTAAAAAAAACAAACAAAAACCAAATGCTAAAAAAACAACAAAAAAAACATCTTTCTTACGGCTTATCACATCTAAAATCTCTAAATACCCGTTTACGTAATTTTAATTCTTGTCCCCCTTCTAAAATTCTAACTGAATCTGTAAGCCAACCATACGTCTTAACTAGTTTTATTTTCTCCTAGACTGTTTAAACCTAATGTATATTTACTGATGACTTTGAATTCCTGCTGTGAAAACAATAACATTTACATTAAGTACAAATTTACAGTATGGTTCAACATCAACACATTTTCAAAAGAAAATACCTTAATACATTTAAACATTTTGCAACAAAACAAAGAAAAATAAAATAAAAATTTGTTACATTATACATTTCAAAAGTCCGTTAACACAAAACAAAAAAATTGTCCCTAGAACAATTAAAACATACTAAAAAACCGAAAATATTCACAATGCATGAATTTGATTTTCATTTCGGCATCCTTCTTTTTTTTTTTTTTTTTTTATAGTGTATTTTATTTATTTTTTTAATACTAAAGAATTTTAAAAGTACTTTCGACTTTTGACACTAAATTGTTATTTATTATGATTGACAGTTTAATTCTAAACAATTCAGATGTTAACACACATTCTTATGAATGACGCACTGTCCTATTTTCTATTTGTGTGTGGCCGTATTCAAAAATTTTTCTCGTTTTTATTTTATTTATGAATGAAATATTCGTGGGTTGTTTTTTTGAACTGACTGTATCTCTTTTCTCATTCATTACGGCATATCGGCCTTTTCTTTTTTTCTTTTTTAATATTTTCTTGTAAACTTCAGTTTTCTGTGTGCGTGTGTTCAAAAAATTTTTTTCGTTTTGTTCGCATTTCTGTGATCGTGTAATGTTTTTTTTTGTTTTTTTTTCGTGGTATTATTTATTTTTTTAATTATCTTGGACCCTTTTAAAACGTATTTTTTTTTTTTTTTTTTTTTTTTCCATGGTAACCGAAGTTTTTTATATTCGTCTTGGGGAGGCTCTCGTCTTTGGGAGGCTCCATGTTTTGTCAAGCTTCTGGGCTTGACCTTTACTCCTGATCTGAAATGAAACATGTACATCAAATCCGTTGGGAAAATGGTAGGATCCTTCTATTAATCCAGTAGATATCTACCTGCTGATGCAATTCTCTATCTATATTAGAGGCTGGTACATCCAAGGATGGAGTATTCTTGCCACATCTGGGCAAGAGCTGCTAAAAAACAGCCTATCCTGCCTTGATAGAGTTAAAAATAAACTTCGTAGCCTAGTAGAGGATGCCCTTTTCTCTTCCCTGCAACCTCCTTCTCATAGAAGAGACGTTGTGAGCCTGTCTCTGCTTTATCATTACTGTTATGGCAAGTACTTGTCTGAGCTCCAATTTATAGTCCTCCATTGCCAAACTCGTCTAGCTAAAAACACTTATCAATAATTTCTCCCACTCGTTATCTGTGCCTAAACCTAAACGTAGATTCCATGAACAAAGCTTCTCTCTTAGAACTGCACACTTGTGGACCTCTCTTCCGTTTGCTTTCCAGCTGACTACAATATGGCCGTTTTCAAGTCCAATGTAAACAAGTTCTTGATGAGGCATCCCCTTAAGTAATCCAATTTACCAAATTTTCACTACTAACGATTACTATGATTTTGTCCCATTTACACTGTACACTCTTTAACCCTTATCCTTGAGTGGTCTCTGGGCCTTGATAAGTGGTGACTCCTATGTACAAAAAAAATCAGCTCTTTGTAAACTCACTTTGCATAAACTATTGAAATTCAGTTTTATTTGATATCAGTTTTTCCCTTTTTAAATGAGTCTAAGAATAATAAACAAGGTCCTGAACAAAACTTCAAGACTTCAATCACAACCTCAGACTAGAAGTGCACCTTGAATGTGCTACCTCTATTGCGCACAGAAACCACTATTTCAATTGCTTTCAATGAAAGAAATGCTTTTAAACCAAAGACCTCTTCAAATTTGCTTGAAACTACTGCAAAAAAAAAAAAATAAAATAAAAACAGTCATATACACAATCTAAATAGGCTCGGCTCCAGTTTTTAGAGAATAACAGAATCCTGAACAGATGTATAACTTCTATCACAAAAATAGAAGCTAGAAGTAACATTAATGTTAAGTAACATTAAGAAAGAAATAGCGATAGCTAAGAGAGAATTTACTGAAACCATTAATGGAAGCACAAAAATTAGGAACTCGTGACTTCTGGAAAATCTACAACAGTGTAGTAAATAATGGGCAATCAAAAATTCCCCCACTAACCAACAATCACGAGGTTGTTTGCTCAGCAACTTAGAAGGCTAATATGCTTGCCAGTCGGTTTGCCTCAAACTCCACACTGGACCCTTCTAAACACCCCCTACCTGACTTTCCTTTGTGGACAGACATCATGCTAGATGATCTAAAAATCACCCCTGCTCAGGTGCATGCTATCATAAAAAACCTTGACACTTCAAAAGCATGTGGACCCGATCTCATCTCAGCTGTGCTATTAAAAAAGTGCTCAGCCGAAGTAGCTCCAGTTCTCTCCAAACTCTACAACAAATGCCTTAATGAATCTTGCTTTCCAGGCTGTTGGAAAACTGCTTCTGTGGTACCAATATTCAAGAATTCTGACAAAAGAACTGACCCATCAAATTATTGCCCCATTAGCCTCCTTCCACTTTTCGCCAAAATATTTGAGACCATAATTAACCATGCTCTAGTCCGTCACCTTACAGATGCTAAGCTTCTGACTGATCAACAATATGGATTTAGACAAGCCTGTTCCACAGCAGACATCCTCGCTGTAATCTCTGAACGTATATACCAGTCACTGGACAAAGCAGGGGAGGGCAGAGCGGTAGCTCTAGATATATCTAAGGCTTTTGACAGGGTATGGCATGAGGGTCTCCTCAGGAAAATTAGATCAAAGAATATCACTGGTAGAATACTTAACATAATTAAATCCTTCTTAGGTAAGAGAAAAATCCAGGTTGTCCTTGACAGTCGTACATCTAAACAATGATATAAATGCGGGAGTGCCTCAAGGGTCTATCCTTGGACCTCTATTGTTCCTAATATTCATTAATGACCTCCCTGACATAGATGGGTATATATGCTGATGATACCACGCTTTATAACAGACACAACAGGAAAACAAATGAACACATCTCTAAAGAAATGGCAGAAACACTAGAGGATGATCTCCAATCTGTTGTGGAATGGGGACAAAAATGGATGGTCACATTCAATGCTGCCAAGACTAAACTGGTTTCTTTCAATAATTACAAGAAACCTTCTCTACCACCAATAGCAATGGCCTTTGACTCTTTATCTGAGAGTACATCTTTCAAACTGCTTGGCCTAACGTTCACAGGAAACATGAGTTGGAACAATTACATTAAAAGCATTGCCAGGGCTGCTGCGAAGAAGATAGGCTCTCTCCACCGTGCTAGAAAACTACTAACACCCGAAAGTATCTTGTACCTCTATAAGGCCACCATTCGCCCATGTATGGAGTATTGCTGTCACATTTGGGCTGGTGCATCTTCTACTAGTCTCTCGTTCCTAGACAAGGTTCAAAAGAGAGTCGCCAATCTGATAGGCCCTGAACTGTCATCTAAGCTTCAACCTCTGTCCCATTGACGAAATGTTGCATCCCTCTGCCTGTTCTACAAGTATTTTAATGGTGAATGCTCTGGCGAACTGCAGACACTTGTGCCCCCACGACGTAGACAGCATCGACAAACCTGACAGGCAGCTAAATCCCACCCCCACACAGTAGATGTAAAAGATCTTTCTACTCCAGTAGTTTCTTCCCCAGAACCGCTAGACTGGAATTCCATTCCAGGTCCCTGCTTCCCCAACTCTACTGACATGCAGAAGTTCAAGTGTAACGTGAACCGACATCTTGCTGCCAAAATCCCAACATAGTACCCCAGTAGTTGTTGCCCCTGATAGTAGCACCCTACACCAAAGTGGCAATGTGCTTTGTTTGGGGTGAAAATGTAATAAAAAAATAAAAAAATCCTCGATATATCACAGGTGATCTCAGCATCTGATGAAGCGAAAATTTTTGCAAAGAACTCTACAGCAAATTCCCTCCTTTGCTACCTATCTACAGAATGTCCGTGACTAAAAAAAACAAACTCTAGGTGATATTTGAATAACTGTTTGACAATGCCCCAAACAAGATTTTCTGATGTCAACAAGATAACTGATCTGATAATATTTCATCATACTATTTCAAAAATAAATAAATAGTTCTTATCTTAACAGAATTGTTCAATTGATCTGTCCAGTATTTAAAACTACTGGAGATTTGTCCTCTGTATGTCATAAGTAAGTTGCTTGAGTTTGTAATAAATCAAGTTGTCTATTATTTTAACAAAAATGAACTAATGAGTGATAAGCAATATGAATTTGTCTTACAAATTCAACAGCTGATGTGTTAACTGATATCACACAGGATCAGTGAATCTACAGGGCTTTGTCTCTAAAGTGATAGTTCTTGTTATATCAAAATCCCTTGATAGTTTAACACAAAGGTTTGCTCCAGAAGCTTATTAACTATGGCATATCTGAAAATATCTTCTCAATCATTAAATCCTTTTTCTTTGATAGTCTATTAAAGTAGTTGTCAATGGGCAGAAGTCGGAAGCGCATGCCTTCCTGATCTTCATAAATGATTTTCCAAATCCTATTCTGAGATCATTTGTTGAATTGCAGATGACAACTATTTTATCCCCAGTTCAAATGAATGTCTCTCTCCTCCAATAAGCCTACGACTGTTTTTCATTCCACATCTGAAATTGGAGACTCGCATCAAATTTGTTGTTAAGGTCCTTAGAAAATTATTGGATCAGTCTACCATTCCAGAAAGTACCTCACTTCTGACGCAATCCTCTACCTGTATAAGAACTAGGTTGTCCTAAGATGGAGCTGCTGCTCACAGCACTGCTCACTTGCCTTGACAAAGTACAAAACTGTCTTTGCAATCTAGTGGAGTATGATCTCTTCTCTATATTTTCTTTTGCACAAAGAATTATTGTTAGTCACTTTACTCTATTGTTATGTTCATGGTAGGTGCTTGACAGAGCTCCAATTCCTGATCCCCTTTCTTCCCTGAAAAATATTCATAGCAAAACTTCTAGCTAGAACCACAGCAATGAACTTTTTCTTTTTCCTCTCTATATCAAAGACAAATGAACTTACATGAACAAAGTTTATTTCCTAGAACATCCAATCTGTGGAACATCATGACGGAACCTTAAAATTTTATATAAACAAATAATTATTGAATCCTCCTCTTAGCTAATCAATTTATCTGTGGTGGCAATCATTGTCTAACTGAAAATCTCTTTAACTTTGATAATTGGTGATCTATTAGTAAAATAATGATAATAAAAGTTACACGTAAAAAAACTGAAATTAAATGAATACAAAAATTACACTTGCTCATGGCCATAATTCAGACATAGGAATACTGCATCATTTACGATTTCTTTTCTATTAACAAACTTCAAATTAATTAAACAGTGGAAATACATGTAGAGATTTTGAACAAATGAACGCATTGTGAACAAAAATGTGTTTAAAATTAACCACTGCATTTCAATAGGAATAAAAAAATTTACAGGAAAAATCGTCTAATGCGAAGAGAGCTATGGCACTCCTCATTTTTTTTACTGTATAAAGTTACATGATCATCAAAACTGTTCGATCCCAATTAAAATATACTTAGATTTGGATATCCAACTAAGTCAGTCTGAGATTAATCAATAGTCAAAAATTTCTGTATTGTTTTTTTCATGAGTTGATTTTACATACTTCTGTCCATACAAAGTATACATGTGTGCTTTATGATAATATATAAAGTGTATATAAAGATACAAGTACTAATGATGTAACAGGTTTTTGGTATGCAATTTATTGTAACAGTAAAAAAAATAATCAGACAGAAATTTGAACTTTTATAATTATTGCATTTTATTTCCAAGCTCTAAAATGAGGCTTAATGTTTTGCTGAAAAGAACTAAAAGGTGATGAAATGCATAATAAGAAAAATTAAAGTTTTCACTTGAAATTCCAAAGACTTTAAAAAGGGATTATTTGTCAAAGTATGTAAAAATTTCAAACTGAATTTACAACTATGTAACAGATATGTTACAGATCCGAAGAGAAAATCCTAAGAAATATTTCTGGCCACTGGAGCTCCTATGGTTTCAAGAAAAACAAGATGCAAGGAATCAGTTTTGCTCATGTCAAGAGTAGAATCAGGAAGTCCATATTAACTAAGAAACATACTGAAAATTGAGTTGAGTGAAATGAGTAATATATGAAACTGATTTAAAGAAAATCTTGTTCACAAAACGAGCCTTGTTTCTCATCTTGATTGGTCTGATGGATGGATGCAAGGTTAGGTTTGAGTCTGTAAGCAATATGATTCAAGATTTGTTAAACAACAACAAGGTGCAGGTGGAATCCTGATATGAAAAGGTATTATTGGTAGTGAGTTTATGCATCTTAAAATTGAGGAGTGAATGAAAATGAACTCTGATTGTATTTGACTGTGATTTCCTAGAGAAAAACCTTTTGGTAACCAACCTTTAGCTAAATCATTGATATTTATGCAAGACAATGCAGCAAATCATACTTTGAAGTTCACCAAAATATGGTTACAAAAAAGGGATTTGTAGAAGATTCATACATCGACTGGCCACCTTGCTGATAACAGATTGGTCTATAAAAAATTTTGAAACGACAGTAAATGAAGCAACACGGTCTTTTGTACTTCTGTTAATTTAAATTTTTTTTTTTTTTTTTTTTACAATCTAATTTGATTATAAAGCAGTTATATACAGATTTAATAAACTTAATCACAAAATACTTAATGTTTTATGATTTGCATATAATTTCTAGCCATTGTGTGTGTATTGTCTTTCCTTTATTTTTGATTGTTTGTATATTTTTTTCCTTAGTGTATCCTACTATGAATTGATGCTAGACAATGCACAAAAGATCAAATTAAAAAGCTCTGGAATTACAGTCTCAACAGGAACTGGATCTAGTTCTTGGCATTTCCATATCAATCATGTACCACAGCAATCTGTCAAGGAAATTCTAAAACTTGGTAACTTTCTTTCTTTTCATTTTCATTAACACAATTATTCATATTAGTTTTGTTCTTTTTTGTTTTCTTTCTAACCTACTCAAGATTTAAGTTTATTTATCTCTCAACATGTACTATAGTATAATGTTAATTAAATAAAATTAAACTTCTATATTAAGATTATAGGACCACTTTGTGTGTATATTTTTTGTGTCGATGTAATTTCGGTATGGAGTTGTTTTTTGTTATTAATTGAATATTTATTGAAATAAAAAATACAATAACAGAAAATATGAAATGAAATTCGTAAAAATACATCAGTTTCTTCATAAGTCAGCTATTTTGATATTTTGTTAAAAGTTGAAAAAAAAAAATTTAGTGACCCTCTAAAAATCGAAGGAATTTGAAAGCAAACTTTTATGTAAAACGTTTTTAAATGCTATTTACATCCAATCATTTTATAAATAGATTAGAATAATATTACGCAAATAAAAGTAGTTATAGTTTTATAACAGTTCAATTAATAGTTTAAGAATCAAACAATACTCTAATTAGATTGAATTTTCAGTCACATTAAAAAAAAAAAATTTAATTAAAAAGAAAAAAAACAGTGAATAGAAAGACCTCTGGGCAATGCTGGGTAGGGCAGTATTTTGTATGCCAACACCATGATAGTGTTTAATCATTTCAAATTTATGTATTTATATTTTTTCACCTGATTGAAAATGAAGACATTTATAATTAATTGAACATTTATTTGTTCTAAATTTTCTTTGTGCATATTGTTACATAGGTTCATTTCAAAATTGTAATTGTTATTTTGAAATTTGTTTTAGCAAGTAAAGTTGCTGGATGCAATTCACACAGCTGGAATGATGCAGTCGTTAAAGAAGTGACAGAAAAATTCAACCAGTCGTTATGGTTCGATGCTGAAGAAGTAAAAATGGCCTACACAGTGCGTGATCCAGTCATGAACAGTTAGTAGTATTGGATTTACTTTATGCAGCACACTTGGTTTGTCTTGGTTTGTTAAATATTCCAACATTCTAAAAAAATATTGAACTAATTACATTGAAATTGTTTTTTTTTTTTAATAGTAAAACTATTCATTCAAAAACTACACATCTATCTTCAACAATTCTTCTCTCACTTAATACTTAACATTAATAATTGATTTATTTATAGGTGTTTTCCAAATTCCAAATCCAAGAGGATGCGTCAAAAAGTAAGTCTTGTTCATTTCTTTCGATTCTTTAATCATAAAAAAAATAAATATCTTTTCAATTGTTACAAATGATATAAAGGGTATGAAAATGAGAATATAACTGGAGAATGATTTCAAACTAAATAGAAATAACTCATTTAGGTTTGTTCAAAGAAGACAAAACATTAAACAAAAAAAGGAATTGAAAAAGCAGCATGTGTATTTGTAGAATGAAGGTCCACTATTATAGGACAAGTGTGTCAACATTGAGTCCATAAAAAGTTTGAGAAGACCATTTATGTGTATATATGCATAAATGTATACAGCATAATCACATTGACACGCTGCTTCTCATTAGTTCACTGAAATTAAGCAACGTTGAGCCTGGCCAGTACCAGATGGGTGACCAATTGGGAATACTAAGTGCTGTAGGTATGAGGGTATGTATAATCCCTCATGGAGTTGAATGCTCCTGTCTTGCACAGTTCCAGGTCCACTTTGGTCAAAGTGTAGCATCTGTTCTTGTCTCATATTATGGAGGGTTACCATACAGGCGAAGAGTAGGTGAAGTTCTCTGTTTAAAACAAAACCGGATAGAGTCTGTTGTCTCTGTAGGGCAATCTTGTTGTGATAGTGTCACGAATAAAATCCAATTTGTCATGAGCCAGCATAGAAATAGTAAGGCTCAGAAAACGATCATGAGAATGCTTAAGTCTGTGCACAATCTGGTCAAACCGTAGATAGTAAAACATATATAAACAAAGTTGTATGTGGTACTTAGAAGAAATATAACCATTTGAAAAGTCATTTGTTAAATTCAGTCATATATGTTCATGGAACTGAAAGACACCTTTTTGGATTTGATCAATGAAAGCAGAGGAATAAAGTGTTCATATAAAGACAAAACGAAATCGTATCAAATTTATTGGATATTTTCTTATTCAAAAGATCAGGATGTTTTCTTCCAAACTGATTTTTTTTTTTTTTTTTTTCATGGGAATCTCTCCAGACAAAGCATAAAGCCACTTGATGTAAGGAGCTTTAAAAAAAAAACAGTTTAAGGTTAAAAACTAGCCAACGATAAATGTTAGATGGATAGATTCCAATCTAGAAAACAGCAATTCTTTCCCTATTGTCAGAAACATCACACATGGAATGTGAGAACTAAAGGACAAAATGAGAGAAGATTTCCGAAGCTGCTGAAAGTAAACTCAAGGCATACTTTCTTTTTTTCATTCTAAAAAACCTAAAGTGGTGTAGGAGAATTGGGTGGAGGCAGGAATGGGAAAAACTTGTCAGGTCCCTGACTTTATTATGGGTCGCTTGAAGAACTCCAAGCTAAGTACATTTATCTCTCCATGTTGTATGTAACCTCTGTGTAAATTCAATCCCACAATTTCTTTTGTTTCTTTGCTTTGTATTTTCCTTATATTAACCAGGTATGCTTTTATTAATATTTTATTCATTTAAAACAAATTAATTACTAATAACAGATTGTTTTTTTCACCATACTTAGATACACACTTTCTTATTGTTAGAGGGTAAACTATCTTCAATATTTGGAAGAGAGCAAAACTTTGAGTAAGATATTATTTTCATCCATGCAGGGGTGCAGAAATACCTGGTGTAATAGCCAGGTGCATGGTTACCCTTCTTGATGTGATGAACCCATAGATCTTGTCAGGTCATCCATCTAGGAGAAGGAAAACTCTGATATAAAACCTGTAGGAGGGAGGCCTCCTCAGTCCTGGTCAACAACCTTTCTAGAGCTGATGATTCTAACAAAATTGCTTAAGGCGTAGATAGGGCTTTCACAAGGCTACAACCCTCTAGACTAGACTCAACTAATGAAACGCTTGTCATCAAAACTGACAGACTTTGCCCAACATTCTACCCCAATCTGAAAGTAAACAAAAATGTAATAAAATGATGACCCAAATAAATATCATGATCAAATCAGACAACCACCCAAATAAAACCAACTTGCCTCCTCCCTTGAGACTTGTTTCACAAATATATGCGGGCTTAGAAGTAATCTAGATGATGTAGTCTTATTTTTTTAGTAATAGCAATACCAGGCACCATAACATTCAGCGCTGGACAAGACACACACTGCTACTTAATTTGACACTCATAGTTTTTAAATCAATAATAAGTACATTTCTCTCACCTCCATCAAAATAAAACTTATATAACTGGATTCACAATAAAAATTACTTTAAAATGGTATTTTGATATTTTTGTTGTGATTTGTATATTCGAAGAAATTGCTATTTAAATCTGACTTAACGACAAAACATGCCAGCATAACATGCCAGCTGGCAGTAGATCACTTTTTGCAAATAAGTCAGGGTGTGTTCACATAAATACTCAAAGCGGAAGTTGACGACGTTTCTAGTTGTTTTAGCTAATCAGGGAAAAGAATTGTCTTTGCTACAGAATTTGAACACATGTGCGTTTTTCTAGTTAAAAGTTAGCATATCTCAATGTTGACACTTTGTAGTACAAAGATAAGTAAAGATGGAGACTGTGTTCAAGCGCTATTACATAGCGACTATATTAATTTGTTTTGTCCTAAAATTTGGAAAGAATTGGATAAAAATGTTTTATTAGTAATGCACACGGACAATAAAATGCTTTGGATAATCAGATTTCGAGGTAGTTCTACTAAAATAGCCATATTTTTTAAACCAAAGCACTTCAAGTCTTCAAAATACTACTGTTTTGTTCGGAAATGAATATACTTTCAAATGAATTAATATGAATGTTCATTATATATTTTAAGAGTTTTAAGCAAATAAAGTGATAAAAATTTGAATGTCATAAAATGACCTTTTCGGTAAGGTTTTGTAATGACCCCCCCCCCTCCCGATTTCTAAAGGCTCGTACCGCGATTGTATGAAGAATTTCATCATGAAATTTAGGAACCAATCAGAAGAGGTGTTAATCTTAATACTGTCAAGTGTCCGAAATATTTTTGACCATTTTTTTGTGTTAAAAATAAGACTTTAATATGATAAGTATCGAACATTTTGAAAAAAAATTTTCTTCGGACACCCACTAGTAAGTAAATCAATTTTTTTACTATTTTTATCAATTAAAAGTATTATTGTATGTTGAGCAAGACTGCGGTAATTGATAATAATCTAAAAGGACCTACTCGGCGGGGGGGGGGGGGTTCTCTTTCACGAATTTGGACAAATGAAGTTAGTATTAGCAGCAGCAGCTGTAGTATTAGCAATAGCACAGTGTAAACAACTCGCGTTCTTTAATTTTTATTCAAAAACGAATTAAGAAAAATGAAAATATGAATATAAATGTTCTTACATGTTTAATTAAAGCTATTTTGTTATCAGAATAACATTAGTTTAGAACTATTCGGTTTTCAGAATATATAATAAGAATCCCAACCAATTTGGCATTATGAATCCGTTGAAATTTCTCACATTTCTGGTCAAGTTTAAAAACATGGTTGAAAAAAGAAGTTTCTGTAAATATATAGCTTGCATGGACTTTCATTCATTGCATTAGTTTTGAACAGCGAATTAAAACAATGCAAACAGCCCAAAATGTTTTTTCAAAATCAAAATAAATATCAAAATCTCGTTTGTATTACTATACACATAGATTAAAAAAATTTGTCAAAAAACAAATATAACAAACAAATGTTATCAAAGGCAAGATAAGTTACTTTTCTACCTAACTGGATATTGGCGCCCGACTCTCTTTGACATGGTAAGTTTGAGAAAAGGAGTTAAAAATAAAATCTATACAAAATACTGTTAAAAACCCACCTAATATAATTCAGCCTATGTCACAGTAACATATATTAAACGAGTTTCTAACAGTATTTTGTCTAGTTCGAGTGGCAAGAACCCCCCACCCCCCCAACAAAATACCTCTGTAAGTCACATAAGTGTCTAAAACAAACAAAAAATAGATCCTTTCTTAAAGAAATATGCACATAATTTATCTCCCATAAAAATAAATTGGTTAACTGTCCTAAAATGCTAGAATGGCCTGGAAATGGTGAATTATTTTACATTAAATTTTTGTGAGACTAACCCCTCTCCTTCTAATATTGTTTTTGTTGTTGTCAAGTCTTCAGTATGTTCACACATAATTTTCCTTAGCCCTAAAATTAATTCAAAGTCCGAATCTCCCTCCCCCCCATATTCTCATTGCATAAAAACCCTCTTAAAACCACACATAATCGTCTTATAAAACAAAAAAGCATACAGGATTTATCTCCCATAGAAAAAAATGGGTAACTGCCCTAAAATGCTAGAATGACCTGTAATGGGGAATTATTTTACATTAAATTCTAAAATAATTTGCTTATCTTTCATTAAACTTTTTCATTGCATTTAATACATAATTGCCTAAAAAGGCAGAATCACATTTTGGAAGGGGGAGGGGAGTCAGAAGGGGTTGGGTGAGGTTAAACAGAAGGTGTTAATCTACAATAATACCAAAGAAATATTGCAATATATTCATTTTTAAATGGTCCTATGTTTAGATTTAAGTTTTTTGTACATAAAGCACATTACAATTCAACTTTGAGTTCTCCAACTTTTGTTTATGGATACATGGCATTTTTAAGAAATTGCAGCATATTTATGCACATTTACTGCAGATTAGTTGGAAACCATGAACTTTTGGATATTTTCAGTTGCATATTCTGATTCCTTGTACAAAAATACACTTATATGGTAAACTTCATTGTTTAATCTTGTGTTTTAACAAAGATATAGCATTTTTACTGAAAAAGTAGTGTAAAAAAATGTGACGAAACACATGGTCTTAAAGAGGGAAAAATATCCAAATGTGTGAGGCACAAAAAATATTCATAACTTCATTAATTTTAATCGGATTTTAAAAGTTTAAAGATTCCTTTCTTAGCTCATCAAGCTCTTTCTATGTATACCAATATTGAAATATTTTAAGCTATTTCAATTGTTTCATGCGTATTGCTATTTTTATGCACATAGAAATAGTGACAAAGGCATATATCATGAGAATTTTAGTGTCATGACATGCACACGAAAATCTCCTGTAAACTGACTAACTAACATAAAGTATTATTTTTTTTTTATTTTTGTTATTATTTAGTAAACTTTATGATGAATTTACTGGTGTTCAAAATCGTAAGGAGGTGAGCAATGTTTTTTATGACTGGTTTCCATACCAACCAGGTTACTTCAGCGATTAGTGTTGCTACTAATTAACCACTCTTGCGAAAAAGAATTAACAAGTGATACAGAGAATGAAAGCAGATGAGTGCTGTACATTTTTTTTTTACATATGTTATGTTTATGGGGGCAAAAAAATAAAACTGAAATTAAATAAAGAACACATGAATTTACTGGATGCCTGGAAAAATTATGGATTACAATAGAAAAATGTGAGCATGAGAAGTGATATGATTAAGTTTAAATATGGAAAAGAAAAAGACAAGATATTCTAGTAAAAACTAATTTATAGCTTAAAATATTGCAACATTAAGAATTTGTTTTAAAAATTCAATTTAAATGCTGCAATATATTAAGTTATAAATTTTTACCAGAATATCTTGTCCTTTTCTTTTCCATGTTTAAGCTTAATCATATTACTTTTCATGCTCATATTTTTCTATTGTAATAATATAAATATGTATAAAATATATTCTGGTACTGTTAATTAAAAAATATTGAAAATTTCATCAAAATTGCTGATTTCCTGAATTTTGGTAAATTTTTAAGTGGTGGTGGGGGGTTGTAACTCTAAAAAAAAAAAGAAAAGTCGCCCAAACTTCTGAAATGCTTTATTTAGGAACCCATTCTTAGCATGGGGATAAGGTGCTTTGTAACTATTCTGTACTTTCACCTAACAATATAATAAAGATTGGGGAGGCTTCATGTTTTGACAAGCTTCTGGGCTTGACCTTTACTGCTGATCTGAAATGAAACACGTACATTAAATCTGTTGCCAAGGCCGCTGGAAAAATGGTGGGATCCTTCTATCGATCCAGTAGATCTCTCACTACTGATGCAATTCTCTATCTATATAAGAGCCAGGTACGTCCAAGGATGGAGTACTGTTGCCACATCTGGGCAGGAGCTACTAGAAAGGACTTATCCTGCTTTGATCGAGTTCAAAACAGACTTTGTAGCCTCGTAGAGGATGTCCTTTTCTCTTCCCTACAATCTCTTTCTCACAGAAGAGATGTTGCGAGTTTATCTCTGCTTTATCGTTATTTTCATGGCAAGTGCTCGACTGAGCTCCAATCTATGCCCCCCCCCCTTGCCAAACTTTCATAAGAAACTCTCGTCTAGCAGAAAACACTATCAATAATTTCCCCCACTCTTTATCTGTGCCTAAACCTAAACGTAGATTCCATGAACAAAGCTTCTTTCTTAGAACTGCACACCTATGGAATTGTCTTCTGTTTTCCTGCTTTCCAGCTGACTACAATATGGTTGTCTTCAAGTCTAACATAAACAAGTTTTTGATGAGCCGTTCCATATAAGTTAACAAATGTACCGAATTTCCATTACTAATGATTACTTTATTGTCCAATTGTTTACTGTACACTCTTTAACCCTTATCCTCGAGTGGCCTCTTGGCCCTGATAAGTGGTGATGCCTTTGTAAAAGAATTATAATGTACTGTTATGTACAAACCTCCTCTTAACATAGCGATGAGAGTGTTTTGTAACAATTCTGTACTTTCAGCTAACAATCTATACTCCTAAAAATTCATTTTTTTTTTTTGTGTGTATTGATATTCATATTAAAAACCCTCTTTTCTATTTATTTAAAAAGAAAATACAATTTTCATATATATATGGGTTGTGGAAATGCATTCACTAGCAAAAGATCTAGCTACTTTGCATATTCTTTTAAACATTCATTTTAATTAATTCTCTATTAGTTTTTTCGGTTTTCTTATGGGATGATCATCTTTAGTTAACTATTGCGTGTAATTATATTCATGCAGATATTCTACATGATTTACACTTGCATAATATTTGCGTAAAAAGTTTATAGTAAACACGAAATTGTTTCCATATATATTTATGTATACGTGTATATTTTTGTTTAATCTATCTATATATCTATTAAAAAGTGAATGTGTGTGTACATTTTCCTACGCAATAACTCTGTCAGTTTTAAGTGTACAGATTCAAAATTTGATATACAGAGTACTGAAATTTGGGAAAATCTTTGACCGGTTTTTGGCCAGAAATTTGGTTGTTAAGGGGTCAAAGTTCAATGATTTGACCTTTGAGAACTCTACCAAACTCCTCCAACAATTTTGGGTCTAAACACTTGAAACTTTAGATATAGGTTCCTTGGACATGGATCTAACTTAATAACTGCATTTGAGCCCAAAACAAATGTTAAGGGGTCATAATAGGGGTGAAAGTTAAAAAAAAAAAAAAAGAAAAAAAATTGACCGTTTTTTTTTTCTCAACATACACCTCCAAACACCCAGATAACGCTAGCTGAAATGCTAGTGTAATATAAAAGAATATCGTAAAACTTGAATTTAACTTGAAAATAATATTACAAAAATAATGCTGTAATTTTATTTTGTTAAAAATTGTTTTGGCTTATTTCAAACAGCTTCATTCAAACCCACTGGATTTATTTTAGTAAAAAACACTTTTAAATGAGTTAAAACACACAAACTACTTATCCAGTTAAGTAAAATAATAACTTATATTGCTTATGATAATATTTTATGGGGTTTGTATTACAATCCACAGTGGTATGAAAAAACAAATATATAACAAATAAATGTTACCAAAGCAAGATAAGTTACTCTTCTACCTACCACGATAAACTTTTGGTGTTGTAAATGTTTATTCTGTTCAAAAAAACAAGTAGTATCGAGCATTATATGAGAACAAGAAAGAATGGTCTCAAAATCTATTGAAATCTTTGAAGTCTCGGCAACAACTTAAAAATAAAAAAAAATATACAACTTGAAGCCGTTAAAATAAAACTTAAGTATCCTAATTAGTTGACTGTACTTGAAAACCTTATAATTATAATCCGTACAAAATTTTATTTCATTTGATATGCTATAAGCTATATTTTAATTTCTTTGAATCATGTTGTGGTGGCCATCTTGGATTTCCTGGTTGCCATCTTGGATTTTTCACCGTGTAATGACGACAAATGATAATGTCCATCAGAATATTTTGCATGATAAGGCCTTACCGCCCATTTTTTTCTTTTTTTTTTTTTTTAGCTGTTTTTATGATGTTTCTACTTAAAGTTGTTAAAATGAAATTGAAATATGCTAATTAGTTCGTAATTTACCAAGTGAGATGGTTGTAAATACAGCCATCTGAACTTTCATGGTGTTATGTGCAAAATTTCATCATAATATCTTAAAAAGATCTAAAGATACAGCTTTTTAAAGATGGGTTAGTCTGTAAATTGTGCAAATTTCCTACCATCACAAGCTTATATGTAGTGAATAGGACTAACTTAAGGCAAAATATCCAGTGAACCACACATTTTTTTGATACTTTGAATGATCATAACTCCAGTTCTAATGAACTGATTTTAAAAAAACTAAAGATCATATTACTTTGTTTTTTATGTTCTTTTCAATATTGATTTGAGTTTATCTGATGTTAAAAAAAATGGTGTGGTATTGCTATTAGTAAACTCCCCAGATATTTTAACATTAAATGGAACTAACCTACACTCCTCAATCTCCTCTAACTACTTTAACATAACAGAATACCTCCCTCTCTTCTGTAAAGAACTTTGACTGATATATGCACAGACTTGGAGTCTATATTTGTAGCACCCTCCCCTTGATTAGAGAGCAATATTTTGAATCAGATGGTCAGACCTTCATGCACTTTCAACTATCCTTTCAACACTTATATTTTAAGTCAGGACTGTATCCTAATCAATCATGACTGTGACAGTATAGATTCAGCATTATCCTTAGATGCTAACACCTAAGTATGTTTTTGGTGACTTTAATGTCCACCATTAAAATTGGCTTGGTTTCTCAAGTTGCAAAGATGCAGCTGGACACTATTTAGTTTCTCTATAGCTGACTCTCATAGACAGTTAAGTTCCCAACTTACCTCCCAGATTGTGAACACCAACAAGCTTCACTTTTAGACCTTACCACAGTATGTGAGGATTGTGTCCACTCAGAAATGCAGATCACCTAGTAGTAACAGTAGACATCACCCTTAAATCCCAATCCCAAGGTGAGGCGCTGTTGCTCAAAACGACAAGGTACTACAAAAGAGCTAACTGGGAAGCCATCAGAGAACACATCAGAGATGTTTCATGGACCAATATATTCTCTCGTCCTGCTGAACAGTGTGCGAAGAGCCAGCCGCATATCTCCACACAGAATATTATAGCAGCCCCCTCAATGGTTCACTTTAAATTGTGTAGCTGCCATTCCATAAAGATAGCATTCCACCGGTTTGAAGGTTGTCATGTTGAGTGGTGGCAGCTGCTACTGTGACTGAGCACACCGATGTAGGAGTGGCAGATTTTGTTGCACTTCCCGCAGGAGTATCCTCTGCCTTGCTCTCCTCTCTTCCCACTGTTTTCTTCTCTCTTCACTTAGCCAGACACATTTCATGACTTTGACCCTCTGGGAGTCATGGTCTGCAGCTGAGAATTCCAGGTCAGAAGGTCAGGATGTTGCAGAATTTTAAGTCCCTTTTGCACACCTTAAATCTAACGAGTTGATCTGCTGCTGGTTAAGAGTTTGCATTAGAGGATATCTTTGGGGATTTGTCCATTCTGCATGCGAACAACGTGCCCTAGTCAGAAGTCATTTTTGGGAGAGGAATGTAAAAATGCTTGGGAGATTTGCTTTGGCAGGAACGTCTTTGTTCAGAATGCGGTCCTACCATGTAATACTTTGCACTAATGAAAGGCATTTAGTCCGTGTTCTTGATGTGTGTAGAGGATCCATGTTTTACTGCAGTAGAATAATGTGCTGAGGCCGCAGGCTTGATACACTCTTGTCTTAGTGTTCATGGTCAGCATGTTATTGTTCCACACTCTTATTCAGGCAGGCCATAGCTGTTGCTGCTTTCCCGATGCAGCTGTTAGGTGGGCTCTCTCTACCGTGCTAGAAAGCTACTTATGCCTGACTGTATCCTGTACTTCTATAAGGCCACCATTCGCTCATGTATGGAGTACTGTTGTCACATTTAGGCTGATGCATCTCTTACTAGTCTCTCACTCCTGGACAGGGTTCAAAAGAGAATCACCAACCTGATGAGTGCTGAACTGTCATCCAAGCACTTGTACCCCCTCGATATAAATACCCACGACAAACCCAACAAGCAACTAAATTCTACTTGTACACAGTAGAGATGCCTTTGTGTAAGAAGGCCTTCTACTCCAATAGTTTCTTCCCTAGAATTGGTAGACTTTGGAACTCCCTTCCAGGATTCTGCTTTCCCAACTGTACTGACATGCAGAAGTTCAAATATAATGTGACCAGAAATCTTGCTACTCATCTCTCTTCATAATATCCCTGCAACTAATGTCATCGATAATACCTGCCTACATCAAAGTGGCACTGTGCCTTGTTTGGGGTGAAAATTGAAAAAAAAAAATGTGAAGCCTAGATAGATGAAGTTGTTCACCACCTGCATTGTATGATCGCCATTGGATATGCAGGGGACGTTGCTGATATCTTGAGCCATGACATTTGTTTTCTTGAGGCTTATTGTCAGACCAAACTCATTGCAAGCACAGGTGAGGCAGTAATGAGTTGGAGGGCTTCCTCAGAATGGGCAGCTAACGCTGCATCATCCACGAACAGGTTGAAAAAAGCTTCCATTTCCTCTTAGACGCCAATTGCAGTTTCATGAGAAGCGTATAGTGGCAGAAGTGAGAAAAATATACCAAAGAGAGTTAGGGCAAGAACCCAATCCTGTTTTACACCAATGAGGATGGAGAAAAATTCCGAAAGTGATTTATTAAACTTGACGGAGTCCTTCATGCCTTCATGGAACGAGGTTATCATATTCAGAAGCTGGGGGGGGGGTCTTATTTTTTGTAGTAGCACGAAGAAGCTGCTCCGTGCTAACGAGGTCCAATACCTTTGTAAGATCAATGAAAGCGAGGTACAATATTATGATATCCTGTTTAGCAATGCATAAATTTCTAATTTTACAAAAGAAATTGAAATTAATAACAAACAGAACATCATGTGTAACAATAGTAATTAGGAATGAAAAAAATAATGGATAATTGTTTTTTTCCTATTTACTCAGAAAATATTTCAGATGAGAAACTGCAGGAATTGGCCAGTCAATTCATATATTTGAATATTTAGGTTGTACATCTCTTTGATGAACAAACAAATCATATTAGAACATAACTGTATGTGAAATCAAAAAATATCCTTTGCTAAAAATCAGACTTATGACTGTTTTAATAATATATAATCATTGTTTTCTTTTAGTAAAGCAGTCAATTTAGATAATTTTACATTTAATTTTACTTCAAAGTAATATTTTGATTGTGGATAATTTCAAAGATTTAACAAGTTTTGCAGAATATGTTTCACTATCATTCAACTGTTGAAATATTGAATATGTTGAATTCTACAAATATTCATTAACATTAACCTGTTACAATTTAAATAATTCTGCAAATAAAATATTCATTATCATTAATGTTCAAATATATATAACCCTGTAAATTTAATTTTAACTCTGCAATATGTCCAAAAATATATAATCCTGTAAAAATAATAGCAAGAACAACATGCATCATTTCTAGATCTGTTTCTAACCACAGTTCCCGATGATTGCGTTATGAATGCCCACAGCCCACTTGGGAACGCTGATCATGTAGTTATAATGGTTGAAATCACCCTAAATTCTAGAGCCAAAACTGAAGAATGATTGTTCAAAACAAGATATTATATTTTCCAGAAGTCATGGGTACCTAATTTCTGTGCTTCGATGCGTTTTTTGGTGATTTCAGTAAATTCTCTCTTAGCTGTTGCTATTTCTTTCTTACAGTTACTTCTGGCTTCTATATACTTCTGTCTGTTTGAACTGGACTTATGTCGGTTGAATCTGCAGAACGCATGCTGCCTTTGAGCAATGGGGAGAGTGGGGCTTGCTATAGAATTTCCATGTGGGAACATGTGCCTCAATTGCAGTTTTGAACCATTCGGTGGTCTCATTTGCACACTGTTCAGTAGGAAGTGAAAAGATATTTTGCCATGGGGTGTTTCTGATGAGATCCCTGATGGCTTCCCAGTTAGCCATTTTTTTATAATAGCTCGTTGTTTTGAGTAGTGGGTCTTCAGTTTTAGGGCGAGAATTTAGGGTGATTTTTACCATTATCACAGCGTGATCAGCATTCCCGAATGGGCTGTGGGCATTTGTTGTACAATCATCGGGAACTGTTGTCAGAAATAGATCTAGAAGTGAGGCATGTTGATCTTGCTGGTCTGGGAAATGTGTCCGGAATGTAACCGTTTGAGATAGGGAATGGGATATAGAGAAGCTACGTGTTGTGCTACCAGCTACATCTGTATAATTAGAGAATCCAAGCCAGTTACTGTGGTGGACATTGAAGTCACCAAATACATGTACTTGTGCGCTAGTATCGAGGGAGAGTGCTATATCTATGCTGTCAGAGACTTTGTTTATTAGGGTACAGTCCTGGGTTGAGGGAGAGCGGTAAAGAAAATACAAGTAGCTAATATTATGTTGCATATTTAGTCTGAAGCACATAAAGGCCTGGTCGTCTGATTCTAGTTTTATTTCTCTTGTCGGGGGGAGGGAGTTACAAATATAGACTCCAAGCCCATGCATATGTCTGTCAGTCCTTACGGTAGAGTGGGAGATAACCAGGCATGTTTAAGTGGTTAGAGGGAATGAAGGAGTAAAGGTTAGTTTCACTTAATGCTAAGATATCCGGGGTGTTTACAAGGAGATATGATTCAACATCATCTAAGTTCTAAGCCTGCAGATATTCGTAAATGCAAGCCTCAAGGAAGGAGGCAGGTTGGTTTTCTTTGAGTTTGGTCCTGGTTTAAACGTAACTTTTGCTGGAGATGTCATTTCATTTTGTTTAATTTAAATGTTTCAGTTAGGGTGAGGGAGTGAGGGGTGCTGGACAAGTGGTTATGCAGAATAACCGACATGCAACACAAGTAGACCATCAGCTGTCCTCACCCACAGGATTGTGGCCTCAGGAAAGCCCACCGGGGATGAGTGCAGGGTCCCTTTCCATGCGCGACATGGCATTACAAACATCCCAATATTATACAACTGTTTATGGAGCAGGTGCTCTAAGCGCTACCAAAGAGTTAGGGTGGCTGTACTATCAGTCGGAAACAGCAGCCAGGAAACTGTCAATCTGGTACCCTCAATCCATTAGGCAAAGTCAGCCCAGTCTAACTGCACCGTCATATGTAGTACTGAAGAACCCCCACAGTGTCCAGTTTAGGGGGATGGGATGTGGCGGGAGCATCTTGCTGCCCAACTCCCCACATAGTACTCCTGTAGCTTATGTCCCTGATAGTACCTATTTACGATGCCTCCCCACGGGACAGAGTTAGACACTCGGGTCGTTTTTTAACGTGGAGAAAAGGTTCAATAATAAAAAATTATCTCGGTCGTGTGGACTGTTCCTCCACTTAGAGAACAAGAAATGGAAGTGCAGCATCTGAAGAACAGATAATACACTTTGATCTTGGCCACAAGGCCAAGCCAATTTTATGTCCCTGATAGTAGCTCCCTACATTAAAGTGGCAATGTGCCTTGTTTGGGGTGAAAATGTAATTAAAAAAAATAAATAATAATATTCACTGTCATTCGGTTGTATAAATATATAAAATAATGCAAATATAATATTCACTATCATTAACCTAGATATATATAAACCTGCAAATATAATGTTCACTATAATTAACCTGTTCAAATATATATATAAACCTGCAAATATGATTCTATCATTAACCTGTTCAAATCGATATAATTCTGCAAGTATAATATTCACTATCGTTAACCTGTTCAAATATAATGCGCAAATATTATCGCTATAATTAACTTGTTCAAATATAGCTGAAACTACATTATTCATTATTATATACCTGTTCACGTAAATATAATCTTGCAAATACAATATTTACTATAATAAACCTGTAAAATATGTTAATCTGTAAAAATATATTTCTACAAATATAATTATCATTCACATTAACATAGTCAAATACATATAATCCTGCAAACATATCTACTATCATTAACCTGTTTAAATATCTACAATCTTGCAAATATAATATTCACTGTCATTAACCTCTTCGAATATATATAATCCTGCAAATATAATTTTCACTATCATTAAGTTGTTCAAATATATATTCCTGCAAAAGTAATATTTATTTTATTTTTTTTTTTTTTTCACGAGGAAATCACCATTTCTCAAGGCCCGGAGGCCACTCGGGGATAAGGTTATTGCGTGTACAATAATCAATGGGACAATATGGTAGTAATCACTAGTAATGGAGATCTAATAAAGTGTCTTACTTAAGGGGGGGGGCGGTTCATCAGGAATTTGTTTGTTGGACTTGAAGACATCCAAGTTGTAGTTAGGTGGGAAACAGGCAAACGGAAGAGAGTTCCACAGGCGTGCACTTCTAAGAAAGAAGCTTTGTTCATGGAATCTATGTTTTGATTTAAGCACAGATAAAGAGTGGGGTAAATTACTGACAGTGGTTTCAGCTAGACTGGTGTTTTTTGTGAAAGATAGGCAAGGGGGGACCAGAGATTGGAGCTCAGACGAGCACTTCCCGTGGAAATAACAATAAAATAAAGACAGGCTTGCAATGTCCCTTCTGTGGGAGAGAGGTTGCAGGGAAGAGAAAAGGGCATCCCCCTATAGGCTACAAAGTCTATTTTGTACTCTGTCAAGGCAAGATAGGCTGTTTTTAGCAGCTCCTGCCCAGATATGGCAGCAGTACTCCATCCTCCATGGCTTTTATATAGATAGAGAATTGCATCAGTAGTGAGATATCTACTGGAGTGGCAGAAGGATCCCATCATTTTTCCAACGACCTTGGCAACAGATTTGATGTACGTGTTACATTTCAGATCAGGAGTAAAGGTCAAGCCCAGAAGCTTGTTAAAATATGGAGCCTCCCCAAGATGAGAGCCATCCATTTCAATTGATGCCAGATGGGGATCAGAGCGTTGATGATGTAAAGATAGACGCTTGATTTTAGATGCATTAAAAGGAACCAGCCACCTCTTCCCCCATTGTACCATGCGCTCAAGATCAGAGGAGAGAGAGAATCAGAACTTTGTCATTCATTGCCTTTGATGTGTTGTCATAGATGATCATGTCATCAGCATAGACGAATGATTTTAGTATGTGTTTTGAAAGATTATTGATGTAGATCAGGAAGAGAGTTGGGCCCATGATGGTCCCTTGAGGGACTCCAGCATTAATACTGTGGGCTTCCGATTTCTGCCCATCAACCACTACTGTTATGAGCCTATCAGAAAGAAATGATTTAATAATTGAGAAAACATTAGCTGGAAATCTTGTGAAGTAGCCCTTTATGCCATACCTTATCAAAGGCCTTTGATGTGTCCAGAGCAATTGCCCTAGAAAAGAACCCTTTGTCGAGAGATTCACTAATCCTATGAGATATAACCATTAGCACATCTGCTGTAGATCTAGCAGAACGGAAACCATATTGCATGTCACTAAGGTTATTTCTGCTGATGTGGTTGACTACTTCTTTATTTAATATAGATTCCAGCAACTTGCTCATAACACACAGGAGACTTATTGGTCTGTACTGAGAGGGAGATGACCTCTCACCTGAATTCTTAAACACAGTTTTGTAAGTATGGGGGCAAGTTTTGGTTGAAGCTTTTTCAACACTATAATTGGAATGCCATCAGGGCCAGTTGCTTTACAGGAATCAAGGTTCTTGATTAGCTTGGTGACAGCACGTAGAGATATTTGTATGTTGCATAGCGTGTTGTCTGTTATAGGACGAAATATGAGGAGTTGATGGCCTTGGTTGCGTAAGGTAGAATTAGCTGCAAAGTTCTTGGCAAATAGTTTGGCTTTGTCTGATGCTGACGAGATGACCTCTGGTCTATTCAGGATTCTGTTTGCTATTTGCCAAAACTGGTGGGAACCAAGCCGCTGCTCAGCTACTTTGGATTTAACAGACTGAGCATATAGCTCTTTTGCATTTTTTATTATTCTTTTACAGTGGTTGCTGGCAGTCCTGAAAGCAGCTTTAGTCTCAGTACATCTATTACGTTGGTAGCTATGGGACGTGATTTCTGTGTGCGATGGCAGCAGCACATTTTGGGGAGAACTCTGGCTGGCTGTTAGGTTTTTGTTGGATTTTTTGGATGGTATGAATCAGTCTATACCTACAATTAACCGAATGGTCAGGTCTGATACTATAAAGGATAATCCTTTTTAAACATGGAATGCAGAGGTAGATCAGATATAAATGTATGGAAGCTATCCCAGTCAGCCAGAGAGTATTGATATGTACGGTGAAGAAGTACGTCTGAAGACTTGTTGCATTTCATTTTTATCTTAACTGATACAACTGAGTGGTCGGAAGATCCCAGAGGAGATAGAACGGAACAGGAACATAGCTCAGGGGAAGTTGTGAGAAATAGCAGTATCGGCACACGGGTGGGTTCGTGAACAATCTGAGTATACAATAGGCAATGGAGAAGTCATGACAGAACCTCCCCTTCTCATCTGTCTTGTTTGAATGGGTCAGCCATTCTACATTGTGGACATTGAAGTCACCACAGATCTCAATGTTAGATGAAGGATGAGCAGACAGGATGTGGTCAATTTTCTCAGATATACTCTTAAAGATAGTAACTCCGCTGTTTTGGGGGCGATAAAGGGCAAATATAAATGCAGTGGTGTAAGCAAGTGCAACCCGGAAGCAATAATGTAAATTAGGGTCTTCTCTGGAGATATCCCTACCACACGGGAAGCCATCTTTAATGTAAGCACATATTCCATACCCATAACGATCTTGGGAGTCAGATTTAGATGATAAGTTAGAGTATCCATTAATTATGATCTCATCTAGGGAAGTGGTCGACCCTATGCCAGTATCGCTTTGGAACAATATGTCTGGTTTCATCTCCTGTAATTGGGTTTCAACCTCTGGAAGGTTGGAACGTAGACCCCTGATGTTAGAGAAGGAGACATGGTAGTAGGGGTCTACGTTGGAGGATGGGGTTCAGGTTTGTTTTTTTTGTTTTTTTTTCCTGGAGATAATTCATGTTGAGGTTTTGGGATTTGTGGAACAGGTTGACAGACTTGGTTAGAGCTGGTTAGAGAGGGAAAGTAAGAAAAGACAGGAAATTTTTTTATTTTATTTATTTCTTTTTTTGTAGCACATAAGGTAAAGCCGTAACAATTATCCACTAGAGGCATCGAGAGGCCCCACCAGAAATTACTGCATGGTCCAGAACCCATTCACTGAATGGCAATGCAGCAGTCCCAGTATTTTGCACCTGCTGATAGGACAGCCTCCTTAGTGGTTAATCTAAGGTTTGGGTCCCTGACTATCAGGCGGATAACGTCAGCCCAGATGAAATGTTTACCTCCAGCACCCTTACTAGTGACATAGCCACAAGGATAGACATAGAAACAGAAAATTTCTAACCTCTCCGGCTACTGTTCACGCAAGTACTACCGACCTTGAAAGCAGCTTTTTCTTTACCCTTTGTCAGAAAAATTACTCATTGGAAATGAGGACTGAAGGACAAATAAGGAGAAGCGAGAGTTACTGGAGCTGCCGATACACATCCACAGTGCATTATCTACTCTTCATTTAAAAAGGAAAGGTTAAAAATAAAAAGGTCGGAGATGAAGAGGTCAGAGATAAAGAGATTAGAAGAAAAAGAAAAAATTTAGGTACAAGGGACTTATTAATATCTAATTAATGTTGCTCCATTTCAAATTTAGGAAGATATTTGAAAAGTCTCCCCTCCCATATTAATGCGTAGATTTGAGATGTTATACACAGAAATTATGTATCAGGTATGATTAATAGTAATAAGAACAATTAAACCTTTCTATAAGTAGCCATTTAATGCCGGGTACTTAAAGGATATGTTGGAGGTGGGAGGGGGGGTGTCATCTTTGTAGATTGTTTATTACTTTTAATTCAACAATGCTTTTATTTTTTTCTTTATCTACCTTTACCTCTAAATCAATAATGATCCTCTCTCTGAAAAAAATAAGGCTTCTTATATTCAACCAGAAGCATATCATTTGCATGTCATGCGACAGTATGACAAACATAAAGAGAAAGGCGTCCATCTCTTTTTTGTCTTTTTTTCTCATGGTACTCCACGGACTGCACACAAACAGGCGTATCCTAATTTTTAATCACAAAGTTTTTTAATAATTCTGTGATATATTGGGGCCCTATGCCAGTAAGTAGAGATCATGTTAACTAGTATGAATTTCAAGAGGGTTACAGTAAGTACTTCAGGATAACCTGGCAACAAACAGAAATAGTCAGTGCACCTAATCTGAATGAGTCAGAGGGGATCAAAGGTCAGCCTCTAAGTCAAAACACTAAAAAGTCAGATGTCGAATCTATATATCTATAAAAGTGAACGTATCTGTGTGTGTGTGTGTGTGTGTGTGTGTGTGTGTCTGTCTGTGTACATTTCCCTACGCAATAACTCTGAAAATTTTTAGTCTACAGACTCGAAATTTGATATACAGGGTACTGAGATTTGGGAAAATTTATGTGATTGGTTTTCGGCCAGAAATATGGCTGTTAAGGGGTCAAAGTTCAACGATTTGACCTTTGAGAACTCTACCAAACTCCTCCAACAATTTTGGGTCTAAACACTTGAAATTTTAGATATAGGTTCCTTGGAAATGGATCTAACTTAATAACTTGATTTGAGCCCAAAACTATAAATTTTAAGAGGTCATAATAGGGGTCAAAGTTAAAAAAAAATTGAGGTGTTTTTTGTTTTGTTTTTATTTGCTCAGCATACACCTCCAAACACCCGGTGCTAGTGATATTACAAAGAAATTATATCAAGTTAACCTGCTCAAATATATTCAACCAAATATATGTTCAAAAATATATAATTCTGCAAATAACATATTGGCTATCATTAAAGTGTCTTCATATATATAATCCTGCAAATAAAAACATTCACTTTCGTTAACCTGTCCAAATATGTATAATTCTATAAATATAATTTTCACTATTGTTAACCTGTTGAAATACATATAAATCTACAAAGCGAGATAAGACACTGATAGATATTACTTGAAGTAATACTTTCAAGGTGATCCTAGCCAAAAAGGATAAGCTCTCTATTTAAGAATAGAGCAATATATAAATTCTTAATTCGAATATATGTCTGTTGTTTTCAGAATTTAAAATTTAACCACCAAACTTATAATTCTACAAATATAATTTTCACTATCAATTAACCTTTTCAAATAATTAGTCCTCATACGAAAGAGCAGGACACAAAATGTTTTAAATAATAATAGAATAGCAATAACAAAGACTTTTGCTGGTGAGGACTACTATTGAGCGTACCCAGTTATACAGTCCTTTTGAAATTTTCATCTTTTTTTTTCTAGTTATCTACTGAATATTTTTAATGAAACCTACATGAAATATGTTCCTTATTAAACTGTAAAGATTTTCTATTCTGAAAGAAGTTTAAAAAAATTGAATCTAAAAAAAGTTATTTTAAACTTTGTTAAAAAAAATTCAGATTTTCTCATTATTCAGACATGTATGACAAAGAGGGAGTTGCAAAAATGAGTTGTGGTGTGAGGAGAAATACAATCTGAAATAGAGAAATACATGCAAGACCACATTCATTTTTTTTAAATCAAAATTAATTAATTGAATAAAATATAATCTTAAAAAGATATGATACAAGTTAGAAAAGCATTTCATCCAAGGAATGAAAATTGTTAAACAAAATGTTTTTACTATAGGCTTTAAAAATAAAGGTACAAGATTCAATTTGAAATTTATTTATCTTCAAAGTGCACTTTTATACATTTTACAAAGTAAGGTATTAAATTTTTATACATAATTCTGCAAATATAATTTTCAATATCATTAGCCTGTTCAAATATATACAATCCTGCAAATATAATATTCACTTTTGTTAACCTTTCAAATATATATAATTTTAACTATCAATAACATGTTAAATATATATAATCTTGCGAATGTAATTTTCACTACAGCTAACCTTTTCAAATACATATAATTCTGAAAATATAATTTTTTACTATCATTAACCTGTTCAAATATATATATATATATATATATCTGCAAATATAATATTATCAATATCAGACACCATAACCTTCAGCGCTGGACTGACACTCATTGTCTTTAAATCAGTAATAAGTACATTTCTCCTACCTTCATCAAAATAAAACTTATATAACTGGATTCACAATAAAATTCACTTTAAAAAGGTATTTAAATTTTTTTGTTGTGATTTGTATATTTGAGGAAATCGCTATTTAAATCAGACTATTAACGATGAAACCTGTCAGCATGGCATACCCGCTGGCGGTAGATCACTTTTTGCAAATAAGTGATCGGAGTGTGTTCACATAAATACTCGTAGCGGAAGTTGTATCCATCGATAACGTTTCTAGTTGTTTTAGCTAATTAGGAAAAAGAATTCTTTGCTACAGAATTTAAACACAACACGTATGTCTTTCCAGTCAAAAGTTAGAATATCTCAAAGTTGACGTTTTGTACGAGGGGCGTGCAATAAGTAATGCCCCTGACCCACTTCCAGTTGTCTGATCTAGCTGAAATTTTGAATGTGCAATAATTTATATCTCTACGGGTTATGTGGCAAATTACAGCTCTGAACTAATTGTGATTTCTATTTTACAGGTGTTTGAACTGAGTCAGGTGTGAAATGGAGCCTGTTGAATGTCGAGCAGTGATCCGATTTTTGTATTTGAAAGGACGCACACCACAGGAGACTTTTGATGAAATGAAAGAAATTTATGGTGATAATGCCCCATCATATGACCTTGTAAAATGCTGGCATCGTGAATTCAAGCATGGCCGGAAGTCTGTGGAAACAGCTCCCAGACCTAGTCCCCCCCCCCTCTGCCATTGATGAGGCATCTGTCCATCAAGTTGAGGCTGCCATTTTGGAAGATCGGTGCATTACTATTCGCCAAATCACCCAAAATGTCAAGATTAGTACAGGGTCTGTGGAAACTATCATTCATGACCATTTGCATATGCATAAGCTGTCTGCTAGATGGATTCCCGCACACCATTCCAGAAGCGAGAATGCATTGAGTATTTGAGGATGAATTTAGAGATATGCCAAAAAGATGAGTCAAAGTTTTTCAAAAGACTGATTACACAGGATGAAACCTGGGTCCATCACTATGATCCAGAGACCAAAGCCCAGTCAATGCAGTGGAAGCACTTTGACTCATCATCTCCAAATAAGGCAAGGGTGCAGCTCTCCACTGACAAGGTCATGCTCAGTTTTCTGGGACCAGGATGGAGTAGTGATGACAGATTTCCTGGCAAAGGGTACCACAATTATAGGAGCCTATTATGTTTCACTTTTGAGGAAATTAAGGGAAGCTGTCAAAATCAAGTGGTGGGGCAAGATCAGCAAAGATACCCTCCTCCTGCAGGACAACGCTCCAGTCCACAACTCGCATGTCGTCAGATCAGAAGCACGGGCGTGTGGTTATGAAATCCTTCCCCATCCTCCCTACTCTCCTGACCTTGCACCCTCTGACTTTCACCTCTTCCCAGCCATGAAGTTGCTTTTGAAAGGAACGCGTTTTCCAGATGATGCAGCCTTGATTTCTGAAGTCACGTCGTGGTTGGAGGACCAACCTGGGGTGTTCTACAAAAACGGTCTCCAGAGCTGCATCAAACGATGGGAGAAATGCATAACTCTGGGTGGTCCCTATCTAGAGAAAGACTAATGACTGTGCCAAGTTTCGTTGCTCTTCTGCTATGGGAAGTGGATCAGAGGCATTACTTATTGCACACCCCTCGTAGTACAAAAATAAGTAAAGATAGAAACCGTGTTCAAATGCTATTTAATAGCAAATATATTAATTTCTTTTGTCCTAAAATTTGAAAAGAATTGGATAAAAACTTTTTATGCACGTATCGAAAGAAATAGTGACAAACACATATAAACACGAGAATTTTTGTGTCGTGACGTGCACAAAAAATCTGTAAACAAAAAGTTTGTCAACTAACTTACGAACATAAAGTATTCATTTTTTTTATTTTTGTTATTTATAATCATGGACAAGAAAAGAATATTAAAAAAAAAAAAAAATTCTTTGAAAGAGAATGACCGACAATGACCACGCTTTTAAATGAGTTAAAACACACAAACCAGTTAAGTAGAAGAATAACTTTTATATGGTTTGTTTTACAATCCAGAGGTATGAAAAACTGGTCAAAAAACAAATATATAACAAATAAATGTTACCAAAGGCAAGTTACTCTTTTACCTGCCTTGATAAATTTTTGGTGCTGTAAATATCTATTCTGTTAAAAAAAAACAAGTAGTGTGGAATGTTACATGAGAACAAGAAAAAATGGCCGTAATGTCTCTTGAAGTCGCAACGACTTAAAAATAAAAATTATATAAAATAGTGGTAGAAACTCATCCGATAATCGTCACGGTAATTTGAAGCCGTTAAAATGAAATTTAATTATCCTAATTAGTTTGAAAACATAATTCCGATCTGTACAAAATTTCCTTTAATTTGATATGCTACAAGCCATATTTTGTTAATTTCTTTGAATCGTGGTAGTGGTTGCCATCTTGGATTTTTCACAGTGTAATGATGACAAATGATAATGTCCATCAGAATAATATTTCTCATGATAATAAAGCCTTACCTCCCATTTTTTAAACTGTTTTTATGATGCTTCTACTTTAAGCCATTAAAATGAAACTTAATTATGCTAATTAGTTTAATGTACTTGAAAACATAATTCTTATCTGTACAAAATTTCCTTTCATTTCATATGCTACAAGCCATATTTTGTTAATAATTTCTTTGAATCGTATCGTGGTGGCCATTTTGGGTTTCACGGTCGCCATCTTGGATTTCCTGGTCACCATCTTAAATTTTTCATGTTATAATAGCAAATGATAATGTCCATCAGAATATAATGATAAAGGCTTACTTGCCATTTTTCTTAGCTGTTTTTATGATGTTTCTACTTAAAGCCGTTAAAATGAAACTGAAATATGCTAATTAGTCAGAAAGTTACCAAGTGAGATGGTTGTAAACTGAACCTTCATGGTATATGTTCAAAATTTCATCATGATGCCTTAAAAAGACCTAGTCTGTAAATTTCCTACCATTTTAAGTCACAAGCTTATCTGAATTAGAATATGACTGACTTAAGGCAAAATGTCCAGTGAACCACACATTTTTTAATACTTTGAATAGTCATAACTCCAATTCTAATGGGCTGATTTAAAAAAAACAAAAAAAAACCCCAAAAAACTAAAGGTCATATTACTTTGTTTTTTTTATGCTCTTTTCAATAATGCTTGATTTGAGTTTATTCGATCTAAAGAAAAAAAATGGTGGTGTGGTATTGCTAATAATATTCACTATCATTCATGCGTTTAAATAGATATGATTTTGTAAATATAATATTCACTATTGTTCACATGTTCGAATATATGTAATCCTGCAAATATAATCATCATCATTCACATGATGTAATCCTGCAAATATATTAGGTGGATGAAAAATAATGATTTTTTGACGTTCAACTTCAAAAGATCACAACTCCTTTCATTATAAACTTTATTAATCGAAACAAAAACCATTAGAATCAACACATTTTTGCCAACAAGAAACAAGTTTATTTATCCCATTAGCATAGAAATCTGGAGTTCTGGAAGCAATGAAGTCATTGAAGTCCGATTCAGCATTATCTCGGGTTTTGAAGCATATCTTGCGCAGGAAGTTGTGATGCTTGAAAAAATGATAATCGGTGTGCGAGATGTCTGGTGAATATGGTGGAGGACAGTCTCGTAGCCCAATTCAGCTTCTGCAGGATCAGTTGAGCAACATGCAGGTGAGCCTTGTCATGGAGTAGAATTGGTTCCTTCCTATTGACCAATCTCGGGCATATGCGTTGGAGCTTCTGATGAATTTCATCAATTTATCAGCAGTACTTCCGTTTTGACATAATCGTTTTGCCCAGATCCAAGAAGCTGTGATGGATGAGACCAGCCGCAAACCACCAAACAGTCACCATCACCTTTTTTTTATGCAATTTCAGCTTTAGAAAGTTGTGGAGCTTCTCCGGCATCCAACCACTGTCGAACGTGACTTATTGTCATAGAGGATCTACTTCTCATCACATGTCACAATCTGCTCAAGACAAGAAATAGGTTGTTTTTGTTGCGCAGAAGTAGAAGACACCTCAAAACGACGATTATTTTAATTATTGTTCAATTTATGTGGCACCCATTTATTCAACTTTTTTGACTTCACTATTTGCTTTAAATGGTGAATGATTGTTGAGTGGTCGACCTTGAGTTGAACAGCTTCTCGTGTGATTTTGCAAGGATCGGCTTCAATTAAGGCTTTCAAATGTTCATAATCATCTGCAGCCAGCCGACTACGACCATCTTCATCTTTGAGACTCTTGTCACCATGGCAGAATTTCTTGAATCACTGTTGTGCCATGCGTTCGTTAGTGGTTCCTGGGCCAAACACATCATTGATATCACAAACTGTCTTGGTAGATTTTCGACCTAGTTTGAACTGGAACAAGAAAATCATTTGAATTTTGTCCTTGCTGTCAAAAAGCCTGCAAAAAAAAAAAAAAATGAAGAGATTGAGTATGGTAACGAATAACACGATTTGATAGTGAAAAATGCGCTTCAAAATGATAACATGACTGTAGATATCAATGAATTAATTCAGAAATTATATAGAAAAGTAACATATGAGAAAACAATATTTTTTTGCACCAACCTAATGATATTCACTATCATTAACCTGTTCAAATACATCTAATTCACTTTCATAAAACTATTTAAATATTTATAATCCTGCAAATATAATATTCACTATTGTTATGCTGTCCAAATATATATATAATCTGCAAATGATATTTTCACTATAATAAACTGTTTGAAATACATATAATCCCGAAACTATAATATTCATTATAACATACTTTTTTAAAAATATATATAATCCTGCAAATATATATATATTTGAACAGGGTAATGATAGAAATATTATATATATATAATCCTGCAAATGTACGAGGGGCGTGCAATAAGTAATGCCCCTGACCCACTTCCCATAGCAGTAGAGCAACAAAACTTGGCAGTTGTGCATTTCTCCCATCGTTTGATACAGCTCTGGAGACCGTTTTTGTAGAACACCCTAGGTTGGTCCACCAACCATGACATGACTTCAGAAATCAAGGCTGCATCATCTGGAAAACGCTTTCCTTTCAAAAACAACTTCATGGCTGGGAAGAGGTGAAAGTCAGGGTGCAAAGTCAGGAGAGTAGGGAGGATGTGAAAGGATTTCATAACCACACGCCCGTGCTCCTGATCTGACGACATGCGAGTTGTGGACTGGAGCGTTGTCCTGCAGGAGGAGGATACCTTTGCTGATCTTGCCCCGCCTTTTGATTTTGATAGCTTCCCTTAATTTCCTCAAAAGTGAAGCATAATCATCATCATCATGACGGGCTCCTTGCCCGGACCAATGTGACTCTTCCTCTCCAGAGTTTCCTGTCTTCCATCAGTTGCCTCAGATCTTCAGGTTCACAGTTGGCATTGTGTGCTATTTGTTGGATATACGTGGATCTAGGTCATCCTCTGCTTGCGCCTCCGTGTCGTGGAGTCCATAGCAATACATCACTCACCAATTCATGCTTGCTCCTCAGACAATGACCGGCAAATCGTAGGCATCTTTCTCTGATGGTATTAGATATGGCAGGTAGATTGCCATAAAGTTGCTGCTTCATGGGATGATTTATCCAAGATATATTTAATATTGTTCTTAGTATACGGGTGAATGTGCCGTCTAGTTTTCTTTCTAATCTTTTGGTAAGTGTCCAGGTTGTAGCACCATAAACAAGGACAGACTCTACCACTGCCCTGAAGAACTGCCTTTTCAGTTTGTCAGCCAGTCTCGAAGTCCATACTGAATGTAACCCATCCAATGTGGTCCATGCTTTTGAGATGCGAATTCCGATATCTCTCTCTGTGGGAACTATGTTGCTGCCCAGATACGTAAACTCAGCGACTTCTTTCAGTGTTGATCCAACCAAAGCCCTGATCTCTCCCTTCACATTGAAAGTCATAAACTTTGTCTTCTCCGCATTTATGTGGAGACCAATGTCATTTGCAGACTTTTCTAGCTTACGTAACAGTGTTTACGCATCAGCAGTGTTGTTCGCGAACAAAGCAATATCGTCTGCATAATCTGCATCAGTTATGTGTGCTGATTGATGACGTCTGTTTCTGGATTCATTAGGGTGAAGCCTAGTGTATTGTGTATATCAACAGAGGTGCGAAGTACAAAGTCAAGACAGACAATGAAAAGAAAAGGGGCAAGAGTATCTCCTTGTAGAACCCCAGTGCGGATGTCGAAAAATTCAGTGTCTTCGTCTGGGGACCTGACCATTGCTCGAGTGTGCTCATATAGCATCATGATAGCATTAATTTCATTTGGAATGCTATATGCTTTTAGTATGCTGGCCATTTTCCCTCTATGTACAGAGTCAAATGCTTTGGAGGTATCTACAAAGATCATAACTTCCTCAATGTTTTTTGCTTTGACTCCTTCAATCAGTCTCCTAACAGTAAGTATTTGACTAGTAGTAGAGCGATTCTTTCTAAATCCATTTTGGTTCTTCCTGAGCACTTCTTCGCATTTGGTTGGATACGGTTGAGAAGCATGGCATTGTAGATTTTTGCTGCAATTGGAGTGAGTGTTATTCCACTGTAGTTGCTTGGTATGCTTAGGTCACCCTTCTTGGGGAAGGGAAGTATGCATCCTTCCCTCCATATATTAATTTTTTGATTATATACAGAATTGCATGAATTAAGAAATATGTCATTGAAACCACCTGTTTTCCATACTTCAGGAGTTATGTTATCTAAGCCTGCAGCTTTACGATTCTTGGTCTTTAGTATATTTAGAAGTTCCTCCATTGTAAAATCACCCTTCTCAATATCGAGCTCCTGTACAACAATCAGCTGAATTGGTTGGTCTGTCACTTCTGGTTTGTTTCCGAGTAGCTTTTCAAAAAGTGCTTTCCATTTCGAACATGCATTTTCCGGGGTGTTTGCCTTTAACTTAGCTTTGGCAGGTCGTTTGCACCCAGATATCTCATTTACTACTTGCCAAGCCAGATAGGATTGTTTGTATCTGCTGCATTCTGGATTCGATCTATTTGTTCTTGAACATACTTCTGTTGTTCTGATAGGTACATCATACTAAGCTCTTGAAGCGCCTGCTTCCTTAATTTTGTATTCTGTTGAGTGGGGTATTTATGTTGCTTTTTGATTATGTTTTTTAACTTTTCTCGTTTTAATATTATTTTATCATTTTCCCACAGTACTTTTCGCTTTACCTTGGGCTTCAGAGGTATAAACTTCTTTGCTGCTTCTTGGTGCAATCTAACAAAGTTTTCATAGGTGGTATTAGCAGTTGGTTCCTGCTCTTGTGCTTGTAAAGCATCAAATCTGTTTCGCAGTCCGAAGATGAATCTCTGTTTGATCTGATTGGCATAATAGGCTCCTGTAATTGTGGTACCCTGGTCCCAGAAGACTGAGCATGACCTTGCCACCGGAGAGCTGCACCCTTGCCTTATTTGGAGGTGGTGAGTCCAAGTGCTTCCACTGCATTGACTGGGCTTTGGTCTCTGGATCATAGTGGTGGACCCAGGTTTCATCCTGTGTAATCAGTCTTTTGAAAAACTTTGACTCATCTTCTTGGCGCATCTAAATTCATCCTCGAGCACTCAACGCGTTCTCTCTTCTGGAATGGTGTGAGCAACCTAGGAATCCATCTAGCAGACACCTTATGCATATGCAAATGGTCATGAATGATAGTTTCCACAGACCCTGTACTATTCTTGACATCTTGGGCTATTTGGCGAATAGTAATGCGCCGATCTTCCAAAACAGGCAGCCTCAACTTGACGGACAGATGGGGCAACCAGGTCTGGGAGCTGTTTCCACAGACTTCTGGCCATGTTTGAATTCACGATGCCAGCATTTTACAAGGTCATATAATAGGGCATTATCACCATAAGTTTCTTTCATTTCATCAAAAGCCTTCTGTGGTCTGCGTCCTTTCAAATACAAAAACCGGATCACTGCTCGACATTCAACAGGCTCCATTTCACACCTGACTCAGTTCAAACACCTGTAAAACAGAAATCACAATTAGTTCAAAGCTTTTATTTGCCACATAACCCGTAGAGATATAAATTATTGCACATGCAAAATTTCAGCTAGATCAGACAACTGGAAGTGGGTCAGGGGCATTACTTATTGCACACCCCTTGTAATATTCACCATCATTAACCTGTTCATATATATTTAATCTTACAAATATAATTTTCACTATCGCTAAGCTGTGTAAATATAATATTTACTATCATTAATATCTTCAAATGTATATAATCCTGCAAATATAATTTTTACTGTAGTTTACCTTTTTAAATATTTATAATCCTATAAATTACAATATTGACTATCGTTAACCTGTTCAAATATAAATAATTCTGCAAATACGTTATTCACTATCATTTATATGTTCAAATACATATAATCTAGCAAATATAATATTCATGTGAAACCACTGGTAAAACACGTATATTTTTCTTCTACTCCGAGGGATCACCTCCTCCATAACACCAAAATGGAGAGAAAAAAAAATGATTTTTATCGTTATTTCCAACACTTCAAAGTTTTCTAATTTAAATTTTATTCAAAACTAGCAGCACCTGTTAACCGGCACTGCCTTGTGGTAGCTTACCCCCCCCCCCTTGCATAAAAATTTAAAAAACAGCTGTCATTTTTGTTGTTGGCCTAATATTAAATTACTAAGGACTGTACTACGAAAATAGCCTAATCAGTTGTCTTATTTTTTTAATAAGTGTAATAACAATATGTACTTTCAACGTTTGCCACAGCTTTACTCCACCCCCTGTATGTAACACTATGTAACTGTAATTTAATATTATTATCCTAATTTTTTTTACCATTTAAAAGAAGCTTTAAATGAACTGCTGATGATTTTTACAAATTTTTCACAGCATACAAAAATAATGTAAATACGAGACAAAAATCGTTCCTATGTAGTGACCTTTGTGAAACCGTAGACATACCCATGTTTAAGAAATCTAGAAAAAAATCAAATAACTCATATAATCCTGTAATTTTCGATATTTATTCGTTGTTAAATAAACTTGTTTAGTAACTAATCTGTGCTTCAGCTTTCTCAGATGGTATCGTGCTCTGCTACCATATGCATCCTCTACATTGGTTATGCATTTTTGGTACTGCACTATTTGTAAATAGTGTTTTCAGGTTAAATTCAAGTTTAAAGTTCAAATTTCAGCATAGTACCAAAAATACATAAGTACCCAAAAAGTACTTTGTTTTTAATTATGAAAAAAAAAAAATACTCATTGTCAAACTTTGGTACTTCTGCAGTTTAAAATCGTTTTTTCCATAAGTCTCCGTGGGCAACACTTGGCAAACGATGGAAACCGCTGGGTTATACTGATTGAGCAAAAAGAAACGCAAGCGAACAGACATTAAAAATTAGAAAAAAGTAAAGGAAAAATTTTAAAAGGAAAAATAAAAGAAAGGGCAGAGTATCATTGTACCAACGTTTTATAAACAACCCAACCTCCCCATGTTAAGAACAGATTTTGGAATAAACACCTAACTTCGAAAGCCGTTCTTAAGAGAGGTTGGGGTGTTTATTCTGAAACCCGTTCTTAACATAGGGAGGTTTGGTGTGTTTATACTACGTTTGATCAGGTCGTAAGAAAAATACGCAAATAACTTTCCATACACAAACAAAACAAAAAAATCACAACATCACACATGAAATAATAACGTGATTAAATTATATTCATGTAAAGTTAGTGAAACATTTTTAATAACAAAAACAAAAAAGGAAACGATTGTTTTATCTCCTTTGTCCGTAATATTTTAGTAAAAGCAAATTAATATATTGTTATATTTCTTACGAAAATAAGATATAATTATGAATTCTTTTTTATGAGTGTCGATCACTGTAACTGAAGTAAATAACGAAATACAATAAATAAATAGAAGACAACTCCGACAAATAAGTAATAAGACATTTTTTTTTTCAAACAGAAAAGAAAAGTTATTTTCTACTAAAGTATAAATATATAATAATGTGGTAATTCTTTTTTGACATGCCAGCACACCAAAAAGCATGCTATGCGCCAAATTTCATTCCGTCATAAAAACAACTTTCTACAGAAAAAGTTTTTACATTTTTATCTAGTGAATAAACATAAAATTATATGAAAAACCACGTTTATTATTTTTAAAATCCAACAATGGAGCTGGTCAAGGTTTTCAATTGTAAAACAAAACTAGATTTTTTGATAAATCTCTTTGGCTTACTGCTGAATTATTTTTTTCTGAAGAATAAAATTGAATAAAGTTTTTTTTTTCAAGAATGTGTATACATTTATCTAGCAAATAAGCATAAAAATATATATGAAAAAAAAAAAAACATGTTTATTATTTAAAAAAAAAAAATTATGCAACAGGGATGAAGTTGACTTTTCTTTTAAATGAAACTTCATCCGCATTGCATAATTTTGATTTTTTTTTCTTTTCTTTTTTAAATAATAAACAGGTTTATTCATATATATTTTATGTTTATTCACTAGATAAATGTTTAAACATTCTTGTAAAAATAAACTTTAATCAATCTTATTCTTTAGAAAAAATAATTCAGGGTACGCCTCATGGAGATTTATCAAAAAAGTTAGTTTTGTTTTACAATCGAAAACGTTGACTTTAGCTCCGTGGAAAATAATAAACATGTTTTTCCATATATAATTTATGTTTGTTCGCTAGATAAAAATGTAAAAAATTTTTTTTTCTTCTGTAGAGTTGTTTCTATGACTGAATGAAATTTAGCGTGTGGCATACTTTTTTGCGTGCTAAAAAAGAATTACCCATAATAACGTGATTAAATTATACTCCTATAAATTTATTGAAGCATTTTTAATAAAGAAAGGAAACGATGGTTTCATCTCCTGTGCCCGTAATATTTTAGTAAAAAGAATTACTATATCATTATATTTCATATGAAAATAAAATATACTTATGAATTCTTTTTTATGAGTGTCTGTCACTGTAATCCAAGTAAAGAATTAACGAAACGTAAAAAAATAATAAATATAAAAAAGGAAACTCGGATTTATTATTTGTCAAATAACACGACAAATAAGCAATAAGATTTTTTTTTTTTCAAACTGAAGGTATGTGTTAACGAAAAGATTTATACCAAAGTATAAATATATAATTGTATAAAGTTATTTAAAAGTCTGCGAAAAAGAAAACAAAAGGAAACGATTGTTGTATCTCCTGTTTCCGTAATGTTTTATTATAAACAAATTACTATATCAGTATATTTCTTATGAAACTAAAATATAATTATGAATTTTTTTTATGAGTGTCTGTCACTGTAACTTAAGTAAATAAATAACGTAATGGAAAAACTAAATAATTAAATAACAGAAAAACTCCAGCAAATAAGACGGTTTTTTTTTTCGAATGGAATATATTTGTAAACTAAAACAGTTATAAGTCTGCTAAAGAAAGTTTAATTTTAATAAAACAAAAGAACTAAAAAATAAGATGTATTTATAAGTCTGTGTAAGAACATATAATGCAAATTAAACAGTTTTGTAATTACGAGTTTTATAATTACGGGTTTTGTAATTACGAGTTTCCCGGAAGCCATGTTTTTTGTAATCTATGCAACATTCTTTTTTAATTTTTTTTTATGAGGTTTCTTGCAATTGCCAGCCAATGAGAAAGTGAGAAATCATTATTTTTTGGGTTAGAGGAAATAAAAAATAATGGTGTGTGCATAATATGAGCCAGAAAATTAGGGCGAAACCTAATATATGACCCTAATGCAGAAAACATCCCAGTGTCAAATGGTAGTAGGAGTAGGTTTTTTTTTTTTTTTTTTTTTTTTTAGAGGGGAAAACAGCTACTTCCATTGTATATCGGTGCGATCGTAACTGAATGTAATGTTTTAATATAACGAATTAATGTGTAAATGTCGCAATAGTTAAATAAGGTAATGGCTAATAGTGTAAACCTAATAAATTTTTATGTACCATCTGTTGTAAACTTATGGTATTTTGGTCCAGAGGGGAATTTCTGTGCCTCTTTTATTATATATAGGTATAAGTGTCTTTGAAAAGTGTGTGACCATCTTTTACTAAAATTTCCTGTTTGAAGCTCGAGCAAAACACACGTGAAATCACCGGAACAGCATGTATATTTCTCTTCTCTTCTGAGGGATCACCTCCTCCATAACACCAAAATGAAGAAGAAAAAAAAAATTACGGATCAGACTTCTTCCCCTGATGATGCTATTTTTAGCGAAATATTGGACTTAAAACAGCAAAAAGTAAATAAAAATGATTTTATCATTATTTCAAACTTCAGAGTTTTCAAGTTTCTCATTAAAGTCCTGCAAATATAAAATTCACTGTTATTAACCTGTTCCAATATATGTAATCCTGCAAATATAAAATTCACTGTTATTAACCTGTTCCAATATATATAATCCAGCAAATATAAAATTCACTGTTATTAACCTGTTCCAATATATGTAATCCTGCAAATATATTTCCTGTATCTTTACTTGGAATCTATAGAATTTTTTTTTGAACTTTTGGATGGAGTTACTTCTGGATTCCACTTTTTTTTTCTTAAGTGTATATTTTAACATTGTTTTTTTTTTCCTTTTTATTTTGATTATGAGTTATGAAATATAAAAATTGGTAAACATTTAACGCTACTTTTTTAAAAACAGTTTTGAGTGTAGAATAAAACTGGGTTAAATTTCTTTTACGATAAACACATCGTTTGGCATTTAATTTGTGCTTGTTTAGAATTTAGACATGTTCTACATGTCTGTTTTGACAAAAATGTTAAGTTTTTTTTTTTTTTAAAAGGTGAGTGCTGCAAGATCCATGGCCATGCAGACTTTGGCGAGGACCCCCCCCCCCCCCCAAAAAAAAAAACTGCAAACATTAAAATAAGTTTTGGCATCTTTGTTTCAGTTTTAGTGGTCATAATAGAAAATTGGTTAGAAGCGTTCATTCCGTTGTCTCTTAAACTGTGCTTCAGCTTCAGCTTGGAGAAGCATGAGGGCTAAATGTGACTCAAGTTTACTGTATTTTGCAAAAGACTTTAAGAGATGTACTTTGAATTTTGAGAACATGGCCAAAATATTATTTGTATTAGAACTAAAATTGGTAAATGAACTCCTTCCAAATTAGAAAATGAGAATTTTTCTTCTAATTGAACAAGTGAAATCAATGTAATTTCAAATTGAATGTAATTCTTTTGTTTTTCTTAAACACATTTCCAGGAGTACAATTGTGTTTTATTTTATTTTTTTATGAAATTTTTTAAGTGGTTAGGAATTGTAATTTATCGTAAGCTTTTGTTTTTTGTTCCAGATTGACTGTGCATTCTCGTATGTGGGATGCTTGTCTTGTTATTGATGGCGGCTCTTCATTTGCTTTCAACGATGCAGCTGAAGCCACGTTGGAGATTCATGAGGAGGATGCCTTGCGGACAATCACTCTGGATTAATATGGCCATTAAACCAACGTTTTTGTAACAGTCTTTCACTTTTATAACTCTTTTTAATAAGAGTTTTTCAATACAGGCTTTATTATTTCAGTGGAAAGTATTCCATGATGTTCCATGTTTAGTAAAAAAAGAAAAAATTTTTGATAATGTATCAAATATTTGAGCTAACGCTAAAATGTTTATATATTATCTGTTTATATTTTTGCCCAGAGTTTTATACTTTCCTTATTCCCTATAATGGCAATCCAATTCAATCATTATTCAAAAATAATTTAAACTTTATATTTTTTTCTCTTTATTTAATTTATACTTCTGGTGATTATTTTATATTAGATTTTTCAATGCTTCTATAGTATATAACTCACAAGTGAAGATTGCATTTCACGTAAAAGCTTTTTGATATACTTGTCATACAGAAATGAGTATCCTTGTTAAAAATTAGAAGAAAAAAAACGATACAGTAGAAAATTAGTTACAAGTAAAAATCGATTTTATCATAAATTGCAGTTTTATTGTATTACATCTTTCATTTTTATTTTGTTTTATGAAAGCTGACTTATCTCCCTTGCTTTACTGGTATTTCTGGTATTTCTCCTCTTAATCAAATCAGCAAAATACAATAAAACTGATTTTTATCTTCAATAAAAAGTTCTAGTCGGTCTTCTACTCGATCAGTTTTTTCTAATTTTTGTCTAGGATAGATATTTCAACATGACCCGTATGTCAAAGTGTTTTTACTTGAAATGTAATTTTCAATTGTGACTAATACTATAGAGGCACACATTTATATCAGTTTAATTTTGATTTAAAAAAAAAAAAAAAAAAAAAATTTTTTTACAAAGTGAAATCTGACAATTTTCTTTCATAATAATATAGTCTATTTAAAAATTGACTTTTTTTATTGCAATGTTTGAAACAACTGTTTGTGAAATTCAAAGAAAATATTAGATTCTCAATTCTTTTAAGAAGCTACATTATTTATAATAAAAAGATGCAAAAATGGCATTTCCTGATTTGAAAACTCTTCTAAATTATAATACCTGGAAAAATATGCTGAAAGTGTATGTTGACATCCAGTAATAGCAGTGGATTTGTTTGTCAAATAATCTCTGCTTTTAAAAGTAACCTGAAAGACTTTGGCCTCAAGTGATTTATATCTCTCTCTTATAGACATGTATGAGAAAAATATCCATTACAAGATGGGTAAAATAATTCCTGAAACTACTTTTATGTTCCCTTACAAAGATTAAAATGAAGATATGATGTTCTTAAACCTTTAGAAGCCTTTTTGAATTTTGATCCAAATTTTGATTCTAAAAAAATTTTAGGCTGAAACAATCGTAAGAAGAAATTTAAATTCGGAGAATCTAGCGAAATTTATGTTAAATGACTATGGATCGAATTAAATACAAATCTGAAATATTTGAATTCTTCAAATTGCGGGTTGTACTTATTATACTTCCTAAAAACTTTTAAGATGCACTCAAGAAACAAAAACTTGTAATATTTGTCTAATATGTATTATTAGAATTTTAAAAAATTGGAATTATTTGAATTACCACAAAGAGCTTTCGCCCATTTGTTAAAAATCTCATTTGATTAAATATAACCTGTATAACCCACCTTTTGCCTAACAGCTATGTTCCAAAATGCATAATGATTCATAAATTAATTTAGTAATGAATATTTGTATAAATATATAAACACACTTATATATATATATATATATGCAGTAATATAAATCGGTTTTAAGTTGTAAACAATTTGTATCCAGTAAAAGAAAAATTAGAAAAGAAATTCTCAAAGCAATACAAAATCCATAGCAACTTAGGATTTTAGTACTTTGTATACAAAAACATCACATGAAAAACTAATTAAAGAATTATCAAGCTTTTGTAGGTGATAAAGGTAAATATGTAGACTTTTCAAAATCTAAATCCTTATGGTATAAAACAAAAAAAATGGTAAATGTTTCCAAAAAGAACTATTTTCAAATAAAGTATTACTTCAAACTATAGTCATTTCAATGGGTTTAGATCCAGCATCTTTTTGGGCAAATCTTTGTTTACAAAGATTAGAAAATATATATATATATATATATATATATATATATATATATATATATATATAAGCGAGATAAGACACTGATAAAATTCAGATAGATATTACTTGAAGTAATACTTTCAAGGTAATCCTAGCCAAAAAGGAAAAGCTCAATATTTAAGAATAGAGCAATATATGTTTTGTGGTTAAATTTTAAATTCTGAAAAAACAACATATAGAGACATATATTCGATTTAAGTATTTAGTGTTTGACAAAAGGAATATATAGAAGAGGTTATTTTAATTTCCTTAATTCATAGATTTTCAATAATGGCTCATATCATTAGAGGAAATAAAATGCGGCTAGCAAAATGTTCAGCTGCGAATGGACGCTATTTTGCTTTTCAGCACAATTATTGAAAATAGTTTTTTGAGTGGTTGTGGATAATTATATGGAAAAATTTATACGAAAAGAGAAGTTGATACAACCTGGGTAATCCATTATCGGAAGGAGTCCAATGTCGTTCGGTGTTATAAATCCAGGTGGACAGAAAATAGGCCCGGGGGAGAAAGTAATAATCTCATATCGCGAAAGCTGTTTGGAGGCGATCTATGGATGAGTTTTTGTTGTTCGTTGAGTTGAGCTAACCGCATTTCATTTCCTCTAATGATATGAGCCATTGTTGAAAATCCATGGATTAAGGAAATTAAAATAACCCCTTCTATATATTCCTTTTGTCAAACACTAAATTCTTAAATCGAATATGTCTCTATATGTTGTTTTTTCAGAATTTAAAATTTAACCACGAAACTTATATATATATCTCTGTCATCATTAATGAAAAAAATGATATATTTAGAACATATAATTATCATGGTTGTAGGAGATTTATCAATGGCCTTATATATGATGTGGAATTTAAAAATAAACATGATATATCCAAAGGAGTTAGAATTAAATTGTGACATAGAAGAACACAAGCTACAATATACCCATCTGAGACAATTTGATCACCGGTCATTTATGAATAAGAGGAATAATAAAGGTCCAAGAATCGATCCCTTGCATTTGTCATGTTTTGAAGTATGACCATCGAGGACAACCTGAATTTTTCTCTTGTTTAAGAAAGATTTGATTATGTTAAGTATTCGTCCAGTAATATCATGATTTAATTTTCATAAGATCATCGTGCCAAACCCTGTCAAATGCCTTAGATATATTTAGGGTGACTGCCCTAGTCTCTCCTGTTCAGTGCATGGTATATATGTCTAAAGATTACAGTTAGGATAACTGCAGTAGAACAGGCTTGCCTAAATCTATACTGTTGGTCGGAAAGAAGTTTAATATGTGAGGTGATAGACTAATGCTTGATTAATTTAGGACTCAAAAATTTTGGCGAAAAGAGAGAGGAGGCTAAGAGGGCAATAATTTAGGTCAGTTCTTCCGCCAGAATTCTTGTAAACTAGTGCCACAGAAGCAACTTTCAAGCAGTCAGGAAAGCAAGATTCGGTAAGGCATTTGTTGTAGAGTTTGGAGAATACTAGAACAACCTCAGCAGAGCATTTTTTAATAGTATAGCCAAGATGAGATCAGATACACATGCCTTTTTAAGTGTGTTTTTTATAATATCATGAAATGGGGGAAGGGCGATTTTCAGATCATCGAGCAAAGTTTCTATCCACAAAGGAAAATCCGGAGGGGGTGTGCTGGGTCCAAAGTGGAGTTTGAGGCAAACCGTTGGGCAAGCAGGTTAGCCTTATTGGTTGCCATGCAAACAACCTCAGGTTTGTTGGATATTGGGGGAATTGTTGATTGCATATTATTTACTATTTGTTCCTAATGATGTATTTGTTCCTAATTTCTGCAAATTAATGCATTTTCTGATAGTTTCAGTAAATGTTTTCTTAGCAGTGGCTATTTTGCTCTTACAGTTATTTCTAGCTTCTATATACTTTTGTCTATTTGTACTGGACTTGTGTCGGATAAATATGTAGTATGCATGCTGCTTTTGAGCAATGACAGCTGTGCAAGTAAAAGTGAATCATTGGGGAGAGTGGGTTTGCTATAGAACTTTTGTGTGGGAACATGTGCTTCAATTATTGCTTTGAACTATCCAGTAATCTCATTTGCACACTGTGTGCAGGAAGAGAAAAGATATTTCCCCATTGAGCATCTCTGATGTGATCCTTGATGGCTTCAAAGTCAGCCTTCTTGTAGTACCTTATCTTGAGCAATGGCTCTTCAACTTAGGTGTGAGAATTTAGGATGATGTTTATCATTATCACTAGTGATGGCCAACACAATCAGCATTGCCGATTAGCCAATGGTATTTGTTACACAATACTCATGAATAGGTCTAGAAGTGAGGCTTGCTGATTCTGTCGATCTGGTAGTTGGGTTGGGAGTGTTATGTCAGAGAATGGGATATAAAAAAGTTGTGATGCTACCAGCTGAGTCTGTTACTAGAGAAACCAAGGCAATTACTGTAGTGGACATTAAAGTCACTAAATACAAGATGACAGTTTTAGGGGAATGGAATGAGGCGAAAGTGGGGGGACGGCATTTATTGCCATAGTTAGAAAACAAGTCCAAGCACATCTAATGAGTTCCTGTGATGGCATCTTGCACCTGCCTAATAGATAAAAAAGGATTATGAAAGCCAGGTCATAGGCAGAGCCTATCTACTCCTTAAGCAGTTTAGGTTTCGAAACTGGTAATTTGAGTCACTAGCTCTCTTCTTAGATTGAGGAACTGATGAGATTTATGGTTCCATTGGCACCAAGAGGCGTAGCTCTGAACCTGGGTTCAAAGCCAGATAGTTCTACACCCCCACATGGGTAGTTAGGATTAATTTAGTACTAAAAATAATTAGTATCCACTATAAAGATACACTCCTCAGCAAAATAAAATTAAGGTAAGATTGGAAGATGTGGTTTTCTACTCGTTATGAGTGAAAAAGCAAGGGAGTGTAAACTGAAAGTAAGTATATACTAGATTAAAACAAGGAATAAATATGGTTTACGGATTAATAAATACATAAGAATATTGTAAAGAGTTCAAAATAAATTTAAAATTTCAGATTTTAGTTTTCATGCAAAAACAAACACCATTACTTACTTTAGACCATCTAAGGGAAACTAAAGAAATAAAGAGTATCTACTTAATATAGATAATTTTAAGTATACATATAAGCTATATCTAATAAGCATCTATTCAATACAGCATTAATATAGAGTATAAATTATAGATAATGTATGTATGCTGAACATATATACTTACTATAGATGTCTAGAAAACAGAACTTTAAAAGTGGATATTAAAGTTAAAAAGACTAGAAGATAGTCCTCCTCCGATAATATGGACAAAGTACGAGATATGTAGTTTTATAGCAGCATGCGGAGCAGAGCAATTGGTTTTTGTTAATATAGAATGGAAGAGATGATCTAAACTATGGTTACAAGAATATAGTATGAATATATATTAGGATACATAGAAATTAGGGTAAGATTTAAGGAGTATAAGGATTTAAAATGTTTATCATACAAAATGGACGCAGGCAGTCATTTAGAGTCAAAGTAACTTGCCCTTTAACTTTTCATTTAGAAAAGAATTTTTCCAGTTATTTTAAATGAGGAATTTTAGTAATGCACACACCACATACGGCCAGTATAGGCCTTGTATTTAAAAATATGTTTAGTCAAAGATTTAAAAGCTTCAAAAAGGGTAAAAAATAGAATTTTATCAGGAAATAAAAGCTAAGAAATAAAATTTACGTAAAATAAGCAACAACTTTGCAATACTTAAATAAGCAAGCAAGGAATTTGGAAACATAAGAGAAGTCTTTCACGGATGTTTCAACTTTGTTGTGTCATGGGCAGCAAGGTGTGAGGTCAAATGAGTTTCTACTTGTCTTCAACATATGGTCAGTACTTGAGTGTCAAGTGGAAATTTTATTGGCAAAATTTATCTTGTTTTATTTTTTATGTTCTGTGAATAAGATGTTAATCCATTAAGAATATATATGGTAAGTTTAAGTTTTGTTAAAGAAAAAATAATTTCGAAGAGAATGAAAAATTGATATATTATCAGGAAATTAAGACTGGGAAATTAAATTCAAGTACCATAATCAACAACTTTACAAAAATGGACCAGACTATTCAAGTGAAATACAAGTGACACAACCAGTTTATGAGAAAAAAGCGTCAGCATAAGGAATATGCATGCATAACGTAGAAGCTATTAGTTCATGTTCTAATTTTTAGCCTTGCAGAAAACATGTCTTCACAGCTCAGTCGTTAACAGCAGGGGGAAAAACAAATCATAAGCTGAATGTTTTGGTTTCGATTCTCTGTGGTGGCACACAATTCTTTTTTTTTTTTTTAAATAAATCATTACTATATATTGGGTTTAATCATACAAAATCTGCATTAATCAAAATATATTTAAGCGTATTTTACGACGGGGAAATGATATATATGTATGAATGTATATATGTATGTATTGGTGTGTGTGTGTGTATGTATGTATGTATGTATATATATATATATATATATAACTACTTCATTTATTCACATAAATTTAATATAGGAAAGTATAGATTTATGCGTAAACTTTAAGTATTTACTTCAAAAGTGCTCAATACGTAGGTAGAGCTAGTTAGTAATTTATAAAATATATATGGCGATTAAGCTACACTGAATATTCTGCGTTTCATCCAACTATAGGATTCGTCAGGCTTATGCGCGAATTCTGTCGTTGCTTCTTGTTTTTATATATGTTGAGGATTTCTAGTCGGCCAATCAGCTTTCTAGTATCCACCGCGCCCTTTCCTACCAGCCAATGGGCATGTATTTTATAAAACAAAGGATCTGTTTTAGGTTAGTGGTTTTAGGTGGCCGTTTTCCTTTTTTTTTTTTTTTTTTTTTGAGCATGTATTTTATAAAACAAAGGATCTGTTTTAGGTTAGTGGTTTTAGGTGGCTGTTTTCCTTTTTTTTTTTTTATACATATAAATATCCCTATGTGCACACAACAATGCACATACATATACATATATACATATATATACATACATGTATGTGATCGTTTATGTATATTCATGTTTATTTAATTTATTTGTTTGTTTTCTATTGTTATTGTTAGTTTTAAAGCTATTTGTATCGCTATCCTAGAGTAAGTTTTATTTTGTGAACACAGTTGTTTGCTATTTCCCGCCTACAGTTTAATAGATTTTGAGGTTCTTTAAAGTACAGGATAGAAAATTTTTCATGGAGGCATAATTTACATGGGTCATCTAAATGTCTGCATGTGGTAGCTTGTCTCATTATTTTCCATTCGACTACCAGCGAATGTCCGCTTTCTTTGAGTTCCCAGTATTTATTCGCTAGTGTTGTTTTTATACGGTGTTTTTTTATTTTTGAATGTGCTTTTGTGGTCATAGTATCGGGTTTTGAAATCTAAGGAAGTCATGCCTATGTAATATTTCTTGTTATTCGGGTTTTCTTTCGCAAATATTGTTGCTTGATAAACTACGCTTTTTGTTAGACATTTATTTTGGACTGGGCAAAGTGTGCGGTGTTACTAGGTTAGTGGTTTTAGGTGGCCGTTTTCCTTTTTTTTTATATATGTATGTATGTATTGGTGTGTGTGTATATATGTATGTATTGGTGTGTGTGTGTGTGTGTGTATATATATATATATGTATTGATGTGTGTGTGTGTATATATATATATGTATGTATTGGTGTGTGTATATATATATATGTATGTATTGGTGTGTGTATATATATATATGTATGTATTGGTGTGTATTATATATATGTATGTATTGGTGTGTATATATATATATATGTATGTATTGGTGTGTATATATATATATATATATTGGTGTGTATATATATATATATATATATGTATGTATTGGTGTGTATATATATATATATATGTATGTATTGGTGTGTATATATATATATATATGTATGTATTGGTGTGTATGTTTAATATTATATATTGTATTTGTATGGTGTGTTATATAATATATATGTATGTATTGGTGTGTATATATATATATATTGGTGTGTATATATATATATATATATATATGTATGTATTGGTGTGTATATATATATATATATATATATATGTATTGGTGTGTATATATATATATACTATATATATATATGTATGTATTGGTGTGTATATATATATATATATGTATGTATTGGTGTGTAATATATATATATATGTATGTATTGGTGTGTATATATATATATATATGTATGTATTGTGTGTATATATATATATATATGTATGTATTGGTGTGTATATATATATATATATGTATGTATTGGTGTGTATATATATATATATATGTATGTATTGGTGTGTATATTATATATATATATGTATGTATTGGTGTATATATATATATATATATATATATATGTATGTATTGGTGTGTATATATATATATATATATATGTATGTATTGGTGTGTATATATATATATATATGTATGTATTGGTGTGTATATATATATATATATGTATGTATTGGTGTGTATATATATATATATGTATGTATTGGTGTGTATATATATATATATATGTATGTATTGGTGTGTATATATATATATATATATGTATGTATTGGTGTGTATATATATATATATATGTATGTATTGGTGTGTATATATATATATATATATGTATGTATTGGTGTGTATATATATATATATATATATGTATGTATTGGTGTGTATATATATATATATATATATATGTATGTATTGGTGTGTATATATATATATATATATATATGTATGTATTGGTGTGTATATATATATATATATATGTATGTATTGGTGTGTATATATATATATATAATGTATGTATTGGTGTGTATATATATATATATATATTATGTAGTATTGGTGTGTATATATATATATAATATATATATATGTATGTATGGTGTATATATATATATATATATATGTATGTAGTGTATATATATATATGTATGTATTGGTGTGTATATATATATATGTATATGGTGTTAATATATATGTATGTATGGTGTGTATATATATAGATATGTATGTATGGTGTGTATATATATATATGTATGTATTGGTGTGTATATATATAATATGTAGTATTGTGTATATATGTATTATGGTGTGTATGTATATATATATGTATGTGTATTGAGTTATTGATATTTGAGTAATGGTATGGTCGGGTGTAGTGATATAGAGATTTGGTCTGTGGGTGTGGATATATTTATAGATGGATGTATTGGTGTGGATATATTTAGTGTATGTGTGGGTGGTT